>NC_084486.1:16213000-16539237 GCF_030035675.1 Rhineura floridana | reverse complement strand
GATTGCTTGGGTGTTCAATTAATGACTCTTTATGGGAACTAATTGTCAGAGGATTGTCTAGAACCTTGGGTCTCTGGATGTTGCTGGACTCTAACTCCCATCATCCTAGCCAGCTTAGTCAATTTTCAGGGATGATGGAGGTTGTAGTCCAAGAACATCTGGGGACCCAGGGCTGAAGAACACTGGTCTAGAATGTGAAACTCTTTCAGATTCTAGCCAATTCTAGCCATTCACATTCTAGGCAATTTCAGAACCAGGGCAAGAGAAACGACTCAACCACCCCTCCAGCTGAAGGAGGGGCCAAACTAGATTTGCATGTGAAGAGAACAATAGAAGTGTTTAGGAAACAAATAGAGTTGGGGGGGACAGAAGGAGCTGAGAGCTGGAAGCTGTAGACTGGAAGACTTTGGGTAAGGGTTTCAGGTATTCCTCCTCCCTCTCTGGAGATCTGATGTGGGGCAGTGAATTCACTAAGGAGTTCTGTTACGGTGTTTGTCTTTGTCTATGCTCTACTTGTATATTTGTGAATAAACCCCAAATGCCATATGTCTCCAATGATCTTCTAAAGGAAGCCAAACCCAGGTAAGTGCTGTGCCAGAAACGTCTAACGTTGGTTGGTGAGGTGGGAGCATGTAACAATATTGTTATGTGATTGGAGGGGGGGGTTGGGGGTTGGTTTGAATGATTTCTTAGGGTCGCCTCCAAGCCTCTGATTTTGTATCTGTTAAGACTGGTGTCTGTAGAAGAAGGAATTGCTGGTTAAACCAGTTTCTTTGTTAAATTGTAGTTACCTGTCTAAAGAGCTGGGCAAGAAGAGATGTGTTGTCATGGGAACAACTGGCTGGTGATGCTCTTTCAGGAGGGGGTAGGCCTCCCCCCTCACTTCGCTGGAGGTGGAGAACCACAGCCCATGAGCTAGTCTTTTGTTTTAGTCTTGATCTGGATTTGGGAGCTGAAAAGACCGACAGGTTGGACTTGGTCTCTGCGCTGAGACCCAAGCTATGGCTTTGGGGACCCACTCTGGAAACCTAATGGGGAAGCAAGATCTGTTGGCGTGTTAATGTAGTGAGCCCTTCTGTCTTATGCTCAGGTTCTTTATTTGTGTAAATAAAACCATATCTTATAAAGACATCACAGTCTCCAGTGACCTTCATTCTAAGGAAACTGAACTCTGGGTAAGAGCTGGAAACCCTGAAGTCTCTCACTTTCATGGTAGTTGTGCTATGTTTTGTCCTATGATATTGTTTTGATTATTAAATAAGTATTTTATTTATTTGCTTTTGGTTCTGAGTTTGGTTGTTTTATTTTATTGCTTTTAGTGTTGTGTTGTATCTGTTTATTGTATGAGAGTCTTATTTTAAATTGTTTTAATTACTTATTGTGCGTTGCCTAGAGAACTGAGGTTATGAGGCGATTAAAACATTCAGTAAATAAATAAATAAGTGTACATCTACTTAATACAAAAACAAATCAGTATAGAAAAGATTCAAAAATGCTATGTTGCATGTAGATATATAGGAGAGTTTTATATTTCTCAGTGTTTCCTGCATCTCCTTGAAAATATTCAGTCAAAATACCCACTCAGACTTTTGAAAGCTCTTTTTTGTATTTGTGAAACACCAATTACTGAATATAAAGACATAATTTCTCATGAGGATTACAGAGAGAAGTTGTCAGCAGAGACAAGAAAAACAGAATACATATCAGAAAATGTACCATTGGCAGCCAGGGAATTCATGCTATTTTCCGGTGCCAGAAATTACATTTTGGCCTGTACAGCACGGCTCTTTTAGTCTTGACCTATGCAAAAATGAATTCCATTATTACAAACTTGATGCAACGTGAGATGCAATAAATTACAATAAACTGGTAAATGTAGAAACAGAAAATGCTTTTCTATGAATGTTAAGCAGTGATTTTCAAATGATGTTCCAGGGAATCAGATGCCTTTGAAGTTTATTTGGGGTGTCTTAATGGGAAATTTTGTAATGGTGGACAAACTTCTCTGAAAGACATGTTTCTAGAGATGCGGGAGAAATTCAGTTTAGTTTGC
Source organism: Rhineura floridana (assembly GCF_030035675.1). Classification (NCBI taxonomy): domain Eukaryota; kingdom Metazoa; phylum Chordata; class Lepidosauria; order Squamata; family Rhineuridae; genus Rhineura; species Rhineura floridana. The sequence continues at coordinate 16,537,184 of NC_084486.1, read as the reverse complement.
ATTTTAATGTAAAAGTATCTAATTTGCACTTCCCGAAACAACCAAAAATGCAGGTATCCTTCAAAAGTCACCTTTCTTCAAATTTTGCAGTGCTGCACTCCAACCAAATAATGTGTACTTTAGGAGAAAGTGTGTATAAAAATGCATATATTAGTGAAAACCGCATAAAAATGCATTATATTAGTGAAAATTGCTGTGTATTTTCTGCATGTGTGATCCCTGAGAATATCAAGGGCTCCTTTAATAATCCAGCATGCCTAACAGCAGCGAGCCTGTTGCTTCTCTGAACTGTACAAACAGGATGTAAAAGTACAGCTTCTCCACTGTGGCTTATCCACAGCCTTTGGTATTAGGTGCTGCCTCTGAAAATGGAGATTCTGATTAGTTATAATGGCCAATCACCATAGAGAAGCCCCATGCCTCCTTCTCAGTATTCTGTAGTAAAACAAGCCACCTAATTTGACTTCATTGTGCTCTGTGTTTTCCTGCTCTCGCTCTCTCCACTTCATGGCCTTCTGCTTGCAGGGAACAGAAGAGGTGATATGCAGCTGCAAGCTCAAATTAGGAAATCTGACAGCCAAGCCCTTAGTCTCTGCACCACCAAAACAGCTTGCAGGTGATGGGTGACCTAATTTGCTCCCCCCACAGCACCATGCTAATAGCGGCAAGAAGAAAGCCTGCAACTGGTGAGCCCCAAGGAATCAGGTGATCTGAAGAGAGCCCCTGCTGAATGCTATCCTAGATTTGACTCCACAGTCTGAGCAACTGTCAGCCCAGTAGCTGTACAGATTCCTGTGCCTTGCTTTGCCTTACCTCTGCTGTCTCCCACAAGGCAGCTATCTGCCCGTGGTGGACTATATGCCACCTGCCTCGGGTCACTTTGATCTTTGCCTATCTGCCCTGGAACTTAAGCACAGGCCTTGTTTTGGACTACATTGCCTGCCTTTAGCCCTTCAGGCTCCTGGTTGCTCCTTTTGGCCTTGTCCCATGCCTGTCCTGGACAGCAGAATTTGCTGTTGATCCTGCTTGACACCTCTAAGTCTAGTTTTGCTTACAGCTAATGTTCATCAGTTCATCTTATGGGAATGAGATCCATTTCATACATTACTCAGAGGCCTGTATGTTGGGTTACCAGACCTCCGGCTTTCGGCCAGAGACTCTAGTTTTTGGGGGTCCTATGTGGGTCTCCAGGTGACTCACTGTAATATCTGGACTTTCAGCTTTCATTTTTTTAAAAATTAAGTTTCTAGGTGGTCTGGTTCCTGAGATAGACACCAAAATGTCAGCACCCCCCATAACTTCTGATAGTTGCTCTAAAATCTGCTCTAATCTCTGCCCTTTCAGGTTTTTAGCCAATAAGCAGTTAGGGTTGTGACTGACAATAGTAAGAGTTAAACCTCACAGTTTCCTTTTCCTGTTTCCATCAGGAATTCAGTAAATATATAGCTTTCAGCAGCATAAAGAGTACTTTCTCTGTACAGGATTAGGCTTGCTTCTGAGTAAACATGCATAGGATTGCACTACAACAGAAGATCACAGAAAGATCTTGGTAGGCATAAAAGTGTACATGTAAGGTTTTTTATTTACTTGCAAAAATGGTATATTATACTTTTTATTTTTCAAATAATTTTTGAATAGAAGTTTTAAAAAGTGTACATGCTGCAGTGTTATACTTTTCTAATTAAGAAGTCAAACAAACTTTAAATTTTACAGGACTGTGGAAGAGGGCAGCTTATTTGTCTTGTTCATAACCTGTTTTGAAAGCCTTCCCAATATGAAAATTTTCTGGGAGTAAAACTTCAATGCTAATTCCACATGTCTAGCTAACCCCATTGAACTCAGTAGGACTTCCTTTTGAGTACAGATGATTAGGATTGTGCTGAAAATCAATGGGAGTTTTCGGTGAACATAGAAAAGGATTGTGTTGTAAATCTTTCTCTCACCCTCCAATCCTTTTTTTTAAAGCAGTAAGGCAGGGCTTACTCAGGTGTCACTGTTATTTGGCAGGAAACTAATAGTTATTTTTTTAAAAAAATGTTCTGCAATGGCCAACTGGTTTTGACAATGAACTATTATATGAGGTGTATGTATTTTTACATCTCCAGTGTGTGCATATATGGAATATTTCCAACAACCCTGTGAGGTAGAGTTGGAAACCACGGCAGCTCACAACAATATGTAAGCCATTTAAAATCCAATAACTGTAAAACAAATATAGAACAGTTGCAAAATACCTTAAAGTGTCATGATTCTGAATTTTGGATTGGGTGAGTGAAGTTCCTTATCATTGAATTGCAGTCCCATGCATGCTTCCCTGTCTGAGTAAGCCCCATTGAATATATTGGGACTTGCTTCTGAGTAAACATGCATTGGATTGCACTATAAATATCTTTACAGGTTGGGTAAAAAATAAACAGCTTTGACATTCATGCTCATATAAGTATTTCTTCATAACATGTCTTGATTTCACACTATGGTTGTAAATTATTATTTGCAAGTGGTTACTTCCTCTACATTTTAAGTGTGCCCTTCTTCCTTGGGGTGGTCATGGTCCCCCTCTGTTCTTTTCACCCTGAGGGGCAGGTTAGGCTGAGAGATGCTGCGTAGCCCATGGTCACCAAGTAAACTTTATAGCTTATTTCTATTTGAAAATGTAATTAAAATAATTTATGCATAGGCAAAGTTTATGAAGTAATGGAGATCCACATAATACATTTAAAGCACATCCAACTCGTATTTAAAGCACATGACTTCTCCTAAAGAATCCTGGGAAGTGAAGTTTCCCCCTCACAGTTACAGTTCCCACCACTCTTAACAAACTACAGTAGAGCCCAGCTTTATAGCGCTTCGCTTTACAGTGTTCCGCTAATGCAGCGGTTGTCAATTGCAGAAAGGCTCCGCTCTTACAGCGCTTGTTCCACTTTTACAGCATTTTTTTTGCTGTCGGGTGCCATTTTGGTCAATGTTAGTCAATGGGTTCCACTTTACAGCAGTTTTTGCTTTACAGCAGGGGTCTGGAACATAACCCGCTGTATGAGTGGGGCCCTACTGTACAGTTCCCAGGATTCTATAGTGGGATTCATGTGCTTCAAATGTATGTTGAATGTGCTTTAAATGCATGGTGTGGATCCGCCCTAGTATGCTGCGCATTCATTAGTGAATTGAAAAGAACAATTTTAAAAGATACATTTTTTAAAAGGGCTATAATTCAGTGGTAGGGCACATGCTTTGCATGCAAATGTCCCAAATTCAATTTCAAGAAGAGACTATTGCCTGGAATCCTGGATAGCCAATGGTAGTCCATGTCATCAGTACTGAGCTAGATGGTACCAAATGGCCTGACTTGGTACACAAAAGGAAAGAGATCCATGGGCCACAGTGATTCCAAAATTTATGTATTTATTTTATTTACATTTATATACTGCTTTATTGTAAAAAAAACCCCTCAAAGTGGTTTGTAGCAGGAATTAAAGCAATACAATTATTGGCAAAAATGGGTAAAGACAGGTATTTAAAAACATTCAAAATAATAAAACCAACAAAGAGTTAAAAATAGATAAAAATAATAGCTTCTACATGCCTGGGTATGCTTGCCTAAACAAAAATATTTTTAGAAGGTGCCAAAAAGAGTACAATGAAGTCACCTGCTAATGTCAATAGGCAGGGAGTTCCAAAGTGTAGGTGCTGCCACACTAAAGGATCAGTTTCTTACAAGAGCAGAACAACTATTATGTGGCACCCATAACATGGAAAGCACACCTTGAACTTGGCCTGGTAGCAAATCAACAACCAGTACAGATTTAAGAGCAGAGGTATTATGTGCTGATAGCAGGGCCGGTTCCAAAGGGCGGCCAGGTGGGGCACTGGCTGAGGGCCCCTGGGGCTACAGGTGCCCCTGAGGGGCCCCTCTGCTCCCCTTCTGCAATTCACAGCAGGATCACTGCCACAGATCGCATGGCGGGAGCTTCAGGGCTCTGCAATTCCCTTGCTTAACCTACCTTGTTCTGCGGTTGTGCACGCAGTGCTGCCCTTAACAAAGATGGCGGCTGAGGTTTCCTTAAGGGGCCAATATATCAGGAGAGGCTTCAGCCCCTTAGGAAAACCTCAGCTGCCATCTTTGTTAAGGGCAGCACTGTGTGTGCAACTGCAGAACAGCTGAGAAATGTAGATTAAGCAAGGGAATGGCGGGGTGTGAGATCCGTGGCAGCGATCCTGCCACTAATCACAGAAGGGAGGTGCCAGGGGCTGAGGCAGGCTTGCGCCCAAGGGCCCAGCTTGTCTGGGGCAAGCCCTGGCTAATAGGGTCTCATTCATGTAAGCAATCGTGCCACAACAACCATCACTGTCTTCTGTTTTTCTTTTTCTATTGCATTTCATTTACCTTTATCCTCACTCCCTTTCATCCATAGAATCAACAACAGTGGTTCCATGTGCTCTGCTCAACCCACTGATGATGCACCTTGTTGTTTGTTTCTTGTCCAACAGTGGTCAAAGAGAATTCACTAACTGGGCAGTGTGGCACCAATTGTTGTTCCCAAGCTGCTGCCTATGAAGGTAGACCACATCACGTGTGCTTTCTCTCTGTCAGTTATATTCACTGGAATTGGGTTGGCTGATGAAGTGAGTTTATAGCAGCCCAGCGGGGAGACAGAAAAGGGTAGATAATCTTCTTACTCATTACTCTTTCTGAAGAGAAGGGTCAAATCTGTAAATAAATTTCAATGTTAAAAGTGTGGGGCAGGGCATTCCAGGCAGGGGGTTGCTAACCCTACTTGGATATGGATATCTTTGCAGAGGATCCCTAGTCAAGCTTTACCAGGAACACAATCCAAACCATATTACTAAGGAGTAAATCCTATTGAGTTCTATGGGGATTAGTCCCTTAGCAAGTGTGTTTAGAATTGCAGCCTTCGGGGGTATCCATCTTTACTCCTGAGTGCTCCCATCTAACATCTCCACAACACTAGGCTCCTTTCTTCCTACAATAGCCTTCTGATGACTAGCCTGGCCTGAGAGCACTTAAACCCTTTTTGCTAGAAGCGAGTTGGCTAGATTAAATGTTCCCTACTCAGGCTCCATCTTTTAACTAAGATTTCTATCTTAATTTCTAATCAGAGAAATGTTTTTGTATGAATTGTATGTGCCAAGGAACTTATGTTGATGCTTAATGTATCATGTTAATGATGTCACTCAGACCCGCCCCATGATGTCACTTGGACCTGCCCCAGGACATCACTCAGGCACACCCCATGACATCACTTGGGCCCACTCCCAAAATCTCAGGGTTTGGGATGCTTCTGACCTGTATGTAGGGCTGACAGGTGCATGTTATGGGTTCCCCCCTCCCTGTTTTTGAAAGTTATGCAAACAGGGCGTTTTCCAAATAGGATTCTGTCCAGAGGTCCTACATCACACATTCCTTTAGGTGTATGATGGAAATGCCTACCCATTCCTTCACACACAAGAGAGATCACCATGGCCAGTAATATAAGAATCATGGCAAAGGCTCGACTACATGTTACAGGCAAATGTAAGAAAATCCCAACAACCAGATTGTTCACTGCAAAGCATGTTTGAGAAGGAATAGTTTAGAGCAGCTTTTTCCAACGTTTGGGTCCCCAGATGTTGTTGGCCTGCATCTCCCATCAGCCCCAGCCAGCATGGTCAGCAGTCAGGAATGATGGGAATTGTAGTCCAGCAACACGTGTGGACCCAAAGGTTGGGAAAGGTGGGCACACACATGCCCCCCGCTTAATTCTCCTCTACCTGGCACTTTCCCCATAACCCTCCCTATGAAACAATTTCTTTCCCTTCCACTTTTCAGGGTTTGAACCATGTTTTAGAGGTAAAACGTATGTCTGGAACCCGGGACACATGTGCATGTATGTGGAAACTTTAGGTGAAAAATGTAAGAATAAAAAGCAGGAGACAAGCATCCTTCTTTCCCTGCTGCTCTCTGCACAGGGTTTTTGTACATATTCTTGCATAACAAGAAGCTGAGCCCTAACATCAGGGCAGGCCTAAGACTGCAAGTGGCACCCTCGATGCCAAGGTGCACAGCACCCAAGGCTGATCAAGTTATTTTGACACCTGAAAGAGAAAACCACACAAGTCCCTCTTCCCCTCTATGGCAATGGAAATACAATAATAATAAATTAAACAACTAACCATTTCCAGCTCTTTCATGACACTCCAAATCAGCTTCAGTTTGTCTAACGGTGGGGTCAGCTCTGCCTAAAACGCCAACAGAATAACCAGACACAACATGCCAGTATGGATGCACATAGGAAGTTCACTAACGCTGGGCCAAAGCTCCAGCAAACCGGGTTTTTCCTGTTTGGTGCTTTATTTTCGGCAGAAAACAAATTTTTCTCCAGTTCTCATCAACTCTTCCACACAAAGCTTGTTCATCTTTAATGAGAATCAAATTAGCACAGACTACATTACACAACACTGAAATTGGGGGATACATCTGTACATATCCATAGAGGAGAGCCAGAGTGTTCTTCAGAATGTGTGACAGCCATGTCAATCTCTTTCAATATTTTGCTCATCAGAGCATTCTGCAGGATGTACACCTAGTGTACTTGCACTCAGAAATCAGTGAGCATACCTTTGACACAATGTATGTAACACTGTAGGTGCTGTAGTATAGAAGCATACCCTTGCTGCTTCTACAGTGTGAAAATCATCCAGTAATTGCATGGATTGGGGGGTCAACTCCTAAAATATATCAACAATTTCACTCATTTAACATGTGACTGCAATTATATCAGAATACGATCTAGTGCACGATTCATAAAAAACACAGCTTTTAATTTGTTAAAAAAATAAAGGGCAAGTCTTGTCCTTTACCCCCTCCAGGTGCAAATATAAGTATCAATTATGCAAGTTGCTGAAGTTAAATGTTTTTTCATAATTAACAACATATTTGAATACGTACCGAAGTAACCTTTTGCATTAATGCTACAGCTAGTGCTGGCACAACAGAGTTCTTCTCCTCTCCTTTCCCCATGTGCACCTCACACCATCCCCAAACATGCTTTGGAGGTTTTGCCCCAGAACAGATATAGGGGGTGTGGGGGGAGGAGAGGGTGAGATTGTTCAGTTGCGAATGGAAAAATCCTTGCCCAGATGGAACGATTGCCTTAGCACTATGTTGAATACAACCCTATGCAAGTTAGACTAATATAATTTCTGGGAGGCAGTCTCGCATATGGCAGTCCTAGACTCAGAAAAGATGTCTCCAACTAAGGCTGGGAGACTGACAAGAGCGTCCCCCTGCCTCGGTGAAGATGGTGTGACAGAAGCATTGTTACCCTTGATGCATATATTGCCATTCCTCCATGCTTCAAGAATCTATAAAAACTTCTTGACCTAAGGTGACCATAGGTCAAAAGCTGTTTGCACAGAACAACAGAAACTTGTATGTAGAAACGATCCTTCCATCATGTCACTTTCAGCTACCTTAAAAATCATCTCTCTTTCTCCATCCTGGAGCAAAAAGTGAAAATTTGCTTGATTGTCATGTTACCAACAGCTAGCAACTTCACCCAGAGTTATGCTGCTTTGGAACTAGGGATGGGGGAGAGATTTGATCCAGTTCACATTTAAAGCCAAATTTATCAAATCCACACTTTCTGAAAGAACATGACAACTGAAACAGCCATCCTTCAAAATGTGTACTTACCCGAATTTTGCGATGTAGTCCTGCAACTAAGCATTGTTTGCAAAAATGCATATATTAAGGAAAAGTGAGCATAAACATGAATATATTAGTGAAAATGACATACAAAAATGCATTACATTAGGAGATATTGCTCGCATACATGTGTATATTAGTTAAAACTCCAGACAAAAAAATGTGTTTAGTAGGAGAAATTCTCGCTAAAATGCTGGAGAATTTTCATGAGGATTTTTTAAAAATAATAATCACAAATTGCTGTAGAAGCATGGAGAGCCAATTTTAAGTTTAAAAAATGAGAACCTGAAGGAACGAAAATGGACAAATCAATCCCTCTTTGGAACCAAGTTAAATTTCACAAACAATCAGTGCTTTAAATTCACAACCTACATCGTTCCATAATGCGTCCTCAAGTACTATAACACAGTCTTCGTTATGGTTATGGTCATTGGGCTCTCCTTGTTTCCAGTTTGTGTAACCTACAGGTGCACCATTCAAGTACACAAATCGTCCCTCAGTCTGAATATCGTTGATATCAAGAAAAGCAAACTTTGAACTCCTCTTTAGTACTTCTTTCAAGGCTGTGTTCTCAGCTGCGCTCTTTGGGCTGGCAAGCACTGCACCTGCGTTTGCACACATCTTTTTCCCGTTGGAGAAAGTGTCTTGTTGGCCAGTTGAAACAAAGATTTTCCCTCCGACTCTCATCGCCCCCTGCAACCACAGAACTAGATCAAGAGAAAACCATAGCACAGTGAGAATCTTGTGAGAAATAAATACCTGCAGCCTGAGTAATAATCGGTCCACACTACCCATGGGCATGATCCATTCAGAATTAAGCACTTTTAACTGTCATTGATTTGAATGACAGAGAGTTGACTACAATAGGGCCCCGCTTCCCGGCATTCCGCTAATGCGGCGGCTTTCATTCCCCGTTTTAAAGCCGATTTTGCGCTTTTGCGGCATTTTGTGGCATTTTTGTGGCATTTTCGCGCAACGCGCCCCATTATACTCAATGGGGTTCCACTTTACGGCAATTTCCATTTTATGGCGGGGGTCCAGAACGGAACCTGCCGTATAAGCGGGGCCCGCCTGTATATTCTCTCTCCCACTGAAATCAATAGGACTTAAAGGTACTCAACTCTGGATGACTTCTGCCTGATATCATTTCCTCAACCTTCTGCCCTCCAGATGTTTTAGACTACAACCACAACTCCTAGCCCCAGTTAGCATGTCCAATGGTCAGGGATAGTGGGAGGTGTGGTCAAACAACATTTGGAGTAGGGATGCAGTTTGCTTGTTGGTGCTGGTTCGGATCTCATTTCAAAAAGGAAAGGGGGTATAAAACCCAAATGACCATACCCCCTTTCCTTTTTGCATTGATATTTGACCATCACCCCTCCTCTTTTCTATCGGATCTCATTTCACCAACGTGGTGGGAAGTTATGGTTCACTATTCAGAATTTAATACTAATAATAATTCCTGCATCTTCAATACAAGTGACTTAAAAACAACAACAGGATGATGTAAAGTTCAGGGCCGGCCCCAGGCATGCCGGAGCCCTTGGGCATCAGCTTCCCCTGGGCCCTGGTGTGTGCGCATGTGCACACGCATGTGCATGTACACCTCCCCCCCATGCACCCCCACCTACCTGCCTCCTGTCTTTTAGCATTGCCATTAATCAAGATGGTGGCCAAGGTTTCTCTAAGGGGATGAAGCCTCCGCTGCTATCTTGGTTGATGGCACGAGTGCATGCTACACGCGCATATCTCTGCCACCAACCAAGATGATGGCAAGGGCTTCAGCACTTTATGGAAACCTCAGCCACCATCTTCATTAAGGGCACTGCTAAAAGACAGGAAACAGGTAGATAGGGCAAGGGAATGGCAGGGAGGTGGAAGCTCCTGCCCTGCGATCCACGGCAGCAATCCTGCCACGGATTGTAGAAGGGGAGCGGAGGGGCCCCTGTAGCCCCAGCGGCCCTCAGCCAGGGCCTCATATGGCCACCATTTAGAACCGGCCCTGGTAAAGTTGTTTGGCTGCCTGAAAACTGACATCCACAAAGGGAGTTTGCTTGATGTTGGGAGAAAACACCATTTTTTAAAAAAGAGGGGAGAATCAGGAGCACAAACCAGTCCCCAAACTAAGCACCTTTAAGGCTGCAATCATATACACATTTATCTGGGAGTAAGCCCCATTGAACACAGAGGGATTTAGCCTGGAGTAAACATATTGTAACTGTTGCAGCTGCAATCCTAAGCATATCTACTACAGAGGAAGCCTCACTACATTCAGACTTCCTTCTGAGTAAACACATGCAGGCATGCTTGCACTGCAGATCGTGCAATCCCTCTACAGTCTACTCAGAAGCAAGAAACCCCATTGACTTACATGGGCCTTACCTTCAGGTTAAGTGCACTTATATAGGATCACAGTGATTTCCGGACTGGCAGACTTGACCCAAGCACGTGGGAGGCAGTGGTGCTATGGGGAGTGAAGAAATACCAGGCACAGGTGGAGACCCAGGACTCAGGGGCAGGGAGGAGGACTTGGAAGAAAGCCTCTTGGCCTTCGTCTTTCCTCTCCCTTGATGCAAGGCAGGCAACAGACACATATACAGAGGCAATCTGCCATAACACCTCCTAGTTGTCTCCCTCATTCAACAAAAAATCATTTTTAAAAAAAGTATCTTATTTGTTGAAGAAATACTGAGTCTCACATTGTGGCTGCCATTTCTCTCTCTCTTTCTCAGCAAATATACGAAAGCTGAAATCCGAACCCTATTTTTCTGAGAGTAAGTTCAATTTTAAAATTGTGTTTTAAATTGTTTTTAAAATATGTGTTTTAAATTGTATATTTGTTTTAATGTTTTTGATTGCTGTAAACTGCCCAGAGAGCTTCGACTATGGGGTGGTATACAAGTGCAATAAATAAATAAATGGGTCTTACTTCTGAGTAGAAGCAGTCCATCTAGTCTGTCATGGTACACATAGTCTCTAACTGTCTAGCTACTCTCTCTGTGATTTTATAACAAAGTTCACAGTGGAAAACTGACCCAGGTGAGGTGTGGGAGAAGGCAGGGGGGAGGAGGAAGGAAAATAATGTTTAAAAATGGTCATCATTGCTATTTGTTTATGGTGGAGCCAGCAATATCAATTTCTGGCTGGTTAACTTCAAACATGAAATGTAAGGGCAAGAATTTAGCAGTGGTTCAGTTTTCAACTTTCAAAATTACATCACATAGCTCAAAATAAATTCAACTACACAAGCCTTGCTTAAATGCTGGGGGGGGATTTAATTCACTGTCCTCGGACAGATAGTTAGCCTGAGACACAAGACCTACTTGATTGGCAATTACCTGCCTGATTTACATGTGAATACAAAGAGACCACTGGCTACATCACAAAGTTTTTTTTTGGGGGGGGGGAAGGATCAAAATGGTAAAAACAGAAGAGAAAAGAAACATGAACCATAACCACCTGCCAGTTCGGTCAAATGGAACCAGTACCAACCAGTGAACTACATCCTACCTATCACTGACCTATGGCTCCTCCTTAGCAGCAGTGGCCAGGAACTGCAGTACCCATTGGTACATAGACCACTGGATAACAAAACGAATGCCAGAAATTATTAGGGAAGATAGGATAGAATTTTACTGGCTTAAATGCATCTAATGAGTGTATAGAGCACACCTTTTCCAAATTATTTATGTATCACCCAGCATGCACTTAGCGATCATAGGCTGGTAAGTGTTTGCACTGAAAGAAATCTGCTTGAGGACTTCTCCTTTACACCCAATGGGTGTACACCTAGCAGCAAGGGAACTGCTTCTTTCTGATGCAACCCCATGCCACAGGAGTGCGGGTGAATAACACAACCACTTGGGAGTGAGTTGAAGAAATGAATAATTTCCCACCAGACAGGCACTGCTCCCCTTGGGGGTGGGAGGATGCTAATTATGTGAGGAAGATCCACATAATTGACCCCATCCATGTTATTCCATTATATACCACATGGCAGTGGCTTCTATGCTGCTAGAGGCTGAGTGTAGTTTATGTCTTGCTTGTTGACTTCCCATAAGTACCTGGAGAACAGGATACTGGAGGGCCTTTGGTTTGGTGCAGCAGGGCTCACAAGAGGAGGGCCATAGATGAGGAATGAAGTGAAGAACATAATATGGGAGGAGTTTTCACACTGCCTACTTCATTATTAGTGGATTAGTTTTGCATATATGCAAAGCCACAAGCAACCTTTTAATAATAAATATAAAAGCAAAACATTGAAAATGCAACTTCCATCTTACTCTTTTTATACTTGGTAAGGTCAGCTTGAAGAGTCTGGATATCCCTTTCCAAAGCAGTTACCTGTCGTTGAACGGCATCAACAGCTATGGGGAAAAAATGGGGATGGAAGAATGCAATTAAGTGCAAATGGTTCCATTGTGTTTAACATTGGGAAATTGTCACCCAGACTGATGCCAATTCCTGCCTCTGTGCTTCCTGCAATCCTTTGTCACATGTGTATCAATTATTTTTATGTGACATTTCTATCCTGCCTTTCTTCCACGATAAGAGCTCAAGGCAGGATACATGGCATTCTCAGGGAGTCTCTCATCCAGGTACTGACCAGATCCAGACTTGGTCAGCTTCAGCCAAAGATCCTGCATAATGTGCCTTTAGTCCATTCCCTGGGGCATACGCTTACATTCACAAATACAGACACTGAAGCCCCTCTGCCTAAAAGAGAGATGTAAAGTATACAGTAGCTAAGTAAGAAGGGAGAGAGGAATGACTTGTTCACTGTGGCCGGGAGTAAGAAGCATTAGCCTTGAACTACAGCAGCCTTTGCCAACCTGGTGCCCTTCAGATGGTTTGGACTACAACTGGTGCTGGCTGGGCCTGATGGGAGATGTAGTCCAAAACATCTGGAAGGCACCAGGTTGGCAAAGGGTGAAGAACAGGAAGGGAGAGTTTTCTACTAATGTTTATTCCAATTATAGGGCCAGTTCAGCAGCAGATTAAGCTGCTTAGAGAGGTCTGTGGAATTCTGTTTCTTGGAAGCTTTTCTCTTTGGCATCTGTTGTGGGTGTTTTAGGTAGAGCATTCCTGATGTGCAGCAGATGCTCCACACGGTGCTTTCAGATTTCTGCAGTTTGGTTTATACATCCAGCAGGCTCCATGCAATTCCTTGTGGGAATGTGCTGCGGCCAGGTTCAAGGATCACGTGGAAACACTGTTGGTATGAACTGGCCCCTCCACTTTGGAGCATCCACAAGCCACCCTCATTTCAGTGATGACAGTGGCTAAAAAAAGGGCCACTTGAAATGGACGCTCTAACCCCATTGAGACACTGGTTGACACACTGGTGCTTCCACACCAACCCATGGATGGTTTTACGTATTCCCAGACACAATAACTTGGGGACCACAGGATATATCAATTGGGCCTATGATTTGCTAAGCGGAGCTTTAGTGAAATAATAATTCCTAAGTGCCAACCAGTCACTACCAGCTATGAAAAAGAGGATCGGTTGCTCTTGAAGCTCCCATTCATGCCTTCATGAGAGCTGAGGCTTTAATAGCAGTAGGATCAGGCTTAAGACATGGACCTGAGCAGCGGCTTCCAAACTCCCCTCCCATGGACCGCTTGAAAATTGCTGAGGGTCTTGGCAGACTATTTAACAATTTTTCTGCTTGTTGTGGCAATTATAATGTGCTGCGCTAGATGGTGTGTGATTTTTAACTGTATTTTTACAGGCATGCCGCAGACCATCTGAATGAAGCTTCATGCTGCAGATCACAGTTTTGGAACTCCTGGACTAGACCCTATGGGGGGGGGACTTAAGTACAAGAGTTCAGCGCAAAATGACTTGCTGAGGAGATAGCGGTGTGCTATTGCAACAATTCCAGTGGACTGGTGTCTGGTTTTGGTCTTCTCAGGAGCTTACCTGGATATTCACACATGATCTAAGGCAGCCTTTTGCCAGTCTGTTGCCCTCCAGCTGTTCTGAACTACAACTCTCATTGTGCTGGCTGGATCTGATGGGAGTTGTAGTCCAGAGCAACTGGACAGCAACAGGTTGGCAAAGGCTGATCTAAGGACTAACCTACACCAATGTGAGTGTATTAACAGCTTCAGGACGAGTGATGTGGGGAGAGCAAATCATGAGGGAGGAGGGTATGACTAACCCATCCCTTATTCCCCATGGTACTGTTGTACATGTTTGTGTGCTGTATGTAGCTAGTCCCTAATGCAGACAGAACTAAGCATCAAAACATTGATTTCTTACCTGTGGCTTCTCCCTTTTGTCCTTTCTGACCTGAGGGTCCTGCAATTCCTGGTAATCCAGGAGGCCCAGCCTTCCCAGGGAAACCCTGTTGGCCCTTCACTTGGACTCCTTGTGTTTAACAAAAGAAACATCTCTTGGACTTTATTCCTCCAAACAAATAGCCACCAGGAAAAGCCACTTTAAATAACACAGAGGTTGCATACACGTTTCTGTTTACTCTGCATCTAGTGTGCTCTCACCACTAGTTTGGGAAGGGTTGTGCAAATGACAATCCCTAACTATTCTGAAGTTGCTTATGAAATACTGTGCTTTGATGTGTTTCCTCCCAAACCAGCTTTGATCCAAACTGAGAAAAAGAACAACCTGTGTTTTAAGCTGCTAATGTGACACAGCCACACACACGCCTGAGGGCTCCCTTCATGTGCATTCAGCAGACAGAAGATGTCATTGCAACTGTTAATTGTCTCCTTGCTTTGTATATACGATAGGGGCTCTAAGGGGCTCTCCCCTCCTGCTCGCTCCACTCGCCAACCCTCCACCAGCTCCACCTGGATTCACTCTGCTCCACACTCTCCCTTGCACTACACAACACCCATGCGCATTCAACACGCATTTGCGGACCAGACACACATGTATCTCTCCCCTCCGTCTCACACACACTTCACATATACACAACCACATATACATTCGTGCCTCCTGCCTCTCCCCTTGCCCCACACAGACTGTACATACTTTCTCCAAGAGTGTCTCTTTCTCCTCACACCACATCTCCCTCCCTCTCTCTACCCAAAAGTGTCTTTCTCCGCCCCCTGCGCCTTCTCTCTCTACCCAAGAGAATATCTTCCTCCCACCGCCACCTACCTTCTCTACCTCTATTCTTTCAGCCCAAGTGACTTGCAAAAGCCCCCAGTCATGAAGGGAGAGAGGAAGCTATCTCATTGCTCTTCTCTCCCCCTCCCAGCTGTCAAAGAAAAGCCCCCCAGGGCTTGCAAACAGACCATGAAGTAGCCAGGAAACACACAGACATACCTACACACAGCTCAGAGAAAAAGCATCCATGGCAGGCAAACCACACACAGCTTTTTAGAACAGTGGACGCAGCCCCGGCCTTGTCCCCTCCCCTTTTTAGAATGTTGGGAAACAGTGCGACAAGGTACTGAAAATCTATTTTATAGAGAAAAGGGCTCAACATATAGCAATTTATAACAAAAAGGCATACACACTATCACACACATATCCAAGTAACCCAGATGAAATAATGTTATTTTATCTTTTGATGTATTTTTATTTTGGTACCATATGCTTCCCCCCCCCCAAATTGTAAGCTGCTCTCATAAGACACCAAACATTACCATATAACTATGTAAATGTACTGCCTTCAAGTCGATTCTGACTTATGGTGACCCTATGAATAGGGTTTTCATGAGACTGAGAGGCAGTGACTGGCCCAAGGTCACCCAGTGAGCTTCATGGCTGTGTGGGGATTTGAACACTGGTCTCCCAGGTCATAGTCCAACACCTTAACCACTACTCCACACTGGCTCTCTATATAACTATGTAGAGACCCACAATCATGATACCTTGGTCTCCCTTCTCTCCTTTGAGACCATCTTTCCCATCTCTTCCAGGTAAACCATTGAGTCCTGGGTTGCCGCATGCCATCAATGTGCAGGTATTTGTTTCACATCTGCTTGTTTCAGGAACAGAGGCCAATGCCAGTGATGTTCCCAGCATCACGGCAATGAAAAATTGGAGGAGATACATTGCTGATACCTTATAGCCTGATAACAAGTTAAGAGATTATTTTTAGGTGTGTTAGAGGTTGCTTATGGCTACTCTGCTGTTCTTAGTGCAAACAAGAGAGGACTCTGCTTTGGTCTCTTAAGATGAGGCTCACAGAAAGCCATTAGACTGCATGTCAATGTGTTTTGGAATTTTGGACAGTTGTTGCTTCACCGAAATGATCCTGGGTGTTTTAGTTGTATGAGGTTACTACAAATTCTGTTGGAGATCTCTAGACTCTTCACAGAACTATAGTTCCCACAATCCTTTGAGAATCAGTTTGCAAATTAGTTTAAAGATATGCATCACTTCCAGATAAGGGGCTCCATTTGTAGAAACAGGCTTCTGCATGCAGATTACCTGCTGGATCACACATTGTGAGCGCAACTCAGCTGTGCATACAAATACATATCTGAACGTGAATGTCATCTATCCAACTATGGCTGTGTACATTCCATACCTTTAAATAACATTCAAAGCACCCCCCCAAGAATCCTGGGAACTGTAGTTTACCACTCAGAACTACAGTGTCCAGAACTTTTACAACTATGGTTCCCAGTATTCTTTGGGGAGAAAATGTGCTTTAAAAGTATGGTGTGTACACAGCCTACATTCCTTTCAACTGCATGTGTGTCTGAATGTAAATCTGCATCCACTTTCTTGAACAACTAGTCACATATAACAATGCACAAATGAAGCTGGATTTGGGCATAGTCATGTCCTATTTTTATCAAAAGGGAATGGCATGCTAGGTTTCTTTTAAAGCCTTTGTCTGTCATTTTATAAATAAACAGAAAATATGCAGAACAAAAAATTAGTTGCAGGAGGTGGCTTCAGGAAGCTGTCAAGGTTACCTGATGGTCAGAAGAAAATGATGAAAAGTAAAACAAACCCAAACCATATCAAAACAGATAAATGATGTTTGTAAGTAAGGATCCCTCAGGACGCTTTACTGTTGGCTCACTATATTTTAGCAAACAAATGAACAGAAAAAGCTTTCCTTAACATAATACAAAGATTCAGAAAAAGACAGTTAAGGATGAATAATACACGTATATGAGAATTTAATATATCAAGCAATAAAAACCATCTTTAAAAAAAGTGATCCTTTGGTGTATTAGCCAAACAGGCTGTCGAAACAAGTTTGGCCAAAACACCAAAGGAACACTTTTTAAATAAGTATTTGTCTTATAAATTGGGGATATAGGTGCCTTTGGAAGAAGCATTTAAAGTTTGTTTTTATTGTTTGATATATTAAATTCTCATATTCATTTATTATCTGTCCTTAACTCTCTTTTTCTGAACCTCACTATATTTTTAATACATTACTCCATGAAACAAAAGCAAAAAGCTTCTTAAAAGCCTTACCTAGGAGTCAAATTTAGGTCCCAATTAGGGTTGCCAGGTTCCTGGCCTGAGACTGATCCTGTATCTTTAGGAGAAGAGAAAGTCAGCCAAGTGCAGGTGTTCTTGCAACACTGTAATGAGAAAAACCACAAGGTGGAATTCTCCCTTCCCCCTGCACACCTTTTAAAGATACAGAAGTCCTCTTGGTTGCCAGACCCAGCCTCCAAGAGGTCTTCTGTATCTTTCAAAGTTGTGCAGTGGGAAGGGAGAATTCCACCTTGTGGTTTTTCCCATTACAGGGTTGCAAGAACACCTGCGCTTGGCTGACTTTCTCTTCTTCTAAAGATACAGGATCAGTCTCAGGCTTTGAACCTGGAAACCCTAAGGTGTACTGACTTTCCTGTCCTTTACATTTCATAGAAAATAGTGTAGTCCAGTATCTCAAATGCTTGGAGAATGATATTGCCGGAACTTGCTGCAAGATGGTGTTATGTTCCGTGTGACTAGTTGTATGTGAGAGTGGGTATTCTGAGCTACACTACTACACAGATGGGGAAATGTGCATGCATACCCACCAGTAACATGCAGTGTGGATAGCAATGCATGTCTAGATATTATGCTCTCTCTCTCTCTCTCTCTCTCTCTCTCTCTCTCTCTCTCTCTCACACACACACACACACACACACACACATTCTGACAGCATAGATACACATCTCTTGCTGCCACTGTAATTCCCACCAAGACTGATGCAAATATGAGAAGGGACACCTATAACCCAATTGTCCATCCTATGTGTGCTGCTTTTGCTTGTCCTAGGCTGCAGTGCTGGCCTCCCTTATGTGGTAAACTTCACTGTTAGGTGTACAAATATCCCATGTTTTGGATATTCCTAATAATCTGCATTTCTTGGATAACTTTTGCATCAAATTTCAGCTTGGTGTGAGAGCAGCTTCTTTGGGGATATATAGTCCACATCCCTCGTTTGAGGGCACAGTTTCCCCATTTTAGATTAATCAGAGTGCCTCGGACTAGATGTATAATAAATTTTAGCTTTCTATTTTCAGAGTATACATAGTGTTCTCCCTTTGTGAGGTGTAACATCCAGGCTTACTCTGTGGATTGATCCAGCTGTATTAGAAATATTAAGCTGCTTTACTGATTTGTGATGTATTTTGCATTTGTTTCATGAATGTAATTTTATTGTTAATTTTATGCTGTTTAAACCATACCTTTTCTTAATAATAGAGGTATAGATATTGCTGCTACTGCTGCTGCTGCTACTACTACTAATAATAAACAACTTGCATATGTTCCATTTCAGACTTCTAGTAAACACAAAGCCTTAGACTAAGCATGTACCAAATTTCACCTAAATCATGAACAAACACATGTGTAACATGTAAGCACAGTCAATAAGAAATGTTTAGTTGATTAACAGCATTCCTTTCAACCAATTCATTGCTTAATCAATTAAATTTAAATAAATGCTCATAATACCAAATCTTCAAGGCAGATTCCTTTTTTGAGATATTGAAGGAAGTTTGAGGTAATTTACAACTGAACAAAGAAAGACTATTCCATATGGATAGAAAAAAATTAAATGGACTGCCTTCAAGTCGATTCCGACTTATGGGCGACCCTATGAATAGGGTTTTCATGGTAAGTGGTATTCAGAGGGGGTTAACCATTGCCTTCCTCTGAGGCTGAGAGGCAGTGACTGGCCCAAGGTCACCCAGTGAGCTTCATGGCTGTGTGGGGATTCAAACCCTGGTCTACCAGGTCGTAGTCCAACAGGCAATATTTAATATTTTATTTTCATTCCCCATTACAGGCAAATATCAAAACAAACAATCTTTAAAAAGTATGCCTCTAATTCACAGTCCTACAAGTCATACTTTGTGCTCACCAATTTAAATTGGGCCCCACCAATAAATTAACTAACGGCAAAATACTAACCCCATCTACTTAGAAGTAAGCCCTGTTGAATTCAATGGTGCTCACTCCCAGATAAGTGGAGTTAGGATTGTATTCCAAAGCTTACAGCCCTGTATTTAATATGTTGTGTCCCCTTAAACTCCCAAAACATAAAAAGCACTATTATCTTTGGTTCAAGCTTATCTTGAGAATGGAGATACAGCAGACGGATAAACTAGTTGTAAAATTTGAAGTGTTTAACAAGCAAAGGAATAGTTTTCATCCAGCATTAATCAAAAACAGCATTACTTACCAGATCCTAATATGTTTTTTTGATCAACTGAAGCAATTCATTTGACTTGAAAAGAGATTAAGACTAGGCATGGAAAGAGTGAATTTCTATTCTACTCAGAATGGTAGGGGGAAAACCAGAGAAATTACACAGGTGTTTTATTTTATCTCTGCTATTGCACAAGTCTGCGGATTGCAAAATTGGACTTCATACTTCATTTACTGGCACTACAAATAGTGCTTCAGCATAACCTTCTCCCACCCCCAACAATTTACTGGAAAACAAGAACAAATTCTAGATGTTGCCCTTGCCCTTTCAGATCATCACCTCTCCAAAACCACTTTTCCAGTAAATAGATCTAGTATCTTATGAAACAGAAGTCTATTATATTATGAATTATAGCAATATAGAAATCTACAAACACACTTGAGACTTTTGTATCATTATCAGAGAAATAGGGCTGCTCATCTATAACCATTATTTAATCTTCTGATAAGTCTATTTAGAATAACCTTTCTTGTAAGCTCTTAGGATAACTGAGATATGTAAAAACAAAGGGTAAAGATAAAATCAAGATGTTTTTGTTTCAACAGTCCATGTTTCCCAAAAGTAACATGTCCTCTCCATGCAGTTAAACAGGGTTCCAGAATATCCTGAGAGGTCATAAAACCCTTTGCAGAAGATTAAGCTGGAGATGGACAATAGCTTTTAAGGCACTTGAAATCTGAGAGCTCCACCTTCCACAGCGTACACGTGTATTTCTTTAGCCCCGGTTTTACCTCTTGTCAAACTTGCTAACCTTACCAACCAGAGGCAAAAGGGGGATGAGCCGTGATCTCTCTTTTTTTCAACCCTCTTGAGAAAACTAAGTTCTGTTTTCATCTCAGAGGATATTTCATATTCAGCTAGGAGCGATGAGCCAGAGAATGAGAAAGACTGACTGATGCCATTCCAATTGGGTTACACCAGAATCTAAAGTGGAAGCTGGGTAAAAGAGGTGGGCAATCATGCATTGTTTTTCTTTTCCCCCTGAAAAGTCGCCTTAACTTTTGGAAGGTATGGGGAAAACACAGAAACAAAGGGAGCAAGTACAGATAGAGTGGATGGCCATACCTGAAAAATAAGTGAGAAGCCAGAGAAACCCTAATGCGTTTCGTGGAGCAGCAACATCATAGGACCCAGCATGGCCTGGAAATAGGGTGGCTGTCAGGCCATGTTATCCTATTTGAAAGCAAACCCAGAGGTTTTAAAAATACTCTATATATTTTTGAGGTGGGTGGAAATCAGTGATTAACAGTGAATCCTTTACATGATCATCCAAAGTAAACTTCAATGGGAGTACAATGGGACTCCCAAATAATCATGTTGAAGATTATGTGCTTCTCACGTCAATAGGGAAAAATGGCTGAGAGACAATGAGGGAGTGGGACAAGTAGGAAGAGGGAAATAGCAGGAAGGTGAAGGGTTAATTAACCATCTGTGCTCCTGCCTGCTGCAACACTCCACTGCTGCTAGTGCTTTGGATTGGCAAAGCAGTCTCAGGAGTACGAAGCCATGCATAGGTTTTCAAAAGTGTCATTCCAACTTTAACTGCATCCTTTTACAGAGTGTCTCAATAGAGAGATCTAAGACCAATTCAAACAGGAGAGTTATGTACCAGTTTATCAGTCACCTTCCCTCTCAAAAGAAAACATCTGCTGCACTATTTTAAATCATTAAAATATATTAAGATTAGGAATGTTGATATTTTACATTGAGAGTCTCATTTCTGTGAGACTGACAGTTCAATGTGTTCAAACACATCAGTCCATCAAATACAGAATTCCATTCAAAATTGCAAATAGGCAGTCAAAGCTGCTACTCACTTTCAAAATATCCAAGCATTCAGTTTATGTAATATTTTTTATATTTTGAATTGACATAGTTGACATTTTTAAAACATTTATTTTTAAAAAAAATACATTTCTCCTTATCCGTAAATCATCATTAAATTTCCTTACAAACATTCAGAAGCTTGGCAATTCTGATTTGGTTGATTCTTCCTGCCTTTCCTAGTTCAAAGAATCCCTTTACTACCTTAGATGAGAAAAACAGAATATACACCATTAACTCTACTGTGCTCATAGGCCCATCAGCACAACATACTTATACCATCAAAACTGACATCTCTGAAGAATCCTGGAATTTTTAGTTTTCTGAGGGCAGGTAAGAAGTTTGTCAGAAATGACTCATCAACCCTGCACAAGACCACAATTCTGAAAAATTTCCCTTGGAAAATTCATGAAAAACTAATACAAAGCCAGTTCTAAGGCTGCACTGCAAATACTGGAAGGATGTGTTTAAAATTCACAGACAATGAGACGATGCTGGTTGCACGTCTTGTCATTCCAGGTTCCATCAGTATACATCTCCATGCACTTTTCTGCACCCCCTCCATTTGGCTCATTTTTATACCACTTCGTATAATTCACAGCTGAACCATCCAAATAGTGGAATTTCCCTGGAACAGAGCCTGCCTTCAATCCTAGGTAGGCATAGCGGTTTTTCAGTGTCAAAATATCCACAATAGCTTCATTCTCCTCTTCATTCATGGGAGTTGCAATGGAACCCCCATAATGTTGACATGTCTGGACTGTGGTTTTAAAATCAATTTCCTTCCCATTCATAGTAAATATTTTGTTGCCCACTTTATTTACCACTCCTTTCAAAGCGATAGCTGCATAAGAGAAGAAAAGTAACTGTTTACCATCCTGTATTCACAGAACCAGATCTAAGGATTTAATCACGTGTACACTCGGCAATAGAGGCCTGAAATGGAGACAAGAGCACTCCTGGCCTCTTGGGATGCTATTCCACAAAAGGCCATAGCAATAAACCTTTCTCTTTTTGTTTTAATAGTTGTGTTACATCATGAGTTATCATGACCCAGATCTACAACTAGTTCCAAGTGTCAACAGGGGCTCTGGGCTCGAGTGTCGCAAATATCAACTCTTCATGTCTCATAGCAAACCTCCTTTGAAATGGAGGTGGCTTGTGATATTTGCAAAAAATCTGCCCAACCCCTTGGATCTTGGCCCATGTGTGTATGTGACAATCATCACTCACTGTCATTAACATACCAAACATCATGTAAAAAGTAAAAAAGTAAACACAAGGTAATCATTCTTACACATGTATGCATGAGCTATAATGCATTTGGAGCTATCTGGTACCACTACCAGAAATCCTTTATTTTAAATGGCTGTTCCTTAACGCAAAACTGTTTTTTTACACAAAACATAGAGCATGTCTCTTCTTTCAGATAACTACCACTCTGTTGAATATCATTCAACAAAAAGGAGGGTTCTGAAATGTACAGTATATACAAAGTTTCAAGTGGATCCTAAATTTTAATTTTATCAAATTTTCAAATCTGATTTTAATTGTACTGGATTATTTTTTGAAAATTCAAATATTTTGGTGCAGAAATTTTAAACAAAGTCATTCTATAGGGGGTAATATGGGATACCACAGCTTATTCTGCACATTATTTTTTTTACAGTGACACTAGAGAGAATAACAACACAAAGTTTATGTCCTTGAAGCCTCAGAATGACTAGATGCTTCAGAAATTTGAGGTCTAAAAATTATTGTCTATTTCCAACCAAAGCTACTCATCAGTGGGTATTGCAGTTGAGGGGTGAAATAAAACACAGAGACATCAGCTTGGGTTGAACAAGGGCCACTTTATTTAAATTACAGTAAACAAAAACCCAATTTAAAGTGACCTGCAGAGGGAAACCTAGGTGCGGGAACTGTCTATAAGCAAGTAGCTTGCCACACAGCTCTCGGGCGACCAGCCCCTGTTGGGGCAAGGGCAAGCCCATCTGCTTACCCTTTACCCTGGCCACACCTTGCAGGTGAGTAGGGGGGCCTTCCCACATCATCCCCACCCGGGACCGTATAACCCCTGGGTAGATGAGGATAAGTTGGCCCCAGAAGCAGCCCATATCCTGCCCTAGAGCCGTAAAGCCCTGAGAGACAGGCCTCCGGAACTGCCAATCACCTTCAAAGGTGCCTAAGGGGGCCACCTAGCTGTCCTTACCTATTTCCCATTCCCGCACCTTCCCGCCACAAAAGGGGACAAATCTCTATTTAGTCCCCCTTTACCCCACTGCCGAGAAGCACCTCTCGCAGACATCTCTGCAGGTCTCCCAAAAATAAGTCGTTACCTGCGTCTGACAGTGAATGCCATCGGCCCTGTACAGTTCACCCTTCTGTTGCTGAATTTGGGGATGCGGAATGACTAACCCCCCTTGCCCGAGAAGAGCCAACCGAATCTGCCGGTTGACCTTCTTCCTTACTCGATCAACCCCCGCCAGGTCCCAAACATCACACCATACCTTGCGTGGAAGCAGGTCTGACCACATCAGACGTACCCAAGGCCAACGCTGCCTTATCGCTTGCATGTCCTTAGATGCCTGTATGATGAGGGCCTTGCCCTTCATCAAGCCAAGGTCATTACCACCCAGATGGATGACCAGCACTTGTGGAATTGTCTGCACCAAACCTTGCCGGAACAGAGCAGGTAGGAGCCCCTCCCAATGCATTCCTCGCCGGCCAAGCCACTGTACTGCAGCCCATCTACTGAGGCCCAACTGCGAGCCCATGCTCAACTTCGCTGCCCTCCGGGCTGCCCAGAAGACCATGCTGTGGCCGCATTTCCTCTCCGTCCCTGTCCAGCAACCTGCCAAAACAAATGAAAAGTGTTAGGCTTCCGCATGCCCTGCCCTCTAGAAGGGGCGAATGTAGCCCTTATACACATCAGAGGACCAACGCCCAACGGCCTGTACTGTCGCCTGGGGAAAACCAAAACCTGCTGCCGTAGAAGCAGCTCCTATTCTAAATTAATGTGTTCCGAATTGTGAGGCATCATAACCCATCCCATGCAATGCTAGTTTTGTTAATGCCCAAAACTGGTAAATAGAAAGAGGATCCAGATTTACATGGGTAAATAAATATCCTTCGGCTGATCCCCTGGTTCTTAGGAAATTATTTAGAGCCCGCACTGGGCAGAGGTGAGGCTCTGTTGATGGGGCCAAGCGCACCTGTCTCCCCTTACATTTTTGATCCATTTTAGACCATCTCAAAGTTATGCAAGCACAGCCTCCTTCTATGGAGACATCCGAAAACTGGAGGGCACGTCGAGACGTGTCATGTTTAGAGCCAGCCACCACCTCACCTATCCGGAAGGCTCCAAAAATAGCGTAAAGGCCACTGCCTGGAATAGCTTGGCTTCATAACTAGAAGAACAGACAGTTTCCCACTGATGAACCATCCCTAGTATAATATCCAGTGAGAAAGGTTGACGGGAATTTTTAGCCCACCCAGCCAACATGCGGCGGACCCTAAAGTCCCCGGTATGATCCAGAAAACCACCTGCCTTTGCTAAAAAGGAAAGCCCCGCCAGCTTACCTTGTAGCGTTCGGACTGACAGGCCCCGTTTCCTGTTGTCCACTAGGAATTCAAGCAGGTGATTTACCGAAATAGGCCACTCCGGTGCATAGCCTTTGGAGGCCCAGAAGTCCTGCATGTCCCTACCTGCTCTCTGGTAACTGGCGAGCGTACTGGGGGCAATGGAAAGGCTTATGGCCCTCTCCGACTCTGCTCTCCAATCTCCCATAGCGCAGGGGGCACGGCTTCCAGCTGAGCCCTGGCCAGCGGCGCCAGCTGACGGAAACGGTCCATCTGGTTCCGTGACAGACCATCAGCAACACTATTGATAATGCCAGGAACATGCCGTGCCCGAAAAAGAACATTAAAGCGCAGGCACTGGAGAACAAAAGAACGGACAAGACCCATAACCCTGGCATTTCTGGATGTGAGGGAATTGATAACATGTACTGTAGCCATGTTATCACACCAGAAGTGGACAGTGGAGTTCTTCAACTCCACAGCCCACAAATAGATTGCCACCACTATGGGGAAAAATTCCAAAAAGGTCAGATCCTTGTCTAGAGCATCTTGAACCCACGTCTGTGGCCATTGTCCCTTACACCAGGAAGACCCAAAGACTACCCCAAAGCCATAACCCCCAGACGCATCAGAGTGGACCTGTAACTCGGCCTCCAGGAGTCGGTCCTGCCTCCAAAAGGATATGCCATTGAAATCCTGTAAAAAGGAGGACCACACAGCCAGGTTGGCGCGTAAAGCCGCTGTATCCCGAAACCGATGGCGGGGTCGTAAGAGCCCCACCATGGCCTCATATACGCGCCTCAGAAATGCTCTGCCAGGTGCTATGACCCTGCACGTAAAATTAAGGTGCCCTGCTAACTCCTGGAGGGTGGAGAGGAAAACTTTCCTCGCACCTGTAACTTCCTTTATCTTATTGTGGAGGATTAGAAGCTTGTTCTGGGGTAGCCTACAGCATTGCTTCCCAGAATCAATTTCGATGCCTAAAAAAGTCAAAACTGGTGCTGGTCCTTCCGTCTTTTCCACGGCTAGAGGAACCCCCAGTTCCTCTGTCAAGTCCTGAAACTGGGCCATTAAGTGTAGGCATTCACCTGTGCCAGCCCCACCCGCAAATAGAAGATCCTAGGGTGGTTTACAATAATCTACTGATAGATTATTGATATTTTTTTAAAAAAAGAATGTTGTGCTGATGGCTAGAATCTACAACATAAACCCTGTTTACTCAAAAGTAACATTACTTACCAAAATCAAAACAGTTCCACCTGATTAGCTAAAGCAGACTGCAGAAAAGATAATCATTTTACTGAAGAAAAGATAATCAAAAAATGACAGCAGACTGGCCAAGAAAGACAGCAAAGAAACTTCATGCTAGCTTATCTTTGCTCTTGCACAATTTTATTGCATGTTTTATTTTTTGATCTTTTCTCACATTAATTCATGTGGACAGTCCCTTCTCTGAGTGCCTCAGAGGATGTTGCCCAGACTGCCTTTGCCACGGCTGGTGATTTAGGGTGTCTATGTGCCCTACATTACTGAGGATAGACCTGTATTTGAATGTGCACTCTGTTTGGAGGGCTGTCCGGTCCAAGTGCAGTTTTTTTTAAAAAAAAAAGGACTGTAAGAAGGGAGCCCATCAACACTGAGCAGCATCTGGACAGCAGATTAAGGAAGCACACAGGTCACAATTCTACTGCAAGTGTGGGCTATCTTTAGATCAGATGTTGCTGAACTGTAGCTTCCATCATCCCTGGCCATTTGCAATGCTTGCTGGGGCTAATGAGAGTTGTGGTTCGGCAACATCTGGAGGGTCAAAGGTTCTCCACACCTGGTTTACTGAGATACATAGCATTTCTATTAAAATCATAATAATTATTTCAGTTATGCATATAACTTGCATATGCAAACGTGCACTTTTTATGCAAATCTTTGTCTTCTTTTTCGGTGATGCATTTTCTCTTCTTTGGCAACCTGCAGTGGCCACCCTGCTGGGCCTGCCAATGCATTCTCTGTTCCCACAGGCAGATATAGGGCAGAACAACCTCACCTCAGCACAACCCTCTAAAGTAGATGGGGGGGGGCTGTAGGGAGTGAAGAGAGAAGGAAAGTTCGGTTGCAGAAGCAGAAGTCCTTGCATGAATGGAGCAGCTTTGTTGGATACAACCAAAACTAACTAATCAGTCAAAATATTAATCAGTAAAGAATTCTTTATCTGGTAGATAGTCACAATTAAAATGTATAAAACTGAGTATTAAGTGATACTTTTAAAAAAAAGAAATTAATATTAACTAATTATTAATTTTTTCAATGGCACAATTGAAGTCATTCCACAATCCATGTATAAGCAGCTCAATGAGCATCATTTGGTTCATGTTCTACCCAGCATGAGTATCCTACTGCTTCTCCACTTAGATACTGAAATATGCCTTCTGTTTGCATATCATTTATTCCAAGTTCTGCATTCGTATTATGTGATGCCAGTGCCACTATTTGTTGCAGAGCAGGGGTTCTTGGAGAAGCAGGCACGCCACTTAACTGCTCACATTTGGATTTTGCCACGATGTGCGTGGCTGTCTTTCGATGTTTTTTCACCAACACTTAGACCACAAGGATGAAGCAGAGCTAAAGAGATGCTGAAATGTCATTCACTTCTCTCACTTTCATCACTTTGTCAAGTTTTAATGAGCTTGGTTAGGAATGCAGATCCTTCTTCCCCTCTCCAGTCTGGATAAGTTAAGTGTACGGATGTGTGAAACTAACACAGAATTGTACCATGCATTCTGATTATCATGGTAAAGAATCATGAATTTCTCCCCAGAAAATCCACAGGGTGCATTTTATTCTGGTTAATCCCCTTAGCACTTCCATAATTTCTACTTTGGACATTATACAGATCCCAGATGGATTTCTGTATATATACTTTGTTCATTATGACACTAAAATCTCCACTATGTTCTTTATGGCTGCTGAATATATTCAAGACAAATGTAATATTTAGAGAACTGGGGTCCATTTGAATTTAATTTGCATTTGTTCAGAAATGATAAAATTCCTATGATGAACCATTCTGGGAATATTACTTCAGTTGCACGACTTTAATTTAGTTACAGTGGGAACTAGGGGGAATGATCCAAAGGTTTATTGGGAAAGGTGAGTTTAGAGGAGGGTCTTAAGAGAAATAAGGGAAGTGGTCACAAAGAGGCATTCTGGAAGGCAGTTCCAGGCATAATGCGATTATAACTGACAAAAGAAAAAATAATGAAAAGCAACACAATCCTGAAGGTTTTTTAAAAAAGCACAGTCCTAGTTCAAGTAAATACATTCATCATTTCATTTCATTTCATTTCATTAAACTTATAGACCGCCCCATAGCCGAAGCTCTCTGGGCGGTTAACAAGAACAAGAACAACATAAAAACACAATAGCATATAACACATTAAAACACAATTAAAATTCAAATATTAAATTAAAACAATTCCAATACATACGTACAAACATGAATAAAATGATTAAAATGCCTGGGCGAAGAGGAAAGTTATAACCTGGCGCCGAAAAGATAGTAACGTTGGCACCAGGCGTATCTGCTCTGGGAGGTTGTTCCACAAGCTCTAATACACAGCAATATAGAGGCCCAAACCCATGATACAGTGCAACTGTAAATTAAATGTCAATAGGTGATGATGATGCTACTTCAAGCTAAATAACAAAGCTGGAAGGAATTTTGAAGGATATTAACGTTCTCCCACGTATTCATTTTTGAGGGTTAATGCCCTCGGGGGTTAATTGATGACTCTGTTTATATGTATCCAAGATTAAATTTTACAACACTTGAGAATGTCAGTTTTCTGCTCAAACACTTCTCAAACAAACTCAATTGTTAAAATGTATCAAATATTCCTATTTGTGCTATATTCTGAGCTACAGCCAGTGCTTTTCAGGGTGGCTTTCTAAGTACTTTAACATGTCATATTTTGAATTAATGCCAATTTTAGCTTCAATTACAATGCTTGCATGATGCATCTCTATAAAACCACAGTGACTTCAGTGACCTTCAGGCTCACTCTCTTTCTACTCAGCATTATCCTTCTGCACATGCAAATTAAAGAAAAATGGACTGAACCTAAACAGCCAAAACCTATCACCTATCACATGCTTCTACAACTGGGGCACACAGCAATTTACCTTTCTGAGCTTTGCTAACCACTCCTTGCAAAGCAATTATATTTTCAAATGCTTCATCCGAGTTCTTAGCTGCTTGATGTCTCTATTCTCATAGTACTTGCTAGGGTCAAACCAAATGTTATACAAAATGGGATTATGTCTTTAATGTAATTAAATAGCAGGTCTCTGTGTGTAGTCTAATCTAGATTAAGGCTGTGGCATGGGTGGAGGGGGGCTAGGCCAGCGCCTGGCATCTTTGGGTAGTCACCAGCAGGGCTGTGGAGTTGGAGTCGTGGAGTCGGAGTAGGGAGCAATTTTGGGTGGAGTCGGAGTCGGAGTTGGGAGCAATTTTGGGTGGAGTTGGGAGCAATTTTGGGTGGAGTTGGGAGCAATTTTGGGTGGAGTTGGAGTTGGGAGCAATTTTAGGTGGAGTCGGAGACAGAGTCGGTAGAAATGTACCGACTCTGACTTCCAAATAAATTTTGATTGACAAGAAGAAATTTTGGATGGAGTCGGAGTCGGACAGTAGAAAAATAGAGGAGTTGGAGTCAGAGTCGGAGTTGGAGTCGGACAGTGGAAAAATAGAGGAGTTGGAGTTGGAGTCGAAGGTTTGGCGTACCGACTCCAAAGCCCTGGTCACCAGGGTCCCAGTATGCTGGCAGGACTCACACTTGATGCCAGCCCTCAGCCCTTTAGGGTTTTTTTTTCTTGGCCCAGCAACCAGAGCAGCACAGGGCAATTGGATCTAGCCACCATTTTCATTTCCCACAATACCTGCATAGTTCTGGGATTGTAGAAAATTGAAATAGTGGCTAGATCCAGCCACTCGATAGAGGGGACTCACCATAGAACACTTTGCCCGGGTCTCCTCAAACTGGAGCCAGCCCTGGAATGGGGAAGGGCTAACACCTGCTCCCAGAGTCCTAATCTTGGCTGAGGGCATTGCTGCTGTGAAAATACCCCCCCAGCCACATAGGAAGCTGCCTTGTACTGAGTCAGACCATTGGTCCACCTAGCTCAGCATTGTCTACACTGACTGGCAGCAGCTCCCCAAGTTTTCAGACAGAGAATATTCCCAGTCCTACCTGGAGATGTTCGGGATGAACTAGGGGTCTTCTGCATGCAAAGCAGATACTCTGCCATTGAGTTACGGCCTTTCCCAATATATCTGATGAAGATGTGACCATCACATTTGATGCGATAGGTGGTGAGATGGGTAGGTAGGTAAAGACCATCCATTTCCTCCTGCTCTTCCTCTCCCTGGAGTCTCAATTCCTTTCCATTCTTCTCCTTCCACAGTTTGCCTTTGGCCTCCCTCTGGTTTCTTCAACTGTAGTAGAGGAAGGACTCACCTCATGACTTCAGCATGCCAATTTCGGACCCACATGGTAAGGTTTATACAAGAAATCATCCCAGGTCCCTGTCTTTGTATGCTGTTCTGTCACTTTTACATTTGAAGAAAAAAATCCGAACAACCATCTTGCAATACTTGTAGCCCAGGAGGCCTGAGTTCCCCCCCGGGGGGGGATATACTCTTTGCAAGTTTATAAACAACCCATACAGACTGGGTTAGAAGGAACAAACTTCACTTAGCAGTGTGGTATTCAAACTAAAGATAAACCTGAAACTAGTTAAATATCCCTTAGATTGTTTTTCTTGCTGGTCTCACTCAGAACTGATTGCCCCCGTACAACCATTTCTAGATCACTATAGTTCCTACTCACATTAGAGGGACCCTGTATCCCACATAATCCTGGCCATCTCATCAACTGGATGGGTGATAGAAGCAGGCCAAGCATCTTAATGTAACAAGATTTTCTGGCATCATGAAAGCTTGTGATATTTAGTAGAAATAAGCACAAATATGTCACAGAAAACATTCTGAAAATGGCAGATGTTTTGTTCAATATATACTTTTTAGCAACTGCAAACCATTACAGGTCTAAAATAGTGACACATACCAAGTAAAATTTAGAGCAGGTATAGGCAGTGTAGGATCCAAGGGGCAAGCCTCCCTGCCCTCCAGTATATCCTTCCAGAATGCTATAGTCTGTAGATGAGTCACCCCATGGTACCAGAGCAGGGCTAGGGTTACAAATAATGCATCATGTGGGGCAGGTGTCCAAACCCTTTGGGGAGCCTGAGGGCATATTTGCAGGTCTAAGAAATTCTCGTGGGCACCAGAACATGCCTATTCATAGAAGAAAACTAAGACAACCCCCCCAAAAAACCCCTGCAAAACCCCTACACCTATCCCCAAACAAATAAAACACAGAAAGAAAAAAGCAGACAACATGCCCAAGTCAAACAATCCCCCCCTTAACTATTAAATAAAAATAAAAATTGGGACAGGCAGGGGGCCTTGACAACTGTCAAGGGGGTGTCTGAAGTGCGCACAACCACTATGTTGCAGACCCCAGACACAGGGAATGGCTTCAATTGCTGAAATTCTGTTTCACATGCAGTCATCAAAGGTCTAGAGCAGAGATGGGGAACCTTTGACACTCTAGATGGTGTTGGACTCCAACTCCCATCATCCTTGCCCAATGGCCATGTTGGCTGGAGCTGATGGGAGGTCGGAATACAGCAATATCTGGAGAGCCACAAGTTCCACATCTCTGATCTAGAGAACAGTATGGAAGTGCATGGAAGCTGAGGATGTCTCAGTCTGATCAGTACTTGGAAGAAAGGCTATCTGGGAACCACATAAATTCTAAACTTGCTTAGGATCAATTTTATGCAGACTTGCTTAGGCTACAATGCTGTGCACCTGGGGCTGTGGAGGAGGGGAAGGGATTAAGACTCGTTGAATTCAATGGGAATCAATTTCCAGAAATGTACAACTGCATGTGCATTGTTGAATAAACAAAAATAGGTCTGGCTTTTCTAAGAGCTTTCCAGCTATGTCTCCTCCTAATGAAATCATGTGTCTCTATACCTGAACAAAATGTAAACCATTTCTAACACATTGAATAATACATATGAGTTGACATAAATGGTAATTGAATTGATTTGGAAAGAAAAGCTATGCATGTGGACCTTTCTGAACACATTAACTGCTTTCATATGTTAATAGTACCATACCTGGCTCTCCCTTTTCACCTTTAGGCCCTGGCCACCCATCTCTTCCTGGTAATCCATTCACCCCAGGGACTCCATCATGGATAACACAAGTGTTCACTTTATCTTTACATCTGCATTGGTCAGGGTCAGTTGTCACCACCAATGCGCCCAGCATAAGAATGCAAAACATCTGCAGCTGCATTGCATAAGGGCCTTTCTGTCTAGGGGGAAAAAAGAATGAAAAAGTAACATAGCAAACTTCTTGAAGTGGTGGAATTCAAACTGTATTCTGGGGAAGCCTAGGTTTCCATGGAAGATTATCAAAAGGGTTTCTATATGAGAAGCTCTGTAATGGTGGGCAAACTCAAGAAATGGAGCTAATTACCTATTGCAACTCATGAACCATACACGGGGGTGAATATGCAAGTAAAATTCAACATCGGCTGATTCTGTACAATTCAACATCTGAGGTGCTCACCTTGATTCTGCTCACAATTCAAGTTGGGTGACCACATAGTAAAGCACCCATGCTTTAATTTTTTGCCCCATCCCTAAATGAACATAAGGGCTTTAAAATGAAAGAACTTCCACCCATACACCAACACAAAAATTGGCTTTCATCATCTGGCCTACTGAACTCTCATAGTACATTGTTTTGCCAAATGCCTAGCCCCCGGTCAGGCACAAAGCAAATTAGTTTGAAATTTCAGGAGGCAATGAACACTTTTGGTGGTGAAGAAGTTAAATGGTTTATTAAGGCAAGCTGGTTACATTGCTGTCATTTGCAAGTAGTAAAACACTAAAATGAAACTGCTGGCTAATGGGTCTCTTCCCCCCTCCCCATCTATGCTCTTATCTTATGTTTTGCACTGGCTGGAAGCCTCACGAACAGCCAGTGAGGATTTTTGGCTGGATACTCTGCTTGAAGCTTGGCCTTTCTTGATGCTATCTTGAGTCTTCTGAAACCTCTTGCTGGATGTTGCTTTGTGGATTTTGAGACCCCTGAAGGCTTAATCTTGTTGTTACTTTGAGGCTCAATCTCCCTGATCTAGGGGTCCTTTATTTATACCCAAAAGAGCCTCTGGGAGGGGGCACCTTATACCTGTTAGATCATTATCTTCCCAGCACGTTGCTGGGTCTTCACCTCAGGTGACTTTTGTTAATCTCTTAACATTCACTCCCTCTTCTTACTCATGCTTAATTTGGACTACCAAAAGCCTTTCTCTGACACTTGTTTACACAAGCAGGTGAGAATATTCGTAAACCAATTATGCTC
Organism: Rhineura floridana; assembly: GCF_030035675.1. Lineage (NCBI taxonomy): Eukaryota > Metazoa > Chordata > Lepidosauria > Squamata > Rhineuridae > Rhineura > Rhineura floridana. The sequence goes on along the minus strand of NC_084486.1, from coordinate 16,503,931 downwards.
ACTGTCCCCTCAGAGCTTGGGAAAGCCACAGAAAAGCCCACCTAAGCAGAGTAAAAAACCCCTTTCTTAGCTGATTATCAGAAAGCCAGCATTTTAAGCTCTCCAGATTTCAATATTATGCAATTAAAGTGTGCAAAAGCAATAAGCACCCAATAAATCAGGGGTATGAGGCATGAATTATGGGGCAGAGACCAGACACATGCCATTCTAAGCCTCCTCGTACATTGAGATTCTTGCAGAGATATGTGGCGCTACATACATGAACACAATCTCATAAAACTTCATGTTATATTCTGTGCTGGAGAAGGACTTTTGGGGAAAATGCCACTTGGTTCATCATACATCTGAGTTTTATGAGCTGGACAAATACATGTTCCATACCAGGTAGCTATGAACTTCAGTGGCATGACTGTCATGAAGTTATAAACATACATGTGTCAGCTAGGAAGTATTTTCTGACATATGGGAACAAGAGAGGGATAGCCAGCAATATCCTATGGTTACCACCTTTGCTACTGACTCTGTCAAACTTACCTAGCAATCCCAAGGGTCATAGGAAGAATCTATGACTCTCTGCAAGAAAGAGAGCTCAATCCTTGGAGATCTAATGCCACATTCCTCTTCCCTCCCACCACGGAAACTTCTTCAGCCCTTCCCCTACTGATGGCAGAGTCACTGGATCTAGTGTAGTTTATTCTCATGGGTTTTCTTTCCATTGTTCCCAAAGGAAATGAAGTAGTTTTTAAACATGGAAAAGGATGTAGGAGTGTAAGAGATCTCATCCACTTATACCCTGCTAGTGAAAGCCCAGTAGGCCTTTGGATGGGCTGCTCAACTGCCTCTGCTTTTCCTTCATTGTCGTTGTCCCCATCTTGGGATTGCAGCCTTAAGCAGGTAAAACATTTCATGGCATTGAGAACTGTTCCACCAGTTAGTGTGGAAGCCTGAAGCTTTCTCCTGTGTCCCACTGGACAGAGAACCTATGTGCCTGGATGTACCAAACTTGAAAAAAAATATTGTTGTACCATTACAGTCCCACTGCAGATCTGATTGATTGTAATGACATCAGTCCTTATGTCATAATATCTTGTATATTTCATACCACACCTCATTCAGATTATTGAGACAAGGGCATAGCAGCTGTGCTACTCCTCCAAGAAAAGTTGAGGAGGTAAACTTTAATGTCTACTATTTCTCTGCAATGATGGACAAAATTATATAGTGGACTTGAGGCAAAATGGGTCCTATATAGGTTTGTTTACTTGTCAAAATCTCACTCTTTCTCGTCACAGGATTTATGTATTAGGAGTTCCGTGGGATTATGACTGAATGCCTCTAAGTCAGAATCCCCCCTAAACGTAACGATAGTGTTGTTGCGATAGTAATCCTGCTCAGTACGAGAGGAACCACAGGTTCAGACATTTGGTGTATGTGCTTGGCTGAGGAGCCAATGGGGCGAAGCTACCATCTGTGGGATTATGACTGAACGCCTCTAAGTCAGAATCCCCCCTAAATGTAACAATAGTGTATTAGGAGTAACGCTTTAGGAAGATATCTTGTACTATGTCAGCATCATTTTTTTTAACCTTTTGGTGTCTTGATTGCTGATGTGAGCTTGGGAGACTTAGGCAGGCTTAAATATAGCTTGAAACACAGTGTAGTTAAATCAAACACTGGGATTCAAGCCAAGTTAATTCATCCTATCTATGTATAATCAGTAGAATGTCCCACTGAACTCAGTGGGACTTACATCTAATAAATATACAGGATCGAGCTGCTGAATTCATTTGGGCTGAAACATGTAGTCATCCTAATTCCCCATTGTCTCCCCAGCTGTCTCTGAAGTATATTAATCACAATAGGTTATGTTTAATGTAGCCTTTACCTCCTTAATTCTAAATACCCACCACCACCACTGTTACCAAATTAAAAAAAAACTGGGTACATTATGAGACTTTTTTCATAGACCGTTGTTGGTTTGCTTCCTGAGTCCAAACTTCTGTGATGTTTTCATAAGAACATAAGAAGAGCCTGCTGGATCAGGCCAGTGGCCCATCTAGTCCAGCATCCTGTTCTCACAGTGGCCAACCAGGTGCCTGGGGGAAGCCCGCAAGCAGGACCCGAGTGCAAGAACACTCTCCCCTCCTGAGGCTTCCGGCAACTGGTTTTCAGAAGCATGCTGCCTCTGACTAGGATGGCAGAGCACAGCCATCACGGCTAGTAGCCATTGATAGCCCTGTCCTCCATGAATTTGTCTAATCTTCTTTTAAAGCCATCCAAGCTGGTGGCCATTACTGCATCTTGTGGGAGCAAATTCCATAGTTTACCTATGCGCTAAGTAAAGAAGTACTTCCTTTTGTCTGTCCTGAATCTTCCAACATTCAGCTTCTTTGAATGTCCACAAGTTCTAGTATTATGAGAGAGGGAGAAGAACTTTTCTCTATCCACTTTCTCAATGCCATGCATAATTTTATACACTTCTATCATGTCTCCTCTGACCCGCCTTTTCTCTAAACTAAAAAGCCCCAAATGCTGCAACCTTTCCTCGTAAGGGAGTCGCTCCATCCCCTCGATCATTCTGGTCGCCCTCTTCTGAACCTTTTCCAACTCTATAATATCCTTTTTGAGATGAGGCGACCAGAACTGTACACAGTATTCCAAATGCGGCCGCACCATAGATTTATACAACGGCATTATGATATCGGCTGTTTTATTTTCAATACCTTTCCTAATTATCGCTAGCATGGAATTTGCCTTTTTCACAGCTGCCGCACACTGGGTCGACATTTTCATCGTGCTGTCCACTGCAACCCCGAGGTCTCTCTCCTGGTCGGTCACCGCCAGTTCAGACCCCATGAGCGTATATGTGAAATGAAGATTTTTTGCTCCAATATGCATAATTTTACACTTGTTTATATTGAATTGCATTTGCCATTTTTCTGCCCATTCACTCAATTTGGAGAGGTCTTTTTGGAGCTCTTCACAATCCCTTTTTGTTTTAACAACCCTGAACAATTTAGTATCGTCAGCAAACTTGGCCACTTCACTGCTCACTCCTAATTCTAGGTCATTAATGAACAAGTTGAAAAGTACAGGTGCCAATACCGATCCTTGAGGGACTCCACTTTCTACAGCCCTCCATTGGGAGAACTGTCCGTTTATTCCTACTCTCTGCTTTCTGCTTCTTAACCAATTCCTTATCCACAGGAGGACCTCTCCTCTTATTCCATGACTGCTAAGCTTCCTCAGAAGTCTTTGGTGAGGTACCTTGTCAAACGCTTTTTGAAAGTCTAAGTACACTATGTCCACTGGATCACCTCTATCTATATGCTTGTTGACACTCTCAAAGAATTCTAATAGGTTACTGAGACAGGACTTTCCCTAAGAACATAAGAACATAAGAAGAGCCTGCTGGATCAGGCCAGTGGCCCATCTAGTCCAGCATCCTGTTCTCACAGTGGCCAACCAGGTGCCTGGGGAAGCCCGCAAGCAGGACCCGAGTGCAAGAACACTCTCCCCTCCTGAGGCTTCCAGCAACTGGTTTTCAGAAGCATGCTGCCTCTGACTAGGGTGGCAGAGCACAGCCCTCATGGCTAGTAGCCATTGATAGCCCTGTCCTCCATGAATTTGTCTAATCTTCTTTTAAAGCCGTCCAAGCTGGTGGCCATTACTGCATCTTGTGGGAGCAAATTCCATAGTTTAACTATGCGCTGAGTAAAGAAGTACTTCCTTTTGTCTGTCCTGAATCTTCCAACATTCAGCTTCTTTGAATGTCCACGAGTTCTAGTATTATGAGAGAGGGAGAAGAACTTTTCTCTATCCACTTTCTCAATGCCATGCATAATTTTATACACTTCTATCATGTCTCCTCTGACCCGCCTTTTCTCTAAACTAAAAAGCCCCAAATGCTGCAACCTTTCCTCGTAAGGGAGTCGCCCCATCCCCTTGATCATTCTGGTTGCCCTCTTCTGAACCTTTTCCAACTCTAGAATATCCTTTTTGAGATGAGGCGACCAGAACTGTACACAGTATTCCAAATGTGGCCGCACCATAGATTTATACAATGGCATTATGATATCGGCTGTTTTATTTTCAATACCTTTCCTAATTATCGCTAGCATGGAATTTGCCTTTTTCACAGCTGCTGCACACTGGGTCGACATTTTCATCGTGCTGTCCACTGCAACCCCGAGGTCTCTCTCCTGGTCGGTCACCGCCAGTTCAGACCCCATGAGCGTATATGTGAAATTCAGATTTTTTGCTCCAATATGCATAATTTTACACTTGTTTATATTGAATATTGGCTCTGCTTCAGCAAGGCTTGTTCTTCTATGTGCTTAGTTAATCTAGCTTTAATAATACTTTCTACCAGTTTTCCAGGGACAGAAGTTAAGCTAACTGGCCTGTAATTTCCGGGATCCCCTCTGGATCCCTTTTTGAATATTGGCGTTACATTTGCCACTTTCCAGTCCTCAGTCCTCCCTTTCCTCCTGTATTTGAAGCTCTTTTCTACCCAATAGCCTACTATTTTTCTTCTTTGGTATTTCTTGTATAATCCAGTTCTCTCTTTTCCTGTCTACTTTCATCTCCACAAAGGAGAGCTAGAGAAACCTCTTGTCACTTCAGAACTGCCTTGGTTGTGCTTTTAAAGGGACTGTTAAAATTTTCACAAACCTTCAGTTTCTCTGTTGAGCAGAGGTAGTTCTTAGATTTAGAAGACTATTTCTAACCAACCAATGAATCATATTTACACATGTGTGTGGGTTCTGGACAATCCCTAGAAAATAAGGAACAAGCAGCAGTTACGTTATTTCTGTTAAGAGATTTAATTGGTTTAGGGATGGGCAAATCAGTCAATTTTGGTTTCTCTTTTTTCCAATCTTAAGTTCAGTTCTGCACATTTCCACATCAGTTTCTGATTTTTTTAAAGTACACATGAAAATTCATCAGCATTTTAGTGTGAATTTCTCTTTGTATGCATGTTTTTGTGTGCAATTTTGCCTAATAAACATATTGTTGCACAGCAAGTTCCCCCAATATAATGCATTATCGTTTGTTATTTCCACTAATCTATTTAGCCTAATATATGTATTTTTCTACACATTACTTGGCTGGAGAACTTCATTGCAAAATTTAGAGAAGTGTGAATTTCAAAGGATAGCTGTTTCATTGTTCATTGTTTCAGAAAGTGGAAATCTGGAAGATTCGCCTTTAAATGTGAACTGAATTAACTCTGTCTCCTATCTCTACAACTGTTATATCTGTTAACAAATATAGAAAATTGAATTAAGGTCTGCCTTAAACATAATTATCTAAAGCAAATATTCATTTCAGTTTTCTGTAAATACTTTGAAATATTCATAAAGCCTCGATTATAACTTACCAGCACCACTTTTATTTGATCAGATGAAACAAGTGCACAGCAATGATTTTTGTAGTTGTTATCACATTTAACCAAATGAACAGTAAAATGTTTACTGAGTATTGGCTTGTTACGTAGTACTTTATTTACTTTTGTGACACATGATTTCTGGGAACATTTGTGTTCTCCAACTAACTCCAGGTGGGACATCAGCCACATCAGCTAGAATACAAAACCAGGGCCAAACTCAACTCTCACCATCTCATTCCAGAAAAGTGTTTGGGTGTTTTATTAAGAATTAAAATGATACAGAACCTTATCTTATGTTTTGACTGCATTCAGATTTAATATTAGAATACCTTGGGGGCATTTTGTCCACAACTGCGGTTAGCCCAATGTTTCTAGGAGAACGTCATGCAGGTCCTGATGCAAAGTATCATCTTAGCTGTCTCCCAACTGCTGATATTGAGAAGTGCATAGGCTCGGAAGATCCCACTGTGAGCTGGCATGGTAATAATTGGGCGACTATTCCAAAGAACATATCTAATTCTAATAGCTACCACCACCATCTTGTGTGAACTCCAGAAGCTAATACAGCAGGAACTCCAGTAAGCTTCAGTACTATTAAGTTGTGAGAGGCAGAACAGTTTATTTATTTATTAAATTTCTATCCTGCCCTTCTGCCCAGAAGGAGCCCAAAATATTTGTCTCCACATGGTTTATAGTTTTTATAAACCTCTAGTGTGTCCCCAGCTCAGGATGTTTCCCTGCTCTCAATAACAAACAAATGAATTAATAAATAAAAGCTCAAACGTCTGATCATTTTAGCTGCCCTTTTCTATCCCATCCCCAATTCCTTGCTATCCTTTTCCAGATGGGGCAGGTGACCAAAAGCTGAACATATTAATCTAAGTATGGGCACACCATAGAATTGTATTACAGCTGAAATGAATTTGCTGCCCTCAGAAATTCTACTCTGCAAATTTTGATGTCAAATATTCACTAGGTCTTATCTATATTGATTGATTGATTGATTGATTGATTGATTGATTGCACTTGTATACTGCCCCATAGCCGAAGCTCTCTGGGTGGTTTACAGCAATCAAAAACATTAAAACAAATATACAATTTAAAACACATATTTTAAAAACAATTTAAAACACAATTATCTAAATATTGTTTTTTCTATAATTTGACATAATATTTGATTCCAATATTTGATAATGCTTGTGTCAAAAGGTTCTTTGAGTCTAACCAAGATAAAGGGAAGGAACAGGCTCAGACTATCATCAGAGACCCAAACCTCCTTCCACAGGACTGGTGAGTCCCTTGTTTCTTTGAACAGGAAACCTGGGACTCAGTTCATCATAAGATTCTCCTCAGTTTCTCTGCTATGCACACCCTCCTGTCTACCAGTGTCTCTTCTCCACTTTTTGTATCATTCTACCAGAGTTCCAGTTTTTGTTCTGTTCTTTACAAGTTCCCTGTTTTATAAAGACATCTCCATGGAGTAACCACTCTGGGGTAAAGATAGGTATGCTTCCATCTGCCCTCCAAATGTTGCTGAACTATAACTCCCATCATCCCTGGCTATTAGTCATGCTTGCTGGAGCTGATGGAAGTTGTAGTTCAGCAACATCTGGATGGTCAAAGGTTCCCCACACTTGCCATATAGCAATGCAACTCTCTCTGTATCAGCTGTCACCATGTGACCTGCTGGTGTTTTCTTTCAATCAGCCTGGACTTGGCAGAGCTTGGAGATTGGCTCTAGCCACCACCTGACCCTCACAACTTGTTTGATAGCTTTTGATAGTTGAGTTGTAATAGTACCCAAGAATCTGATTGCCAACATGCAGGTGCAATTGTAAAGTATTAGACAGCATTTTATACCTGACATCCAGAAGCATCACTGTCTGATGACATTTGATAGATTACAGACCATCTATTCTGTCTCTTAAATGAATATGAAAATTTGTCTAGAGATTTCCATTTTTAGACTTGGGATCTATCTTCAAATCCTTCTTTCTGAAGGTAACATTACAACAAATGAATTACTAGTAAAAATGTGGGCAATCTGTTGTCTATTGTAAATGAAACACTTCACAGTTCCTGTGGATTAATTACATAGAGCAGGGGTAGCCAAAGTGGTGCCCACTAGATGTAGTTGGACTACAGCTCACAATTCCTGACCATTGGTCAAGCTGCCTGAGTTAATAGGAGTTAATAGTCCCACAACATTTGGAAGTCACCACATTGGCTATCTCTGGGATAATCTGGGATCGAAGTGCAACAGTTAGTACATTTTTGCACAGTATCTATTGACCACTGATTGATTTCCAAAGTGTGCCATGAAAGGGCCTGCAGTGTGCCTTGAAAATTAAGCCATCATACTGAACATATGTTGGAGTAAACAAATATTGCATGGTCACTTTAACGGATATTTGGGGACTATCCCACGTACCTGTTTACCATAATGTAACTTCCTAAAGGGTGGGGTTTAGCTACCTGACTTCCTTCTCCTTTGTCCTGGGGGATTTTTTTTGAATATCCTCCATTCTTCTCTGCTGATCTTCCTACCTTTGAGAGAGTCTGCATGGCAAGATGCTCTCTCTCTGAGAGCATCCATTATCAAACACCAAGATGGACTGAGACTCCTATATTTTCTTTCTTCCAAGCTAAAGCCTATGTTCTTCTAAACATATGAAAGGTTGTAAATAAACATTCTTTTTCTTTTACCTAAAGGATTGTGTCTGTTGTTATTTATATAGAGAAAGGTGGGCTGGTTTACATTCTCATTCTGCTGCTTGTATTTTTACAACTCTGCTAAGAAATAGGACCAAACCAAATTAGTTCCTATTTCTGTGTGTGTATTTTTATAATACCGAACAACATATTCCCATACCGAACACATAACCCAGTGTATACCCATCACACTACGGAGGCTCTTGGGCAGTGCTGATCCCACCTCTTTATGCCAGTATAAGGGCAGAACCTTCATCCTGGGTGAGGAAGTAAGGATACGCCCAGATTCTCTTATGCTGCCTGCACTACAGTCGATTGGTAGTGTGGTTTCCTAGATGTGTCAGCATTGTCCAGAAAGCCAAGGGGGCATCCATGTTCAAATCGCCACTCAGCCATGAACCTGAATAGGCAACCTTGGGCCACTCACTGTCCCCCTGGTGAGAATACAATGATGTGGAAAGAATCATTGGTGAGATAAAAAAAGGTTTTAATTCATAAATATTCCATATTGCATCACTAAGCCTTGTCATCCTTGGCAACGGAGAGGGTGGGAAGAACTGCAAACAGGATGCCTGCTAGTGTTCTGTGAGAATATAACTGGGAATATATATGTGCAGTTTCCATTTTAATACAGAAAAACCCAACAGCAGGTATCATACATTTGCTGAAGATCGATGCTTTGGAGAATTTATGGCAAACCGTACACAGTTGGATACCCCTTAACTTTTCTTTAACGATTTTGATTCTCACCCTGGCTTACTCAGGTTAGTCTGGGTAACACAAATACCTAAAAAGTATATTTTCCTGCCCCCTGTGGGCTCATCTAGTAGCCTATATAAAAGCAGTTAGGGTGAAGGACCAAAGGTGCACTGGTTAGGGATGGGGGAGAAATTTGATTCAGTTTACATTTAAAGCTGAATTGATCAAATTCACACTTTCTGAAAGTATGAGAACCAAAACACACCCATCCGTCAACATTCGCACTTATCCAAATTTTTAAATGCAGTTCTCCAACCAGCCCAGCCTGTGGCTTTGCATTCATATTGTGGGGCTACTGCAATTCAGCACTAGTGTCACTGAGCATTCTTGCACCAGCGTGAGGCAAGTGACGTATAGAACAGAATTAATGGGTAAAGGCGACAAGAGTGAGATTGAAGATCGCTCACCTGAGCAACATTCCTAATTGGGCTGAAATGAAATAGCTGAGTCAGTGCATAAACATAACATATTTTAATAATTTGAAACATCTGGGATTACAGCTGGCAGGCAGCTTAATAGCATGGCCTCTCCCTCTCTGCCTTACACCGCCTGCTTTGACAATGCAAGTTGCCACCGTGATAGAGACTGTGATACCAGATCATGCTATTTTGCTTATTCTTCTCTTTGTAGGCTTCTGTATAAACCCAAGATTGTGAAAACAGGGTCCTGTTCCTGATGGGCTGAGGTTTCAGACTGCTGTTGGTCTGGAGGGAAGCAGACAGCAAGAGACAGCTGGTTCCAGAAGAGCCCAGTCTACATCCAAGCAACAAATAGCTCAGAGCCAGCAGCGTTACATGATCAGGTGGAAACCCGAGCCCCTTGTCACCAGATCTCTGCTTTGTTGGTTGCTGGCTGCAAATACTGCTGGCCACCTGAAATGAACTGACAGGAGCTGCATTGCAGATTCTTCTTTCAGCAAGGAGGTGTGCTGGTACAAAAAGTAACATGTCTGGATCCCAAAACTAGAGTCACTGGTTCCTTGAGTGCCTTTGAAGACTACACCAAGGTATGCTCTGCAGTAGCCTTTGTTATACCCTCTTGTGCAGATGAGGGCTGAAAGGAACAAATTTAATTTGGCTAGAAAGAAACAGCAGTTCTGCATTTTTAGGACTGGCTGAAAAGGTGCGTAGGGACCACAGTGTAGTTTTTCTTCTTCCTTGGGATGGATGCTGTCTTGGAAGTCACACTGCTTCCCTGACTGCCTGCTTGCTCATAATCTATATTTTTTATAATCAGACAGACTTTATGAAATACCATATACCTCATAGCAAATCTGCTATATATATAGTGAGCTATGGAAAAGTAACTTCTTTAAAACCACCTGTGAAACTTACTGTTCAAGCTAGAGGGGGACTGAAATTTGATACAATTAGAATAAACAGTACCTTCACCAGCATGTTTTTGGCAAAAACAAGATATCCCCCTCCCCAACTCCCGATTTTAGAATTCACAAATGATTAACCATTCAAGTGAGCAAGCTCTGTCGTGCCATTTGCCATCCAGATGCATTTCTACACAGTGTTCATTGCCAAGATTATTTGGCTCTCCTTGTGCCCAGTTTGAGTACCCAATGACTTCACCATTCAGATACTCAAACTTGCCTTCTGTCGCCATGTCGTTGATTCCAAGAATTGCTCTTTTGTTGTGCCATATCACTATTTGTTGGAGGGCATTGTTCTCTGCAGCATTCGTTGGTGATGCAAGCTTGCCACCCAGGTGTGAGCAGCTTGATATCCCAGTATCGTAATCACCTCCGGAGACATCTGTTTTGAATACCTTTTCACCGACAATCACACCGCTGGGGATAAGGAGAACTAGGAAGAGACAGAATGGCAGAGCTTTCATATCTTATGCTATGTTTATGCTGTAAAACACCATGTACATTGATGGTATGGAGAGCATGTCCATGGAAGGAGATATATTCTCAGCAAGGTTCAAAGCCTGGGGCCCTCCAGATGTTACTGGACTCCCAACTCCCATCAGCCACAGCCAGCATGGCTAACTGTCAGAGATGATGGGAGTTGTAGTTGCACAACATATGGAGGGACACAGGTTCCCAATGCCTAGTTTAAAGCATCTCTGTTGGACAGTCACAATTACATTGCAAACAAACCCAAATAAATTCATATTCATTTTCTCTCTCTTTCTCTCTCACTCACTCACTCACTCACTCAGCACTGCCAATTTTCAAATGTAGGGGAATAAAGTTATGTTCATGCATGTTTGAAACAGCCCTAAGGTCTGGTTCTATTCCTATTAATGCTACATAAATTGAGGATTGACTATCTGCACTGCAGTTCATCCTATAGTGAAGAAACTATCTAAATTGTCCCTCACGAGCACAACATGGCAGGGTATAATTGGGGTGGCTACTGTTTTATCAAGACATGCAAGACATTGACCCATGTTCAGCGTTCTAATGGCCACATGTCAAAGTGGACACAGCCAAAATGTAAAGTGTATGAATGGGCACAGCTAATTTTAATTTTAAGGGCAATTTTTGGGAAGTCGGGGTGGGGTGTAACAAAACCTTTTTGTCATAATAGAATCATAGTAGGAGACCTGTAGTCAGTAATTTTTTTAAATTGACTCTTTTGGGGAGCACATAATGGGGTACCTATGAGGGCAATCAGCAAGTTCTTAAAAACATTTTAAAAAACCAGATACATCTGATGGGCCTTGGGGCCCCACAAAAACCATTTGGCATCACAATTTATTTATTTATTATTTGATTTATATCCCACCCTTCCTGCAGGAGCCCAGAGCGGCAAACAGAAATGCTAAAAACACTTTAAAACATCATAAAAACAGACCTTAAAATACATTAAAACAAAACAACGTTAAACACATTTTTTAAAAAAGCTTTAAAAACAACTTTTAAAAAAGGGTTAAAAACATATTATTAAAAAACACATATTAACAAGCAATTCTAGCACAGACGCAGACTGGGATAGGTCTCAACTTAAAAGGCTTGTTGAAAGAGGAAAGTAATAACACAATGGGGGATTTATTTCTATAATCATTAATGCATTTATTTATATATATTTTAAAAACAATTGTACCAATGGAATTTTGGGTGGGGGGCACAAAAAACCTCTTGGTGGGCTGGATATATAATGTTGGAAGTCAATAATGCCCCTTTCTTACCTTTTTGAGTTTTGGTGATAGTAGCTTTCAAACCATCCAATTCTGATTGCAAATCCCTTACTTGTGTTTTAAGTTGTTCAAGCTCTGAATGAGAAAATAGTTGTGTTAGACTTTCCGATCAAATGCCACAAGTGAACTTTTTCAAAATATGTAATCGGTATAAGTGACAATCTCTGGCAAATCTTTCATATAGTTAAAGAAACACAGCAATTTGGCTCCAGTTCCACATGCTACTACCTACCTATTGCATACGGTGACAGGACCTGGCTTGAATTTTAAGAACTGAATATATGAAAACACAGTAAGGATTCTTTCACATATTACGAAGTGGCAAACATGTCTTTGCTGCATGCGCATTGTACTTGTAGTTGTATATGGGAAATGTTGTATGTGAAGGAATTGTCCTTCAAAATTATTAAATCAATTTAAGTCCATGGTTTAGACATGATCAGGGAGTTTGAGACGCAACACATTGGAAGTGAAACCTACAACAAAATGTTCCAGTGTGAAGAGCTCCTGTTCAGGGTTTCATTTGATGAGCCATGCCCTCCTTTATGATACTCCATCACATCACACCCTCCAGGGTGAGCAGTCTAGGTTATCATTATATGACAACCTGATCTATCTGAGGGGCGAGAGTCAACAATTTTATGGGGGCAGATGAAACTCTATTAGCTCATAAGCATCACCTGATGCCTATTGAGGTGGCAGCTGCATCTGTGTCAGGTGCACGATGGTGCTGAAGCATAGTAGAGTAGACAAGCCTCTCCTTCCTCCAGCTCTGGTAAGGTAGAGTCCCTGATTTGTGCACTATGGCACCTCTGATGTGTATACCTAAATTACTGTGCTGAGTGGCCCTCAGTCACTCATATTCTTGTTAGATTACACATACTTTTCTACCGTACACAAGAAGCAGAATAAACTTCCTCTTCTTTATACAGGTAGAATGGAGTTTATCAACAGAAACAATATTCAATCTTTCTGTCATAGCTCTGCCTTCTGTAGGAACCATCATAAACTCTTTCTTCCAGGGAAATTGTTGGTTGGGCAAGTTTTACCCTGAGGATACAAAGAGTCCTTGATTTTACTCTTCTTGGCTGGTCCACTATGGCATTTTTGTGCAAGAAGCAACTTTTGTTAACTTCCTGGATGGTGAGTTGAACTAACTGCCCTCTCATTTGGAAGTGGAATTAAAGACACCTTATGCAAATAACTGCAAATGTACGAAATGACAGATGTAAGACTGCTGCCAACTCTGGGATGAAGAAAGAGAGGCTTTGTGGACAGTCTGTCTAAGCCTTTGCCTAGCAACAGGGGAATAATAAGTTCAGCTCACTCCCTGTGGGGAGAGGGGCATGGAAATGACTGAGCAAAACAACTGGGAGGATTTGTTGTTCGGGCTGAGATGGTGGATGCTGAGGAGCTGCTTGTCTTTCAGAGCTCAAAAAGAGCTGCTGGGGATTAGTCAGTATTTGGTGTGGTCCCTCTTTCCCTGCACGCTAGCACCACCATGTCTGAGGAACATAGCTGGTGTCTGGCCTCCAGAACCCGTGGGAGAAACACCTACATGTGCATACCGGATTAGTGGTAACCATCCTGGGGCATTTTCTCCCCCTTCTTGTTTTGGAGGAAGTGTATCAATTCTCATCCTTCCTGGAGTTGTGCCTGAGGCCAGAGACCAAAGGGACATAATTTTTCCTTACATCTTGATGTTGAGAAGTGTCTTGGGACTTTTAGACTAAAGCATTTCTATTATTGTTTCCTTAGTCCCAATATAAATCATTAAAAAAATTGGATCCTCAATACACTTCTATATTACAGAGGAAAACCTTTTCTTCCCATCTATTTTCTCCTTGCTTGGTTGTAATAATTCTAATTATCTTAATACTTTTTTTTTGTAATTATGTGCCACCTCCAGTGAGTGAGTGGTGGCTTTGACCATACACAAATACAGGGATGCCAAACAATGCAGTTGAGAGTACATTGGGCACAGCTTGGGTTCAGCTTTCTACTTATTCATGAAGCTCATTAGGTGACTCTGAACAGGTTACTAGCTCTCACCCTAGACTACCTCACTGGGTTGTTCTGGGAAAAAATGACCAAAATATTGTAAAATGCCTTGTGCACTGAAAAAGAGCAGTCAGTATGAATCATTATCATCATCTATGCTCTACTGATAATTTGCATATCAAGAAAAAATCTTTTAGTTTTTTATTTTTATTTAGACTGCAAACCTCTGGTAGGGCTTGCATTATTTTTAATTTTTGTACCGTGCCTAGCTATGTTGTTAATGATGAAGATGATAATAATGATGAAGATGATAATAATGCTGATAACAACATTTACCTGGAAGATTACTCTCTCCTCTTGGTCCCTTTTCACCTATTGAGCCTTTATCTCCTTTTGGTCCAGGAATGGCTGGTGGTCTGGCTGGACCCTGTAGTTCTTGAGTTCCTGGTAATCCTAAAAAGGGAGTTACAAATCAGTGAGCTTATATGTGATTAAAAAAAATAAAACTCCATTCATATATTTTTATTTTATTTATTTTATTTGTTTCATTTATAGACCGCCCATAGCGAGTGCCTACCATTTGAGGGTACTTAGGCAGTTCTCTAGACTCTTTAATCAGAATAGTCTCCTGGGTGCAGACACATTAGTTGCTTCAAATGCAGATAAACTGTTTTCTCTGGCTTCGGTTTAAAACGCATTTCAAACATGTTTGCCCATGGCTGGACAAACCTTCCTTCCCCGATGCTGATCTCAGACCTTTTAGAACTGCCCACAGCAAAGCTTTGGGCCAATCACTATCTCTGCCCTACCTAGAGGAAAATGTTTTCATTGGACACAGCACGGAGTGGAAACGAGTTGATCTACCAAACCGTTTTGATTTCAGCTTCAAGCTGATTTCATGGAGAAACACACTGCAGCTGCATTTCCCTGGGTTTTGGAGTAAAAAGGGCCAAAGTTGGACTAGTATCATGTGTCTTCAGCTTCAGAAAACTGAACTGGAGAAGCGTGAAAGCCAGCACAACCACAAGTGTGTCTTTACCCGCTGTCTTCACATAGATGTTGCTTTACAGCTATACTTAAAAATTATTTGGCACCTATACTGCTCTTCACTAGTAAGTGCTGATACTGTATTCAGGAATTCATTAATTGTATCTGTGGAAGGTCCATGGGGCTATATCAGGGTGGTAAAGCAGAGCATGCAGGAAGCAGATCAGGCTGTTGATGCACAGATTTGCCAGTCCAATATTTGATGCCCCCTAACACCCTTCACTATCCAGATCAAAGGACACTCAAGGGCGCAGAGCAGGACAAGTGAGGGGCATGGCCTAGGAAGGGTCTTGCAGGCTGGACTGGGAGACCTGGTGGGCTCTATTTTATAGCATGTTAAAAATTGATTTGAATGTTTTGTAGGAATGGAATTATGTGTCAATTTCACTTCTCTCAGTTTCTCATTTTTCCAATCTTAAATTCAGTTCTCCACATTTCTGCAGCAATTTGCAATTCTTTTTTTAAAAAAAATCCTCATGAAAATTCATTAGTATTTTAGTGCGAATTTTTCCTAATAAATACATTTTTGTGTGCAGTTTTGACTAACGTACATTTTTGCAAGCAATTAAAATAATGTGTATTTATGTCATTTTCATGAATGTATACATTTTTATAACATTTCCCCTTAATATATGCATTTCTATAGACACTGGTTAGTTGCGAACTGCATCACAAAATTTGGAGAAATGTGAATTTTGAATGATGGCTGGGTTTTGGTCCTCATATTGTTTTGGAAAGTGCAAATTCGATAAAATCTGGTTTAAAATGCGAACTGAATCTAATTTCTTGCCCGTCCCTAGTATTATTGCATGAGCTTTTCATATATTTCACTCTGGGTTCCTTCTGGGAGAAAGAACAGGATAGAAATTTAACAAACAAACAAACTGTAATTCATAAAGAAGAGTGCGTCTTCCTTATAAACATTTTGGTACCTTGATCCCCCTTTTCTCCTTTTGGGCCTCTCTCAGTGGGTGCACATATAACTAGCGTACAAGCATTTGGGACCCATCCTTGTAGAACATGATCTGCATCTGAGCTGGTGGTTTTCTGCAGAGATATGCCCAGAACCAATGGAGAAAGTACAAGAAGTACCAGCATTGTTTGGATGTACAGTCTGGGGGGGGGAAACAATATAAAGATATATAAGCTGGACTGTCAAAAACCGCTTAGAAGCCTCTTTGGCAATTAAGCTGTGTATTATTATTATTATTATTATTATTATTATTATTATTATTATTATTATTATTACAGGCATACCCCGCTTAACGTCGCTTCACTTAACGTCACCTCGCTATAACGTACATGCTCCATATGCCTGTATTTCTCCAGAAACACAGCTAGCAAACCACTTACAGGGTTTTAGGGTTCGGGTTCGGGAGAGGCACAGCAGCGCAGCAGCAGAGACTTTAGCACATGGGGGTGGAAATAGACGGGATCGTGCCACCGCAAATCAGCTGGGAGGTGCGATCGCGATCAGCTGGGAGACGCGGCAGCGCAGCAGCAGAGGTTTTAGTGCGGGGCTTTGAGGCTCCGCATGAAGGAGAGGGGAAAAAAAGTTTTAAAAGGTAGTGCTTCACTTTAAGGACATTTTCAGTTTATGTACTCGCTCTGGTCCCATTGAGTACGTTAATGCGAGGTATTCCTGCATTATTATTATTTCTGCATCTCAACTGGTTATTGAAAAAACAGACCACTTAAATCCTATCCCAGTTAGCAACTCCTGATGTTAAGGAACCAGGATGTGGACAGTGTTTGAAGGATCATATAGAAAATCAAAACAGACATAGAGTATTAGGATTGTGAATGAAGGGGCTAATCTGAAAAGACAAAATGCAGCAAACATTGCTGGATGCCACAGTGAAACATGAGAACTAGAAGAAGAATAGAGCAGGAGCCAAAGGGTACTGCTTACACATGGCGTGATTATGGGCACCGGTAGTGACCGACGGAAGCCACCTCAAAGAAGAGTTCATTCCTCTTCTCAGGCCAGTGATGCAGTTTTGGCACAGTGGTACTTCTGTCTCTTTGTGCCAGTCGTGGTAGTCCTTGTGTCACCTGTTCTCTACAATCTTTCAAGTGCAAAGTTTAGAGGAGGAAACTAAAGCACAACGTATTTGTAACATGCATTGCTGCTTTAGTTTTTTTTTTTTTTCAATAATTTTTATTCAGATTTTCATAAAACATACAAGACGAAATCATAAAACATTCAAAGACAAAAAACAAAATCAAAAATAGTTAAACAAAAAAAAAAGAAAAAAAGAAAAAAAAAACAAAAATAAAAAATAAAGAGTAAAATATTGACTTCCCATTTGTCAAAGATCAAATCAGTTATAAGTCTATAATATATAACAATCCTGTCTCTTAAGTCATATTATAAAATCACTTTCCTCCAGTAGTTATCTTACTTAATCATCAAATCTCATAAACATTACTTTATTCTTTCCACAAAAAGTCAAAGAGAGGTTTCAATTCTTTAAGAAATATATCTATCAATTTTTTTTTCCAGATAAGCATATCGATTAATCCATCTCATTACTAATTATGATAATCTTATTGTCATAACCATAGTCAAAATAAACATTTCAATTAATCCATCACATCAGAATCTGTTAGGTTCAGTAATTTCAGTAGCCATTGTTCTATTATCCCTATTAGTTCCATTTTCCATCTTCCATCTTCAGTAGTCTTGTTAAGTCCAGTAATTTCAGTATCCAATCTTCCATTATCAGTATTCCATAATAATCTTGCTGTCAAAGCCATAGTCATATAGTAAGAGTCTGATGGGAATTACCTCTATCCCAAATATTTTCTTGCCATCCATTCTGAATAGGTTGCTGAAATACTGCTGTAAAATCATATCTCTGTTCTTTTTTTCAAAATACACTGGGTCATCTCTTGAAAGTTTTTCCATTGTCACATGGCTGCAGTTAATTCCATAGATTTTCTCTATATTGGGCTCCATCAGATCAATCCAGTCCAGAAGATTATCCATGCCATTGATAACTTTATCTCTAGAATCTTCATTAATTTCTTCAGAGATAACATTGAGTTCCAAACAATAGATTTTATTTCTAAAGTCCATAGACTCCAAATCTTGTTCCTGTTCCACGTTTGTTCCAATCTCCGGGATCTCCTCTCTCACAGGGACCCCTGTTCCAGTCTCCAGGGTCTCCTCTCTCACAGGGACCCCTGTTCCAGTCTCCAGGGTCTCCTCTCTCACAAGGACCCCTATGTCTTTAATCTCCTGTGTCTCCAAACAATAGATTTTGTTTCTAAAGTCCATAGACTCCAAATCTTTTTCCTGTTCCACGTTTGTTCCAATCTCCGGGGTCTCCTCTCTCACAGGGACCCCTTCCAGGGTCACCTCTCTCACAGGGACCCCTATATCTTTAATCTCCTGCTTCATTTTACTCAATTCAATTTTCAGCTCCTTACAACCCTGTCGCAGGTTTTGTTTCGTTATCTCAATCTCATCCATTATTTTCTGAAACATAGTTATTTCCAGATTCTCAGCCACTTTCTTAATTGCCATTTTAAAAGAAAAATATAGGAAAACCACTTCTTATTTCAGCAACAATTGGGTTAATACTCCAAACTTGGTGACATCACAGTATAAACAGAGCAGACAGCCTTATCTCTCCATGCTTAAGTAAACAAAATGCAGTTCCCAGGATCGAAACAATTAATGGCGGTCGTCAGGAAACAGATTCGTCAAAATAAAATAGACCAAAAAGAGAGTAGTCTCAGACAATATAATATTCTTCAAAATAAAAATCTGGAATAGAAATCCCTCTTCTGTGTATATCTTTAGAATGCAAATCCAGGACAGCTTTTTGCAACAAAAACAGAGATAAGCTATTAATTAGTGAGTAGCAGAGAGAAGTTATGGCTCCCCAGTGAGATGTCAAAAACCGATCAATCTGGCAAATCTCTTTTAAACAGCAACAATTTAAGTCAAGTAAAAGAAAAATATAGAAAGAAGGGTGCTTGCCTGTTAGTGCGTTCTCTCTTAGAAGATAAGATGAACGTTCGCTTTATCAGATAGAGCTTGTTGTTGAAAATCCGTCCCACCTTCGTCGGCTGGACCTCGTCCCATAAATTAATGAGATCTGGTCGTCCCAACAAAAATAGGCTTTGAGGTTAATCTCTTCGTTTCTCCCTACCCGGGAGAAGTTTAATCAGTCAAAAAAAAAAAAATCTGACTGATATATCTGAATAAGCTTCTTTTGAGGCAGGAGCCCGTCTCAAAAGCAGGCACAGGCTAAGTCACCCTTCCCGGAAGTCCCGCATTGCTGCTTTAGTAAATGACATCAAAATTTTGGATCTGATAATTTCTCATTTGGTCTAATTGAGTTCTATGTTTCAAAGCAAACAGGCTGTAATTTTTTAAAAAAATGAAAGGGAAAAATCATGCTGCCCCACAAGAAATTAAGGTCAGTAGGGGATAGCAGCTTAGTTCCTACCCCTGTAGTGTCCCTGAGTGCTAGGATGGCCAGTTGCAAAAAACAGGGCTGGGTTGCTGCACCTTTAATAATTGTGCAAAAGAGGGGATTTCAGCAGGTGTAGATTGCCTGTCCTTGCTGAAATTCTGTCTGCTACACAAAGGTACAGAAGCCCTGTCCTCTGATACATCTGGCCACCCTACAGAATACAGATGTGTACTTTCTCCCATACAAGAGAATGGGTGCGACTCCTTTCTAGAGGAAAATGTGTAAGTCCTGTACCTTCAGGGAATCACTGAAGTGACAGGGAAATGCTTCCCCTATTCCAGGCGTGGCTACAACCCTATGATTGCCTGCATGGAAGTAAGTCCCACTAAACATGGTAGGGCTGTTCTCAGAGCTTGGAAAAGTTACTTTTTAAAACTACAACTCCCATCAATCCCAGCCAGCATGGCCACTGGATTGGGCTGATGGGAGTTGTAGTTCAAAAAAGTAACTTTTCCAAGCTCTGGCTGTTCTGAATAAATCCACAATACCTAGGACTATAAGAACAGCCTGCTGGATCAGGTCAATGGCCCATTAGTCCAGCATCCTGCTCTCACAGTAGACTACTAGATGCCTATGGGAAGCCCGCAGGCAGGCCTGGAGCACAAGAGCACTCCTGAGCTTTCCGGCAACTAGTATTCAGAAGCATGCTGCCTTCAACTGTGGAGGCTGACCATAGTCATCATGGCTAGCAGCCATTGATAGCCTTATCCTCCATGAATATGTCTAAACCTCTTTCAAAGCCTCTTTTAAATTATGCCGCACATGGGTGCTGAAAGAGCGCAAAGAAATACAGCAGTCTCCTGGAGGCCCTGTTACATATGGAACCTTTTCCCACCTTCCCTGCATGCCCATTATAATGACAGGCATTTTGCTAGGTGATACAATAAGCAAATACATTTAGATTACATAGCCAAAGAAGCCTCTGTTGATTTTAGCACAGAATGTTTAGATGGAAATAATAATATATAATCATTTATACCTGTTAGGGTTCTTTCCTTGATCCATGTTTGGGGTCCAAATAAAATATCTGGTCACTTACTTTGTAATTTCCAGTGTTCCACGGAAGCCTTAGCAAGAATAATTTAGGAGACGTTCAGGATTCCATTCATAGACCAAAAGTGATGTAACAAGAGCTCATGTTTCTTAAGTAAAGCATTTTAACAATAAATATTTGGGCTTTCGATTCTCAAACCATCTTCATCAGAGGAGGTTTGTTTCAAGCAGGACTGTTCAAGGGCAAGGCTTCCAGGTTACTGCCTTATAAGTGGTAAATAAAGCAAAACTAAACACAAAGAAAGTATTGTCCAGTGGGTGGTAAAATATAAGCAAAACAATCAGGCTTGACACTTCAGCGCGAAAGTAAACAATTCATAACATATTATTAACTCATTATGCGTCTTGTAGAAATAGTACTTCTCTGAAGTTTCTGAATTTCAGTTTCTGAATTGTTGACAGTTTTATATGAAGAATCCACTACGTCCATCAACAAAACGCAAATGTTATAGCTTTGAAGGACCTTCACCTGTTTCTTTGTTAGAGACCTATACTACTGACTTACTCCTTTTAACAGTAATTCCTCCCAGGACACCTTGGGAAGTGTAGTTCAGGGAGTAGGGGAAAGAGACAGGAGCTATGGGTTTGACTTTGGGTCAAACTATGCACATTAAATGTGTGGTCATACTTAAGGTAGCAGCTTTTTTTTTGTTTTTAAAAAACAGATGCAAGATCAGCTTTCCTTCCAGTACATATAGCAGCTTCCAGTGGATAATTTTCAGAGGCAGTGTGGCTCAGGAGCAGAGAGATAACCACTCCTCCCCACTTCCAATGGTTCTAGTGTGTATTTTCCCTGAGATGAACAGGTTCTTTGGAGGAATCCATGAGAGTTCTACTGGTATAAACCAAGTGTAGATTAGTAGCACAGATGTACCCTAATTTTTGAATCATAACTGAGCTGACAAAATTGCAGCCCTATCCTATGGCATGTTTACTTGGAAGCGAGCCCTATGACGCTCAATGGGATTAACTGCCTGGTAAGTATGAGGAGGAGTGCAGCCTAACTGGCACCCTCCAGCCATTTTGGCAGAGGGTGATGGGGAATTAATCCAAAATATCTGGTTTAAACTCTTTATAATCTGCCTTTTATCCTATCAGGATCATAGTGGTAGAGAGTAAGTTTTGCATGCAAAATTGGATTGCGTCCCAAATTGCATCCCAAAATTTAATCCTAGCATATCCAGTGTAAAATTGGGAAACTCTGGGGAGCTGCTGCCAGTCCGTGTAACCACTATTGTGCTAAATAGACCGGTGCTCCGACTTGGCAAAGCAGATTCCTGCTATTATAGAACCAGTGATACTTGCAGAAGAGCTGCAACTTAAAAACATGTGCAGCATAATTTACCACCTGAGGCAGGAGTGGAAGCACTGCACTGACACCCACAATCCTATATATGTCTACTCAGAAGTAAAGTTCATTGGGGTGTACTTCCACATAGCAGGTATAGGATTGCAGCCTTAATCTTCATGATAATTTCTTGCACTGTTTCTTACCACTTGACACTTTTCCAAACCAAAACGTTCAAGATCTCCAAGGGCTTAGTTATATAAAGTGAATAACTGATCTCTCTTCCCTTTCTGGCATTATCTAAAATATTTGAATATGGTCAATGCATACTCTGTTAATTTTTTCTCTTGTTTACACGTACTCAAATCTTTGCCCGCTTTTCATACCCCTTGCCAAGCAACATCCTTATAGCTCTTAGTCCGTAGCTAAACACAAACTCTAAATGAGGAATAATGCCAAGATGACCAGTATTAGTAGTTTCCAGTCACCAGGCATGATGTTATTGTTCATATGATCTACAATTAACATGGCAGTTGCTCTTGGTTGTATAGCTTAAATGGATGATTTTGAACCTACACTTGCACCTCCTAAGTAAACTCATTTAGTTAGGCTGAAGCCCACTTATATGTTCCTTTGCTGCTTCTGTAATCATGAGAAAAGTACTTCCATGTGATCAGAGTTCCATGTTACAATGATAACATAAGAACACAAATTATATAGATTGCTTTGGTCATGTGGCTATTCTCTACTTCACTGCCACATGTTCATACTGTTATGCACTCTCCAATTCTCTGTTGAGGAGTTCCAGGGTTGGAGGACTGATCTGGTTTTGGTCTCCTTTAGGATGAAGTCACAGGGGACTTATGGAATTTTGTAATTGAGTTTATTTATAAATATACAGGTTGAACATAGATGGAAGTTCACAGCTCAACAGTCAAAAGTCTACTGCTGTCACATCACGTGTACCATGGGAAAAATCAGTACTCTAAGATGTTTCAGAGGCCAAGATCAGTTCTGTTCTCCCCCTGTCCTTTTCCCTATAGAGACCTCTATTTCTTTGCACACACATGCACACAAACACACACCTTTTTCCCCACAGAGATCTCTGTTTCTTTGCGCAGTGGCAACATTCCTAGTGAAAGTAAAGAGAAAGTGGGGGAAGAAAGATGTGTCCCAGAACAGACCATTTCCTGGCCATTACTCATGCTAGCTATTGAAACACTTCAGTTTATCTCCTTAACAATGGAAAATTACTGAATACCTTTGCCAGGCCTATTTACAGGTCTGACCAAGTATGCATCAGGCAACCTACATCACCATCATCATCATTATTGCTGCTGCTGCTGCTGCTACTACTACTACTACTATCATTTATTTATTATATGTATAATCCACCCTTCAACCCTAAGGCTCCCATTCACAGAAGTTGTCAAGTCAAAAATCATTAAATTGGAAGGGATTCTAAGTAGACACTCACCCTAATCCTGAATCCCATTAAAATATAAATTGGATCTAAGGCCCACTTACTTGCAAACAATTGTGTGTAAAATTGAGGTATAAGAATGCTGAATCAGTGGTCCCAGGCTCAGAACTTGTGTGTTCAAGCTTGCTGCTAAAAAAAAATCCCCAACTGTAAAAATTAGACATCCACTTGTGAATTCAAAACATTTACATTCTGTATTCTGAAGATTTACATTATGGCTCTTTCCACCTGACATTTATGTGGCAAAGGTGCACTCACATATTCTTGGGACCTGCTTACAGGAACGAGACTAGACAGTTAAATGCTGGTAAGGTAAAATGCATTTAAAAACAAACACCTAGTAAGTGCAGTTCCAGGTATATCTTTAGTTTAAAGGAATTTCATACAATGAAACAATAAAGATGGATAAGTGCTCTGTTCTGTCAGGAGAAATCTATTATGGTGGGAGAAAATTATAAGAAGTGTTTGTGGCCGTGTAAAATATTGACTATAAGAATGTTCCAACAGGCAATTTGTTATAATCTAAGTATAGTATATAAGTACTGAGAGAACTAGAAAAGGTCCTCAAATGCAAAGATGTATCACTGTCAGAATCATTCAGACCATGGTATTCCCGATCTCTATGTATGGATGTGAAAGTTGGACAGTGAAAAAAGCGAATAAGAGAAAAATCAACTCTTTTGAAATGTGGTGCTGGAGGAGAGCTTTGTGCATACCATGGACTGCAAAAAAAGACCAATAATTGGGTGTTAGAACCAATTAAACCAGAACTGTAACTAGAAGCTAAAATGATGAAACTGAGATTATCATACTTTGGACACATAATGAGAAGACATGATTCACTGGAAAAGACGATAATGCTGGGAAAAACAGCAGGGAGTAGAAAAAGAGGAAGACCAAACAAGAGATGGACTGATTCCATAAAGGAAGCCACAGACCTGAACTTACAAGATCTGAACAGGGTGGTTTATAACAGGTGCTCTTGGAGGTCACCAATTCATAGGGTCGCCATAAGTCATAATTGACTTGAAGGCACATAACAACAAGAGGTATTGGCTACAATTTTTGCTTGGCAATTGGGTTAGCAGCACTTTAAATGGGAAAATGAACTATTCTCATTGGCTCAGCCATCAAAATGTGCCAATGTGTTTTTTAGCATTGTTAATCTGGATTTGGAGGCAGTAAATCTGCAGGTTCCAATCTGGGCCTGGAGGTTCCCTTCTGGCCACCTTAGTACAGTATGTTAATAATACTATACATTGCTCTCCCATTTCACATTTAGGCCATAGACATCCATCTCTGCCTGGTAATCCATTAACCCCTGAGCTCTATCCCAGATAATCACTTTCTCTTCACATCTGCATTGGTCAGGGTTACTTGTCCTCACTAGCAATGTATCCGGCACAACCATACCAAAAGTTTGCAAGTACATTTTGCAAGGATCGTGCTGTCTAGACAAGAATGAAAATGACAACATAGAAAATAGTAACATAGGTAGATTCCCCCTCCCCACTGGCATGAAAACCTCTGCAGCCCTTCCCCTACCAATACCAGAGTTCCTGGAGTTGCTGAAGTTTATTCTCATGTATTTCCCTCACATTGTTCCAATGTGCCTGGGTTGGAGGTAAATTGGACTTCAATTATTTTGCAAAACTGCTTTTTCAAAAGCTTCTTCTGCTGTAGCAAAACATTTCCTATTGGTTTTAATGATGTCAGAATGACGTAACAATAAGTCTTTATGTCACAATATCTTGTATATACCACACCACCTTCAGATTATTGAGCCATGGGCATAGCAGCTATGCTACTCCTTTAGGAAAAGCTGATGAGGTAGATATTAATGTCTATTATTTCTCTACACTGTTGGTCAACTGGTCCTATATAGGTTTGCTTGCTTTCTTGTCAACATTACTGTTGCTGTTCAGAGGGTTTATGTATTAGGAGTAAAGCTTGAGGAAGATAGTTTGTACTACGTCAGTACCAATCTGTTTCCACTTCTGAATGGCACACACTTTTTTTTGTAGAATGTCTTGATTCTCCTGATGTGAGCGCAGGAGCCTAGACTTAAATATATCTAGGACCACACTGTGGTTAAATGAACACAATGGGATTCAAGCCAGGTTAATTCATGCTTTCTAGGTCTACTCAGCAGGATGTCCCATTTGAATACACTGAGCTGAAACACATGGTCAGCCTAATTCCTTATTCATTCTCTGGAATATAAACACTGATTGCAATATGTAATGTTCTATGTAGCCTTTTCCTTAATTCTAAATACAGCCACCACCACAGTTCCAGTGTTTCCACATAAAGAACTGGGTACATTTAAGAGGATTTCATTTTTAGAAGACCATTCTTGGTTTGCTTCCAGAAGTCCAACCTTAAGAACGTTTAAGAGACTTTCACTTTTAAAGACCATTCTTGGTTTGCTTCCAGAAGTTCAACCTTAAGTAATCTATTGTGTTTTCCTACCTTTCCTCCTGGGTTTGAAGCTTTTTTCTAACCAATATCCTGCTATTTTTTTCCCTTGGAACTTCTCGCGAAATCCAATCAGCTCCACAAAGGGGAATTAGGAGAACCTCTCCTGAACTTCCTTAGTTGTGCTTTTAAAGGGACTGTTAACTTTTCCACAAAGCTTCAGTTTCTCTGCTCAGCAGAGATAGTTCTAAATTTAGGAAATAAGAGACAATAAACAGTTAAGATTATGTTGTATATTAGAAATGGCAATTTACAGTTTTAAGCACTCTATTTCAATTTTATGTCAATATTTTTATAATGTCAATATCTAGATCATGACTTCCTAGCACCACTTTTGTTTGATCAGGTGAAACAAATAGTTGGCAGTTATGGGTTTTTATTTTATCATTTAATCAAATACACAGCAAAATGTTTGCTGAGGGTTGCTCTCTGCTGCTTAGTACTTTATTTACCTCTATGACACGTGGTTTCTGGGATCATTTATTTTCTCCAGCTGACTCCAGGTGGGACATTAGCCACATCAGCTAGAATACAAAATCAGGACAAAACTGAACTCTCACTTTCATTCCAGGAAAATATTTTGGCTGTTATATTAAGAATTAAAATGCTACAGAAACTTACCTCTGCATTCAGACTGAACATTAGAATTGCCTTGGGGCTCTGTCCAAACTGCGGTTAGCCCAATGTTCCTGGGAGAGCCTCACCTTAGCTGTCTTCAACTGCTGATATTAAGAAATGTTGCTTCTGAAGATCCCATTTGTGAGCTGTCATGCTGACTAGTCCTTGTTAGATAAGTTATTGAAAACAGTCTATCAGCTAGTGCCACTTCTTATATGATCTCCAGAAGTTAATATGGCAAGAACTCCCTTCCTTCTGTTTATTGTTGATAGTTGACTTGTAACAGTAGAAGTTGATGGCTGATGTACAAATGTGTTTGGTATTAGCAGCATTGTATAGCTGACATGCATTATCATCTGTATCTGATGACATTTGACAGATGACAGACCACTGACTCTGCTTCTTAAATGATCATGTGAATTTGTCTAGACA
Source organism: Rhineura floridana (assembly GCF_030035675.1). Lineage (NCBI taxonomy): Eukaryota > Metazoa > Chordata > Lepidosauria > Squamata > Rhineuridae > Rhineura > Rhineura floridana. The sequence continues at coordinate 16,477,022 of NC_084486.1, read as the reverse complement.
TTTCAATTTTTTGACTTTGAATATATGTTGAAGTTCTTCCTTCTAAAGGTAATGTTCCAGCATATGAATAACTAGTGTAGATAATCTATTTTTTATTATATGTTAAGCAGTTCACAGTGAAATTGTTCCTGTGGATTAATTGTACAGATCATGGGTAGGGAACATGGGGTCTATCAGATGTGGCTGGTCGTGCTGGCTGGGGCTCTTGGACTACAGCACCTGGAGGTCACCATGTTAGCTATCTCTGGCGCAGAATATCTGGAACTGAAATGCAACAGTTCTGTACACTGATTGGTTTGGTTCCCAAAGTGCATGAGTGCCATGAAAAGGCCTGAAGTATTTAAAGCCATCATGTGGAATGAATCTACCGATTTATGCCTATCAGATTAGGCAGGCCTGTGTGTAGCACTGATCGAACTCCACTATGCCAATATTAGGGCAGAAACATCATTCCAGGTGAGGAAGTAAGAATGCACCCAGATTAGGGTTACCAAGTCAGAAGCATTCCAAACCCCAAGATTTCAGAGGCAAGCCTAGTGATGTCACAGGGATAGGCCCTAGTGGACCCTTTAAGCCGTTTACATATAATAATATACAATATTCATAAGAATATACAGACAACATAAAATTATTAAAATATAGATACAATCTACAGTTTTAAAAATAAATATGCATAATAAAATTAAATGTCTATATATGCTTCCCCAAACAAAAGAAAGTGTTTAGCAAGAGTTGAACACAATACATTCATATGAATATGAACTGGCAGGAAGTTCCTGTGAACAAGTACCCCACACTGTTTGTTTCACTGTGCCTTCCCCTGCCCTCCCTCACACATTAGAACAGAAGACTATATTTAACAAACATATGAAATGGATAGAGGGTCCCTAGGATAAGATTATGGGGGAATGTTGGAAGAAAACTGAACCTACGTTTAGTGTGAGTCACAATTCCACTCCAAATAACAAGCAGGCTTTGTGCATTTGACTGGGAATAACAGAACTGATTTCAATTTTTGTTCTTGCCAATATGATGAGGATTAAGAATGCTTTGTATCTGTCAAATTCCTAAGATTTCCATACTTTCTGTTTAAGCACAATACTCTTTTAACTTTTGTTATGAAGGAGGGGGTGAAATCAGTCCCAGTCAGCCAGCATGGCCAATGGTCAAGGATGATGGAGGGCCACAAGTTCCCCATCCCTGCTCTAAACCTGAAAATGGTACCAAACTGAACTATCTAATCCATTTTAGACAAATAAAAACCATAACTTCCCTTTTTTCCCCTTTTCAGTTTTGGTGATGGTAGCCTTGAAAGCTCCCATTTGTGTTTTCAAATCCCTCATTAGTGTTTTAAGGCATTCAAGCTCTGTATGAGAAAACAATTGCATTATACTTCCTGACCTGCTTCAAGTTCCGTAAGTGATTCCCCCGCCCCCCAAAACATATAATTGGTATAGGTAACAATCTCTGACAAAACTTTAAAATAGTTAAAGGAACACAGCAATTTGGCTCCAGTCCCAAACGGTCCTACCTGCGGCACACAGTGACTGGACCTGCCTTGTATTTTAAAAAAATGAATATATGAAAATATAAGTATTGTTTCACACATTACCAAATGGCAAACGTGTTTGCTGCATGCGCATTTGGAAGTATAGCGGTATATGAAAACATTGCATGTGTTTCTTACAAAGGAACTATCTTTCAAAACTATTAAATCAATTTACATCTGTGTTATAGACAGGCAATTTGAGATCTCAAGGTTCAATAGAAGACATTAGAAGTGGAACTTGCACCAAAATGTTCCAGTGTGGAGTGCTCCTGTTTGGCATTTCATTTGATGAGCCACACCCTCCTTCACGGCATGGGAAGAGCCATAGTTTAGCAGCAGATCATCTGCTTTGCATGCAGAAGTCCCCATGTTCCAACCCCAGCATCTCCAGGTAGGGCTGGGAGAGACCATGGTCTGAAATTGTGCAGAACTGCTGCCAGTCTATATATACATTACTGAGCTAGATGAATCAATGGTCTGAGTCAGCATAAGGCAACTTCCTATGTTCCTACCCATATGCTCACATCTTGGGTCACATCCTCCAGGAAGAGCAGTCTTGGATGACAAATTCCACTGAATGACAAGTTGCTCAATCTGAGGAGCCAGACCAGTCAACAGTGTTATGGGTCCAGGTGAAACCCTATTGGCCCATGAGCATTACCTGATCCCTATTAATCTGGTAGCTGCATCTGTGTCAGCTGCAGTGTGTTGCTGAAGCCCAGCAGACTGGCAGGCCATTCCTTCCTCTAGCAAGCTCCCAAAGTGGTGCAGAGTCTCTAGCTTGAGGTGCCTCGGAAGCACCTTGTATGTTTATACCTAAAACTGTAATGTTTAAAAATGGAATGGCCATCAGTTGCTCATATCCTTGTTGGCTCATACATTTTTATTACACAGAAGCAGAGTACACTTTCTTCTCTTTATAAAGGTAGAAGGAAATATAACAACAGAAACAATTGCTCTTCTGTCCTCCAGCAAATCTTTCTGTCATGAACTTGGTTCCGCCTTCTGTGGGAACCAGCACAAACACTTTCTTACAGGGAAATTGTTGGTTGGGCAAAGAGTCCTTAATCTCACTCTTCTTGGCTGGTCTTCTCTGACATTTTATTTTTTTGAGGAGAAAATTTTATTAACTTCCTGGATGTTGGGTTGAACTAATTGCCTTCTTGTCTGAAGGTAGAATTAAAGCAACTGTATGCAAACAATTGTGTATGTAAAAAATGACAGATCTAAGAATGTGGCTAGCTATGGAATGAAGAAAGAGAGGTCTTGTGGAGTGTGCACAAGCATTTGCCTAGCAACAGAGCCCAGCTGACTCTCTCTGGGAAGAAGGGAAGTGGGAGGACTGAGCAAAAACGTTGAAGAATTTTTCCTGTTATGGCTGAGATGGTGTCTTCTGAAGGGTTGCTTTTTTCCCTGAGCTCAATAAGCCTTTGGGCACTTTCCATGTGAATGCACATCATAGCTAGGGCAGATACACACCATTCATTCAAAGCACATTAAACACCCATTTGAAGCACATGAATCACACCACAGAATCATGAGAACTGTGGTTTGTTAAGGGTGGTGGGAACTATAACTTTGAGGGGGGAACTACACTTCTTAGGATTCTTTAGGGGAAGTCATGTGCTTTAAATTGAGAAATATTTATGTAAGCATGACTGTCGAAGATGTTTATTATTTATACAACCTGTAAAGATATTTGTAGTGCAATCCTATGTTTGTTTACTCAGAAGCAAGTCCCAATGTATTCAATGGGGCTTACTCAAATAGGGAAGCATGCACAGAACTGTGATCTCAAGTGATAAGAAACTTCACTCACCTATCCCAAAATTCAGAATCATGCCATTTTAAACTGTTTTGCAATTGTTTAGACTGGGAAGGTGTAAAAGCCGGAACAGAACGGAACAGGCCGGAACAAGCCCTTTATAAAAAAAATTGATGCCAAAAACACTGGGATGTGTTAAAGACACTTGAGAACAACATTTAGGAACAAAAACCATTCCGAAAAGATTTTTATTACCCCTTTAACAACCAAAATGCCCTCCAGAATGGAATGAAACAGCCCGGAATGGCGACTTCCCGGTGAGCCAGACCTCCGAAATTCACCAGTCCCACATCACTACATGGGATGCATGCAATAAGACACAAAACTTCCACGAAACCCATGTTCTGATACCCGTTCTGGGCTATAGTACGCTTTTACATAAAACAGCCCGGGACGGTGACTTTCCAATCAGCCAGACCCACCAAATTCACCAGTCCCACGTGACTACATGGGATGCACGCAATAAGACACAAAACTTCCACAAAAACCACATTCCAATACCAGTTCCGGGCTATAATACGCTTTTACATAAAACAGCCCGGGACGGCGACTTTCCAATCAGCCAGACCCACCAAATTCACCAGTCCCACACGATTACATGGGATGCATGCAATAAGACACAAAACGTCCATGAAAACCACGTTCTGATACCCGTTCCGGGCTATAATACGCTTTTATGTAAAACAGCGCGGAACGGCGACTCTCAATCAGCCAGACCTACCAAATTCACCAGTCCAACATGACTCGATGGGATTCATGCAGAAAGTCACAAAACTTCCACATAAGCCACGTTCCATGTAATAATACATTTTTCTGAACAGAACCCAGAACAACATCTGAACCAGCCAAGTCAATCAAATGCCCAGTCATGCATAACTGTATGAGTCAATGCTCTGGGCCACAAGCTTTCACAGCAACCACTTTCACTTGCATACACACAAGCATAGATTTGTGCTATGCGCTCTAATTGTTTTCAATGGTATATAGCCAAATATAACTTCAGTTAATTTACTCTTGTCCCTGAAGTGTCTGTAATTTTGGCACTTCCAGAAATTATGAGCATATTTGAAGAGGTGATAATGTTGAAGCCAAACACACTTTTGTCTTATGACACAACCTTTCAGCTTGGAGACTTCTATGTGTCACCTTTAATTTTCCAGTGTGCTTTCTTTGAGGAGAACCCAGCAATCCCTTTGGCCATACTGATCCATGATAAGCGCACAACAAATGTGCATGAGCGGTTTTTTTTTATTTATAGGAAAATGTGTGTCCAAGATCAACAATGATTGCACTGTGGTAATCACAGACAGAGAAGCAGCCATTGCGCATGCTATTGAGAAAGCTATTCCAGTCTGTGCACATGTCCTTTGCTGGAACCATATTATAAAAGATGTAGAATTCTGGGTCTCTGAACATGAAGGAGGGAAAGGTGATTGGAAAGTTTACACCAACAATATCCTTCAGCTTCTGGATAGTGAGAGTGAAGAGGAGTTTCTGAAATTGCTGCACAAATTGAAAGTAAAGTGGAGTGCAGGCTTCCTCAACTATTTTGATCAGAAGCTGAGAAAAGTTGTTATGACAAACTGTGGAAGATGGCTCTTGGAAAAAAGAGGGATCTATAAGGGAACCAGTGGCATTACCACAAATGTATCTGAAAGCATGAATGTCATGTTCAAGAGGCTATGCAATGAGAAGGAACTGAACATGGATGAAATGGTTTTGGTTTTTTATTTCCTTCAGACATATTACCTAAAAGAAATTTTAAGAGGATTGTGTAGAATTGGAAATTACCACTTCTTAGCAGCACATAATATCAGAAAATTAAATCCTGATACTACACAGTTTCCAGTAGACTGTGTTCCTGTAGATGACATTGTGTATTTCATAAAGCAGGGAAAGATGGACACAGACCATGTGCCTGAACTTCAAAGAAAAGACCATAAATCAAAGACTATGGAAGGTCTAGCAGATTTAATTGTAAAACAAAACTGCATATTCTTACAAGCACAGTCTGGCTGTTTCCTTATCAGAGGATTACGTGAGAAGGAATATGTGGTGAAATTATTTCCAAAAGAAACATGTTCTTGCAACAGTTCCAGAACATGCTACCATATTATGGCAGCACAGATCTCTGTAGGAAAAAGTCTTCATCCGACAAAGGTGATGTATTCTCTGAAGAAATTGAGGATGAGTGGACGAAAGGAAAATCTGGAAGAAAGAAACCTAGACAAAAAAATGAGTTAACCTTATTGGCTGCATCAGATTCCCTTCTGATGCACAGTTATACTACAACTGATGCCTCCCAACAGAGAAATGAGAAAAATGAAAATCAAGCTGCTAGCAAGGAAAGGCAATTATCATCCTTTTCATCTTGAGCAGGAAGCCCTCTATTTTTCAAGTACCCCTTGAAAACCTACTCAAGGAAAGCTGATGGGGAAAAAAGAACATGTTCCATGGGAATCTATAACATGCTATCCACGCATGAGAAATTCAACCATACAAAGGGTCTACATCAATGCAGATGACATGAAGTCTCTTCTGAATCAAAACTGGCTAGTTGACACTGTAATTGAGGGATCCCTAATTACTAGAACAAATCTAGAGACTGTGACAAGTACAGATGTTGACGTGTGTGTCTTCAGCCCATTTATTATGCGGTCCATGGAATTACAGGTATACACAACAAGTGTTCATAACTTTGGCATAAACTTGGATGCTGTGATGAAGGACATCTGGCTCATCCCCACCAATGTACACAGTTCTCATTGGGTACTAATGATTGTGTTCTTCAAGTGGAAAATTATTCCGTATCTTGATTCCAAACATGGCATCTCCACCAAGTACACCAACATGCTGCAAACATTTATAGAGATGCAGTAAGCTTCAGCAATGAATTGGTCAGAGTGGATCATTCATGCACCTCTTGACATACCAGTTCAAATGGACTCTTCCAACTGTGGGGTGTTTGTATGTCTGTTTGCACATGTGCTGTGCAGTGGCTCTCCAATCCCCTTCCCAGTAGACATGGTCCTGTACGGCAGTGGATTGCTACGGAACTGCTCAGCAAGAATGCATTACTTCCACAACCAAGAGCAACTCAGAGACAGCAGCAGAGAACAAAGAAACAAATAAATCAGAAAGTGTTGTGACAAATGAAGAACCCATACCACAGGCAAAAATGTTTTCCTCTATAACATGCTCTTGTCTAATGTTATATGATTATTTTCAGTGTTGATAAATACTGTTCTGTACTTGAAATGATCTTGCACGCCTACCTGCACAAAAGAGTAAACTTGTGTTCTATTTATTTTGCAAAATGTTTACAAAAATATTGGTTCAGTTGCTGCTATTTATACTATGTTACATTTATATCCTAATGTTGTCTTAGAATATATATATATATTTACACATATTTGTATACATTTAGTTCTTGCTATGTGTGTCTATTTTTTACTGGATTCATATTTTTCCAAAGAATATAGCTAATAACCCTGACATCTGATTGCTTTGTTTTGTGATTTTGTTAATATACACTGGTACAGTGGTGTGGCATTTTTGGCAAAGGAGGTGGTACTATTATTATTATTATTATTATTATTATTATTATTATTATTATTATTATTCCCCAATGTAAACAGCAGGTGCAGGGACTAAAGCCCCCATGTCAGGACCCCACTAGGGATCAGCTGCCCTGCACCTTCAATTTAGTGTTGCAAACCTCATCGTGCAATTGTTTATTGTATGATTGGTATCTCATCTAGTTTGGCCCTCAGACTGGCAGTGGCTGTCCAAGCTCCTGTTCTCCAGCCTTCTTGCCTGAGAGCCTTTTGACTGGAAAGTTCTTCTGCCTCCACCTCGTGCGCTCTGCCCAATGAGTGGGATTCCCTCCCACAGGTTCCAGACTTTAATATCCTTGATTTTGAAAGTAGTTGTGTCAGAAACTCATTTCACAGAAAGCAACTGATGAGGTTTGGCCCAGAACTTGAATACAAGACAGAGGTGGAGTCTGAGCCCAAGCACACAAGAGCACTTCTTTGAACCCAGTTTTTTTCCTGTGATAGCACATCTATTTCACAGAAAGCAAACTTTCTCTCCTCCTTCTGCCAGCCGACTTGCCCCTCCAATCTCTCTTTCTCTCTCTCCCAAATTCACCAGCCATTCGCAACCTGGTAGCAGCACCAATAGTGCTGCTTAGTGGACCTACAAACAGCAAGAAAGGGTATTGCTGATCACCCCAGAGGTTCCTGGGTCATCCTGTGTTATCTCCCATTTCCCAACAAAAGGAGAGGCAGCAACATGTGTGGTTGGTGAATTTTGGTAGGTCTGGCTGATTGGGAAGTCACCGTTCCGGGCTGTTTTACGTAAAAGCGTATTATAGCCCGGAACGGGTATTGGAATGTGGTTTTTGTGGAAGTTTTGTGTCTTATTGCATGCATCCCATGTAGTCGTGTGGGACTGGTGAATTTGGAGGGTCTGGCTGATTGGGAAGTCGCCGTTCCGGGCTGTTTCATTCCATTCTGGAGGGCATTTTGGTTTTTAAAGGGTTAATAAAAATCCTTTCGGAATGGTTTTTGTTCCTAAATGTTGTTCTCAAGTGTCTCTAACACATACCAGTGTTTTTGGCATCTATCTCTTTTATAAAGGGCCCGTTCCGGCCTGTTCCATTCCTTTCCAGCTTTTACACCGTCCCGTTTAGACTTGTTTTTATGATTATTGGATTTTAAATGGCTTTATTTCTTGTTTTGAGCTGGCTTGGTTTCCAGTCACCAATCCTGTCTCACAGGGTTGTTGGGAAGACTTCATATACATACACACACTGGAGATGCAAAAATACACCATATAGTAGTTTATTGTCAAAACCAGTTGGTCATTGCAGAGCATTTTTTTAAAAAATCAGTATTAGTTTCCTACATGATAAAAACAGTGATAACTATGTAAGCCCTGCCTAACTGCTTTAAAAATAGGATTGGAGGAGAGACAGATTTACAACACAAAGACAATTCTTTGCTATGTTTACTCAAAAGTTCCATTAATTTACAGCACAATCCTAACCATGTCTACTCAAAAGTAAGTCCTATTGAATTCAATGGGGTTTAATCAAGGTATGTGGGATTAGCATTGCAGCTTTACTCCCAGAAAAGGGAGTATTGGATTAAAGGTTCATATTGGGAAAGTTTTCAAAACAGTGCCCTCTTCGATAGCCAAGGAAAACTTGTTTGACTCCTACGCACAAGAGAAAAAAAGCTATATACTTACTCAATTCATGAAACAACAATTTTCAGGCCTTGCAATGTGGTCTTTGTGCTGCCACGAGGTCAACACTTATTGGCCACAAACTTGAAAGGGTGTGGTTTGAGCAGCAAGCTACGAGCTCATTTAACAGAAGTTGTGGAGGGAGGTAGCTGACGTTTTGATGTATATCTCGAGAACTTTTTTGAACTACAACTCCCATCAGCCCAATCCAGTGGCCATGCTGGTTGGGGCTGATGGGAGTTGTAGTTTTAAAAAAGTAACTTTTCCAAGCTCTGAGAATCAGACCACCTAGAAACTTATTTTTTTAAAAAATGAAAGCTGAGAGTCTGGAGATTAAGGTGACTTACCCAGAGACCTGGAGAGGACCCCAAAAATCCAGAGTCTCTGGGCAAAAACTGGACACCTGGCAATCCTACTAGTCTGGTTATGCTGAGGGCTTTTGAGCTTGCTTCTTAAAGAGGCAGTGCACAAGAGAAGGAACTATACAGGTACCTGATTTTAAAATATGGCAGCAAATCCTGAATTAGATTGATTAATTCTCTGTTTGAAGAATTAATTCTCTGTTGCAGTCCTAACTGGCTCAAGGCCCAGCCAAATTGGGCCTCTTTGGAGGCTTTTGGGCTTTGGCTGAGTTGGGCTCAGATAGCCCTAGATTGCCACAGGTTGGGTACAGTGGTGAAGAGTGATCCGGGGCAATCAGGGTGGGCATGGGGTGTGTGAGCAACAACATTAAATGCCAGGGACTGGCCTCTGGAGGGAGGTGACTGCAGAGCATCTGCTGAAGGGCCCCCTAACCGATATTGACTGGCTGTTTGACTGAGGGTGTAGAGATGGGGGGGCAAATGAGGTCACTGCCCCCCCAAATAATAATTCTGGTGTGAAGAAATGAACACAGATCCTGATGGATGGGTGAGGGAATTGGCAAGCCTAAGGGTTTGCAATTGGAGGAAGAAAAGTTGGGAAGGGACAGTGCTGTTCTGCACTACAGATCATCTCCCTCTCCCCTGTACAGTAGGGCCCCACTCATACGGCGGGTTACATTCCGGACCCCCACTGTATTCAACCCATTGAATAGAGTGGTGCATTATGCCCGAAAACTGCTGTAAAAGTGGAACAAGCGCCGTATGAGTGGGGCTTTAGTCTCATTGTGTCTAATTGAGACCGCTGTATTAGTGAATCGCTGTAAAGTGAATCGCTGTAAAGCGGCGCCCTACTGTACTGCTCAGCCAGCCTCAGTAGGTGGTGGGTGTGCCTAGGTTTTTGGGCCTAAACTGTGCAGAAATCCAGGGCATGACCTGAAGAGGTGGAGAGATGAGTGAGCTGACTGTCTAAGGCTCAGGAAGCCTAATGAGACCTTACTAACTTAGTCCAGGTAATGGGGAGCTGGAATATTGTGTATACAGGCGTGTCTGGGGGTAATTTCTTCCCTAGTTTGTTAAAAAAGTTTGAAAAATATATCCTTTCAATCCTTGCAAGCTGGTTCAATTTCAGAATGGTTTTGAAAATTATAATGTGGCTAGAGCCTTGGTTGCAACAGCTTTAAACCCCCACCGAGCTGTGCAAATGATCATTATAAATAATTCACCTTATTTAATTTTTCTCATGCAAACTTATGTACTACCAAAATAGAGCTGTGGGATTTGCAGGTAAAGCCATCAGAAGCCACGTTAGCTGGCTTTTACTGTGACCAATGCCCCAAAGCTTCTGCCTCCCCAATTTTGTCTCTCCCCACCCAATGAAAATTGTCTCACCACATTCCTGTGTTTGACAGTCTACTCCGACGATGTCCTCCCTTCAAAGCTGGTGTGTGAAGGAAGAGGCCAGTGTTGGGTGTTGACTCTGCCCTGCTCAAGCTGTCTCAGGCAATCCCGTGTGAGCAAGCACAGATGAGAGGAGGAATCTCTCCCATTGCTCCAGGGGATGCACACCACCCACAAATGTGCTCTGTGCTGGGCACAAAGCAGTTCTTGCGTATTGCTAGTTACATCCATTCGCTCGGGGAGGGGGGAAGGTGGTGTAGCATCTCCTCCCCCCTCAACCATATTTTTAATTTTTAAAAAACCCTTAGCCTCACTCCTGAATAACTTTGGGGATGCATCCGGGGTGGGGTGAGTGGTCCCATTTTCAGGACAGTGCGGGTTAGCCCTTTGTGGATGTGATTTCATATGCTCAACATTCCTTTTTCACTATGTATTCAGAGCTTGGTGTGTATGAAGTTTTTACAGTACAGGGGCTAACCTGCAACCAGTACCTATTTGCTGAAAGAGTACTGACTGACTTATTTGGGAACTGATACACACTAAAGTTTGAAATGGTGGGCAGAACCTCCAAGGTAGGTTTCTCTAAAATGCTGTTGGTTCCACACACAGGGTCAGCTAGTAGCTTTGTAGTCTCAATACACAGATGAGACGATGGAGTTCACACATTACATCTTGAATGCAGAGTCTGGAAGAACTGAAACAAAAACAATGATCTTGAAGTAAGAGCTATCCTGTTGAATTGCACCATCTAGTCCCATATACTGTTTGCCAGCCAACTGGTCACAAGCAGGACATGCAGATGTTGATTCTGCCCTGCTGTTTGTCCCCTGCATCTGATAATCAGAGAGAAATACTATCTCTAAATCTGTGGTTTCCCTTCTTAGCTATCATGGCTAGCGGCTATTGATACGCCCTTACCCTTCATGAATTTATATAATTCTTTTAAAAACACCATTTAAGCTTTTGAGACCGAGTGAGCTCTAACTCTGCAACCACTTTATCTTTTCACTCATCTATTATGCTGTCAGCAAGTATTTATTGCTTCAGTTGCAAACAAGAGTTGTTGATGAATGACCTTGATAGGTGTTGCCTTTTGATCTGAAGCAGCAGCATGAAGCAATCACATTGGAAGCCTTTTAGGTATATCTTCATACTCTTGCAGTTAAATGATACAACACATGCTTTGAATCCAGATGGTCCTTTGTCCTTACATCTGGTTAAAAGGATCTAAAGTCACAGAGCTAGGAAAGATGAGGCCTAAACTGTGGAGGGCCACTCTAATCCAGAATAGACAGTGGTGGCTGAAATGAACCAGTGGTCTGACTCACTGCAAGGCAACTTCATCTGTTTGTATGTTCCATGGTAATAGAACATCCTTCCAATTTAAATGATATTTATAATATTTATATTTATATCTTTGCATGGAGGACAGAATCAGGTCTCATTTATTTCTCTTACAGTCCAATCCTATGCATGTTTATTCAGATGTATTACATATCTGGGAGATGGTCAAACGAGTGTATATAGGATGGCAGCCTTAGAAGCTTAGCTTCCAGACCGATGCTATATGAGTCAATGGAATATCTTTGGTTGTAGTCCTCTTAAAAGGAATATTATAGGTGTTGTGTTACCTGCATAAGCAAAAGAGTCACTAGGTGACACTGCAAGGAGGCTTGACTCAGAAGGGAATAAAGGCCAGTTGTTTTGTCACCTCGTAGAGTCAATTCTCTTTGTAATGGTGCAAATAAAGGAGTATTTTTACTATTAGCTTCTCTCTGATTGTATCATCACGATCTGAGGGTAAGACTCTTCATTTTTGGTGGGGTGAGGATTTGGAGTGGGAGAGGGGATTGCCCTTAGGACCAGTCCCAGCTTTTCGTAACTAACCCAGAATCAGTTGTACAAGGGGAGCCCATTGTGCCAGCACCTCTTCAGAGAAGGTTGTGTTGCCTTACCCTGACTCCATGGACTCCAGCTCAGAAGCTCCAGTAGAATCCCAATTTTCTCCACACTGTCATAGCTGATGACTGCTAAAGCAGGCTGGTACCCTTCCAGTCAAATGGCTCCTCTCGTAGGAGGCAGAGCTGGCTACTAAGATAAAGCTGCAGTTCTTATTTAAGGCTCAGTCTGACGATGGTTGTTACTGAAAAAACATTTGATCAGCCTGATCCCTGCATGAAGCTGTCCAAGGTGCCAGTTAATCCTGCAGTTCTTGCCTTGCCTTGCTTCAACCGAGACCTTGCCCTATTTCACCTTCCTTTGTTTGTCCAAACCTGAACTTTTACCTTTAGTCCAGGTGTGGGGGACTTTTTACCTAGATCTTTCTCTCCCCCTCCCTCAGGTCAATGTTGACAGGTGGATGGTCCCACCCACCTCTCAAAGTTGACCCGCATGAGTGGATAGAAGGGTCTGCTTCACCAGCAGGATTGGACTCTCCGCTCATCAATTGGTGAGTGGAAAGTGTAATCCTGCTGACTGCAGGGGTCTGCATCACCAGCATGTTTCATACAGGGAATGGGCTAGCAAAGTAGCACCAGCAGTTTTGAACCCCACCCATAAACTGACATAACTCAGTGACATCACCTGATGGACAGATGGGCATGGTTTGGAGAAAACAGCCCCACACATGCATGCCATCAGCAAAGATGGCGGCAGAGGCTTCAGCCCCTTAAGGAAACCTTGGCCGCCATCTTAATTGATGGCAAATCTGTGCGCCACAAAAAACAACGGAAAGGTAGGTAAAGCGGGGGGATGGCGGTCCGCGGATGCTTCTGCAAATCACAGAAGGAGAGCGGAGGGCCTCCTGTAGCTCCAGGGGCCCTTGGGCCAGTGCCCCACCTGGCCGCCCTTTAGAACCGGCCCTGCATGCACATACATAAAGGTTGCATCATTATCACATTAAAAATAGGCAATATTTTATAAGTACAAAAGGTCAATTTATAGTAGTGGTGGTATAGTATACCTATAGTACCTTAAAGAGACATAGTATCATAATCTCAATACTAAAACTACACACACACATTTACAAATTTTGCACATACCCTCTACTGTGGTCCATATGAAATTAATTTACCTGAAACGGCCCAACACATGTTCAGCTTTCTGGCCTCTACTGTATTAGAAGACTTTTAATAATCTTGTTATTCTTTGGAACTCAGTATACAAGGGATTTTCCCCACAAGACTGAGTTATAGGTGATGATTCACAGTAATTTAAACAGCAGATCTCTGAATTCTGCCTTAATAGATGTTGAAACACCCATAAAGACAGTCAGATCAAAATTCACACATTATTAACCGAACGTTACTACATGCAATGTCATTCCATTTGCCATCCATATACATTTCTATGCAGTCCTCTTGTTCCCCATTGGGTTCCTTTGGTGCCCAGTTTGAGTATTTCATTGTGTCACCATTTAGATGCTTAAAGATGCCTTCTGTCTCCTGGTCATTCATTCCAAGATATACATGTCTTCCTAGTTTTGCAGCGAGTTTTAGTGTGGCAATGTTTTCCTCTGCACTCCTTGGAGAAGCAACTTGGCCACCCAAATTGTAACATGTTGCTTTTGAAGTCTCATAATCACCTTCAGCTCCATTGATTGCAAATATTTTTCCTTCTGCTGTTGTGCTGTTTGGGAATATATGTCCTAGAATGGCTGATAGACAATACAATCAAAGTTAATTTTTTCACATGTGCTTTTATCATAACAGCCCAATTTTAGGACCTGGACCTGATCCATACATCAATTGTTGCACATTTAGTCACTCACATAAGTGGTTTAGTTACATGACCACTAGGGATGGAAAGATCTGTCAATTTCAGTTCTCTCATTGTCTCATTTTTTCCAGTCTTAAATTTGATTCTCTGCATTTCTGCAGTAATTTGTGATTTTTTAAAAAAAAAATCCTCAGGAAAATTGTCCAGCATTTTAGTGAGAATTTATCTTAATAAAATATTTTGTATACAGTTTCACATTTCTGCATTCAATTTCTCCCAATATAATGCATTATGTATGCTATTTTCCCTAATATATTAATTTTTATGCACACTTTCCCCTAATATATGCATTTTTGCAAATATTGCTTAGTTGGAGATCTGCATGGCAAAATTAAGATGAGTGCAAATTTTGAAGGGTGGCTGTGTTTCAATTCTCATGTTGTTTCAGAAAGCACAAATTTAAAAATTTGGCTTTAAATGTGAACTGAACTGAATTTCCCCTTCCCTAATGTGCACCATGTAATGTCAGAGGAGGGTATTCATATAAGGCCCATACATCTATTCTCAAAAGTACACAGACAACTCTCTATTTTACCTTTATAGGTTTTACTTGTAGTCAGTTGCAAAGCCTTCAGCTCTGCTTGTAAACCGCTGATTTGTGTTTTGAGAAGTTCAAGTTCTAAAAGGCAACAGGACAGTGTTATTCAGTGTTATAAAATATTTTTTATTTTATATTGTACGTCGCCCAGAGTGTCCGTTCAGTCAGACAAATGGGCGTCTGATAAATAAAATTTTATTATTATATCATTATTATTCTGTTTGTATTAAAATATCAAATATTGAAAACAATAACAGAGGAAGAAACTTCTTAGGCAGTGACAAATTTGTACATCATTGACCTATTTTTCCCTTCCAGTTTCTGATCTTAATTCCAGAGCAATGTTAGGCTGCATGCATACCATACATTTAAAGCACATTGGAAGGACTATTTCCCACAAAGAATTCTGGAAACTGTAATTTACCACCCACAGAGCTACAATTCCTAGAACGCTTAACAAACTACAGTAGGGCCTCACTCATATGGTGGGTTACGTTCCAGACCCCCGCCTGAAAGTGAAACCTGCCGAAAAGTGGAACTCCTTCAATAAAATGGCTCCCAACACCTAAAAAATGCCGTAAAAGCAGAACAAGCGCCGTATGAGTGGGGCCTTACTCTAATTTTAGCTGCCTTATTAGCGGAACGCTGAAAAGCAGGCTGCCGAAAAGCGGTGCCCTACTGTACATTACCCAGGATGCTTTGGGGAAAATAATATGCTTTAAATGTGTGTTAAATATATGGTGTGTACACTTGCAGTGATACCAACTGAATGTGTTAACAGTACTTAAAGACTGACACATTTAATGTTGTATACATTTTGTTGGTCAAAAGAGCCCACACTTCATCAGATGCATGAAGTAGATAATGTATATGGTGAACCTATGTATCTGTCTATGGGAAAAGGAAACTGTTTTCAAACTAAAACAAATGGTGGCAAACATTGAGGTCTAGTTGAAAGACCCCATCCACCTTCTAAACATCTTTTGCTTAACTATAGTAAACTTGAATCCAGAATGGAGAATCCATTTCAGAGTTTTGTCGGGATCTTCTTACACATGCCATTGACAGAGTGATCACACGTTCCATCAGCCCCAGATGAACACCTCAGGTGTGTAGGGAGCCACAGGTAGGCTCATGTGGAACCATCATTTGTGTAAACTAGTGGTCTCCACAGAAGCCGTATGTGTGGTCCTTATGATTTGCACAATCATAGCAAGCTGAAAAAGTGTCACTGAAAATAGAAAATCATGACACATACACTGTTCTGCTCATGTGGATATGCACTTTTATGAACTAGTAGCTCCGCATGGGGTCTGTATATGAGATTGTTTGCTTTCATCAATTAAAATGTGTCTCAATTAATTAAAAAATAGTTGATTAAGATACAAAATTTAAAGAACCCATGAGAGTACACAGCTCTAGTTTAACCAGACTGATGTTGCTGCTGTAATCAGTTGACTAGAGCAATTTGACTTTTTATACACTGGAATTCCACTAAAGCTCACCTTACATTCTCATTAGCCTTGTGTATGGAACCCAGACAAAATTTGGTAAAATCTTCCAGCTTGTGTATATGTGCGTCTGTAATTCTCAAGATCTTTTACTCAGCAGAGGCTGTTCCATTAGGGCAAGTGGAGCACTGCCCACCAACCTCAGTCTGCCCTCTGCCAGCCCCAAGCTGCTTGCCGTCTGACTTGCATCCAGTCCAGAGGGGTGGCACTGCCTATCAGCTTCCTCCTCCTGTCATTGCTGACCCTGTAGAACTCAGCAGGGAGGAGGAACGGGGACAAAACTAGAATTAGTTGGGCAGCGTGTCAGCAGCTTTGCCTTCACCTATCACTGGCTCTGGCTCTACCTACTGTTGGTCTCTCTGCCTTCCACCCTACCAGTCTCAATGGACATCAGCCACCACTGTTCTTACCTCTTCCTTCACAGTCACCTTTCTGACCTCTTTCCCCTTGATCTCCTTTACAGCCAGGGGGTCCAACTTTCCCTGGGGGTCCCTGTGTTCCTCGTAAACCTGTCATTTAATTGGATGAATAAACAGAAAAATCCAAAGGAGTGAGAAATATAGTATGGGCATTCTTGGGTTTTACTTAAACATATGAACAAATAAACAAATAATTTTTTGAAAGGATGCTCTGCAGAAAACAAGGAATCTTCATTGTCCCATCCCTTTGGAGGAAAGTGGCCAGCAGTCTTTCCCAAACCCACTAGATAAGATACTTTTTTGGTGGAGATGCCACATATTGAACCGGTGACCTTCTGTACATGCTTTGTCACAGAGCTGTCACTCTCCCCTAATGCTCACATTGGACATAGCTCTTGGAAGTTGCTAATGTTGTACCTTGCTCTCCTTGTTCACCTTGAGGGCCTTGCTTCCCATCTCTTCCTGGTAATCCATGGCTCCCAGGGGTGCCTGGCAATCCATTACTTCCTGCAATGACCGTGCAGGTATTTGCCTTGTCTTCACAACTGCATTGCGCTGGGTCAGACAAGCTCACCAATGGCACTCCCAGCACAAGGATGCAGAAAGAATAAAGTTGCATATCTCAAGGATGAGATCTAAGGGAAAACATAACAGCACCTGCATTGTCTAAAGTCACATACCTGTATCTGGTCTGGACTGGTTCAGATTGCATGTGGGAGTTTACACGACTGAATGCTCCTCCCTACACAAAGTTTCCGCCAAATAGGAAAAAAAATGCAAAGGTAGTCTCTTTCTGACACATCAGTTTTCTATGTATTGGTGTCTTTTTTTCTCCACAGGGGCAAATTTTATCCTGTGAGTCCACACTTGCAATCTAATTTGGCATTGCCCAGACACAAATTTTACCAACTCATTGAGAACTAGGCCATTGTTGTACTAAGCTGAAGTGGAAGCAATATCTTAGAGTGGTCATGGGTTTCATGTTCTGCAAAGCAAACAAATATAGATTAGGATCCTCAGATTTCTCAGACTCATTTGTCACATTCAGAGCCAAACTAGATGTGATGTTATCCACTTCTTTAGGATTTGGGTGATTTAAAAAAAAATAGCAGGGAAGAGGTAAATCTGAGAGGAATCATGGCACAGGGTAACAATTTCAATTCACACCCTCACAACTGCTATTTGCCCCCAGTGTCCCCCAAATCAGAGTGAACATGCATGTACTGGGGGGGAGGGGAAGGGAAAGCAAGTTGTAGCATGGCCTGCACATGTTCAGTAGACACTAGTCCCATTGAGGCATTCAGTGCCAAATGCATGAGAGAGGAACCAGGCCCATAGTTGCTGGCCTTGCCCTGTTGCCCTCCATGTGCTGGAAAGAAAAGGGTGGCAGCAGACCCTGGTGTATATATGTAGGCTCTCCACACAATGCAGACATACTAGCAAGGCATTCAAAGTTTGTTAACAAGACACACGCTCTGTTCTCTGCTAGCAAGAGGTAGACATTTGGTTGCTTTTTCCATTGAAAAAACTTCGTTATGGAGGTAGAGATGTATGTGCACAACAAATTAGGTCAGCAGTTGCAAAATGGGTTAATCATCAATGTTATTCTTGGAAACAGTTCAGAGTGACTTCCCCCCATAAAACAGCAAGTTTTTTTTAACCCCACAGTCCCAAATCATCCCATCACACTGGGTATTTGCAGTGGACACCATCTGCCCTGTGGGAAGAACGAGGCAGGCAGGCAGGCAGGCAAAGACATCCAGGCATGCTACTCTTGGACTGTCCCCTCCTCCCTACAGGGCCAAAGGACACCACCTGTGTGAAGGAAGACTGAAGGCAGGACAAGCAGGCAAAGACAATTCCAGGGCCTGCTTCGGTTGGACTGCCCACTGCTCCCTGGTGCCAACTTTACATTTTATATAATCTGTTTTAGTATTTTAAAGTTGTAAACCACCAAGAGTGCCTTGGCAGAAAGGTGGTATATGAATTAATGAATGTTTGCTAAAAGATCAGCATAGGCCAGGGGTGGCCCTCCAGATGTTGTGGACTCCAACTCCCATCATCCCTGATCACCGGCTGTGATAATGTTCATTTAGTATTGATGAGACATGTTGCATGATAATTCAGATCCATGCTAGCATAGGTTTTTTCACAGTGAGATGTTTGCTTGCTTACTTCATATTTATTTTAGGGAGGAGTAGAGGCACAAGAAACCTGCTGACGCAGCTTAAGGTGGGATAAGCAGGTTGGAGGTTTGCTACAGCACCATCCTGAAAGTCAGTAAAAATTTAGGAGTATATAGCAGACAGTTGCAGCTATCAAGCCCCTCTGTGGGGCCACAGTGCATTGGCCATCACTAGCATCCTATGGGAAAGGAAAGCTCACATGGCAAGAGCAACTGAACCTTTATCGGGAAATGTGGGATTGTTCAAACTGGATTTTTTCTACCTAAGTCACAATCAAGGTGACAGAGGCAAGCAGATATCTTGATACGTTAACATTTGAGTCCTTAACCGAACGGATGGGAAAATTGGCAGGTTGTACTAGTCTTTTTATTGCCCAATGTTTGATTTGACATTTATCCATGTGGGAAATGTTGGTTAATCTGATAAGTGTGGAGTGACTTAAACTGCTTATAAACCCCCCCCCCCGCTTCTACAGAAGGAAGTGGATTTTTGAAGGCCCCTGAGGATTGTGTTGGCAGTATGCTCTGGGAAATCAAATGTTCTGACATCTGGCAATGTCATCAGCTTAGGTGTTTCAAATTCAATATACAAGAAAGAAAGAGTGTGGCCCTTTTGCAAAACCCATGTAGTCCACCTGTGTGGCAAACCAAGTGATCCAAATGATCAGACCATCAGGGTCTGATGTAATAGCCATGCCCTATTGTTAGCCCCCGGGATCCAGCAACCAGAGGTACATTGCCTCCGATTATGGATGTACCATTGGCTTGACATGGCTAATGTCCACTGATAGACCTATCTCAAAAGTAATAACTACAATTACACTAAAGTTACTTTTTTAAAAAAAATGGAGTGACCTTGGCTGCTGCACATCTAAGTAGCCTAACAACATTAAAAATAAACACACACAGACACACAGAGGGTAGTAGAATTTT
This sequence comes from Rhineura floridana, assembly GCF_030035675.1. Classification (NCBI taxonomy): domain Eukaryota; kingdom Metazoa; phylum Chordata; class Lepidosauria; order Squamata; family Rhineuridae; genus Rhineura; species Rhineura floridana. Next base: position 16,457,272 of record NC_084486.1, on the reverse strand, counting down.
TTTTTATCCATAAGATTAACAGAATGGCATAACAGAATCTCACATCCACCCCCCACCCCAGCAATGGTGATACCCCAACACACATATACTTTTTCACTTGAAATCAAATTTTACATTTGAAATGCTGCTTTTACAATACAGTTCTGTTTTTTAGAAAAGAACATCTGTAACTATGAGATATGACATCCTCAGGCAAAAAGAAGTTATGAGACAGTAGACATAAAACCCCACGCACAAAGCTTTGACAAAGAGCGACAAAAATACTTTGAGCATGAGCATTTTCACATTTTAAATTTTTACACATTGTTTTTGCTTATTTACTGCTTTGGGCCAGTCCCTAACTCTCAGCCTAACCTACCTCACATGGCTGTTGTGAAGATAGAGAAGGCAGAATTAAAATGGCTGCAAAAGAAGACTAAGGCTGCAATCCAATGGGTGTCTATTCAGAAGTAAACTCTGTTGGGTTCAATGGGCTTACTCACATGTAAGTGTGTACTCCAATGCACACTTACCTGGGAGTAAGTCCCATTAAACCCAATGGAACTTACTTCTGAGTAGACATGTATTGGATTGCAGGTTAGTTCTTGTATTATAGGCATCAAATTTTACTTGCCTTAACCAGATTGAGGCATCTTTGTACAATAAAGGGTTACCGGTATATTTTTCTCTCCTCCCCTCCACTGCAAATTAGTACAGCTTCAAGGCTTCAACCAGTCCTTATCTTGCCTAATTAGTGCAATCCGATACCCAATTTGATTTACCTCGGAGTAAGGTCCACTAAACATAAAGACTTATTTCTGAGTAAACTTGTGTATATTGTACTGTAAGTTAACTATACAATAATTTTTAACCTGTTTAGAACTCTGCATTTGTCATGGGGAGGGGGATTTTTTAATTTGCACAAAAGAACTTCTAGGGAATACCTTCTTCAGAAGATGAAGATGCATCCTGGTTGTTAGGAAGAAAGGAAGTTCAGGAAAGAAAACTGGAAGCAGCAGCTCTTTAGGATCCTGGCTGCTTGCTGCTGCAACTTCTGCCTGCCCCTCACTCACCCCGAAGCCATGGCTGTAAGGAGGCTTGTGGCTCTGCTCCTTGCTCTCTCTGTAGCCCTGCTACTTCTGAGCGGCTAGCTAGCAGTGGTGGTCTCTCATCTCTCCACTGATAAGAGAGGGTAGGCAGGGAGGGAGGCAGGGGCCACCGCTCAGAGCTTTGCACCCCAAACCACATGCAATCCCCCCCACACACACACTCAGCCAGCAAGCAGAGTCTCTCTCACTCAACCACCTGCCACACCCTGCCCTGCCACAAAGCAAACATTTTCCCTTGGGGTGCAAAAAAGTTAAAACACTGCAAATGCAGCAAAGTAGCCATGGAGGGCTACTCCCCCACACCAAGTGCAAACACAGTATTCACACACACACACATATCATCATCATCATCTCTCACAGTTCTTCATGTCCATTCTGCCGCTGCCTCCTTGCCCTCCAGCTCTTCTTCCTCCACTCCTTTCTTCACCACCGTCCATGTTTTTAACCATTTTTTCCACTCCAACCCCATCTTGCTCTCCACCTCCTTCTTCATCGCCTCTTAAACACCCACAGAGCACACAGGAAGAGCGATGCTGCGCAGAAGTACGTGATTTTTATCCACGAATCAAAGGAGCAGAATGTTTCCCTTGCTCCCCCTCAAGTAATGCCCAAAGTAACAATGGAAACATTACAATTACAGCTTAAAAGTAATGAAATTTCTCCTCTTTCTATTACAATCAACATTTAAAGAAATTACTCAGTCATTCCTCAAAAAAAAAAAATTACAAGTAATTTGTTTTTCCTAACAAATTATTTCTGGGTGGGTAAAGCACACAGTAGCACAAGTCAGTTCAAATTTAACCAGCCAAGGGGCGAAATATCTGTAATAAATATTGTTTCAGTTTATATTATTAGTAGCAACTGGTTGTCATTATGCTAGGTGAGGTGTGGGTGAAGAGAGAGCTTCCATACTGCAGTGTCCTCAGGGACACTGTCTGCTCCTGTGTATTTTGTGTACAAAGTCACAATGCACCCTGCTTTAGGATCCTTGTCACTCAGGCCTGGAGCACTCAGGGTCAGGTGTGGCAGGGAGGGTTTGTTCCAGTAACAGCCGTATCCCCTCCCATCCCTGTGCAGCACTTTATGTGGTATGATAGGGATGGGGAACTATGGCCACCCAGATGTTGTTGGACTCCACCTCTCAGCCAGCATGGGCAATGGTCAGGGATGATGGGAGTTCAACAGCTTCTGGATGGCCATTGGTGCCTTGAGGAATAAATGCAAACGTTGACTGATACGATGGAAAGTTGAGATACCTGCTCCCTGGCCTTGGTGACCCCAAAGGTTTAAAGTGAGATTTGCTGCTATCTACAGAGGTCCACCATTCATCTGAATATGCTCATGGTAACCACTGACCAAAGTCATCTTGTGGCCTGATGTGGAGCCCCTTCCTTGCACCACCACCCCCAGCCTGGGCCAACACTTAAAAAAAAATCTTGCTGGACCATTCAGACACCAATTCCATTCAACTCTCCCCATGCTCCTACCCCCAACTCATGATGCCACCTAAGGCAGTTTGCTTCATTCTGCTGAATGCCAATCCTGACACAGGCTTCTTGATCATGCTGGTTTGTCAGGGACAGAGCTTGGAAAAGTTACTTTTTTAAAACTACAACTCCCATCAGCCCCAGCCAGCATGGCCACTGGATTGGGCTGATGGGAGTTGTAGTTCAAAAAAGTAACTTTTCCAAGCTCTGGTCAGGGACTGGCTTTTATAAGTACAGATTACCAATTGACCCAATTCTGTCAGTGTTAATCCTTACTTGTTTCTTCTATACATTTGTCATGTCTTTGCAGAGTCACAGCCAAGACGTCTAACGACATTTTCCCACCCTCGCTCTCATTCATCTAGGCGCATTTATTTTACTTCTTTAAACATGAATGATTTATTCTTTGTTATTACTTTATACCAATCCCAGGTGTTGATGCAGCCTTTCAGTGTCAAGTTTCAGAATTTCACTGTAGCTTATTTTCTTACCTGTTTGTATATACAATCTAGACGAGGGATAATAAGGCAGGTCAAGCTTAATCTTACAATACAGCAATGCTGGATAAAATCCAGAAATGTGAGAATTAGTCCTTGGGGTGCTGATAGTTTTCGTAAGATCAAAATTAGATACATGTCAAGTTTGTGGGAATAGCAACATTTCTATATGAAAAATGTAGCATCATTTATGTATTTAACTATTTAAAATCACTGACACCATTAAATAGCAAAATAAAGAGCTGTTAGCCAATCAGTGCTTGGCAGTTACTGTTTCCTTCCTATTATGTTTTCAGATCACTGATGTATACTGAATTTGTACCTAACACAAGTGCTTACCTGTCAACTGTACTTTTTTTTTTGTGATATAGTGTTGTCAATGAGATCAATCATTTGATGAGGAAGGAAGAGTGATTGCACCCTCTTCAGATGCATGTGAAAGTGTGGAGTGGCCACACCCACTTTTCGCCACATGCAAGGTTGAATGTGGTCCTTGGGCCAAAAAAGGTTAGTTGCCTCTGATTTAGTACATTTATATTCCATTTTTCTTCCATCACAGAACTTGAGGTGGTGTTACATTCATAAAAATTGAATACAGCTTAATATAACAAAAAAAATCTCTAAGCAATGTTCATGAAAACCAATAAAAATTCAACAACATTCAACAGAATTTCCTAAAATTTAGATAAAAATGAAGTAAAAAAAATGCAACTCTTGCAAATAAAACTGAGCAGGAATGTACAAAACATAAAATAAAAATTAAGAGTCAGATGCCAGGAAAATTTGGGTAATCAGTTTTTCAGAGGTGTTTAAAGGTCATTACCCTCTCTCACACAAATTAGCTGAGGGAGGACATTCCAGAGGGTGGGTGCTATCATTGACAAAGCCCACTTCCATGTTGTCACCAAGTGACAATCCGTTGGTGATGGAACGACCAGCAGGGTATCCTTGCAAGATCTTAAAAATCTGCCAGGCCTCTACCAGGCAGGCAAACTGCTGTAGTATATTAGCTTCCAAGGTAACCTCCCATCCAGGAATTGACCAGACCCGAACCTGCTTAGCTTTGGCAAGGAGGCTGCATCATGAAGCCTCAGGCCATGCCCTGGGGCCACAGACTATAGCCAGGGTCTGCAGCCTTCCTTGTTATAGTATGAGCCCCTTGTTCACCTGATGCCCTCCTTTTAACTCTGTCAGATTTGATTTAGATTTTGGCACAGCAGCAACACAACACAGTTTAATTGAGAATAATATTACAGTCTTTCCCAACTTGATAGGTTACTTTTGTGAAAAGTCACTATTTGTACAGCAGTGAAAGAAAAGTTACCAACTTACCTGATACAAGGTTCTCTGACTGTATGATTTAGCAAGATTAGATTCTGTCCCTGTTCCTTATCTCTGAAAAGGGTTTTATTGCCTTTTGGTTCCACCCACTCTCTACCTGCCAATGGGAATTCCATTGGAGTCCCATACCTTGACCCCAAACCCCATGCCCAAAACATGCAGAGATGATTCACAGATGAAGAAAAAGATAGATTAGCAAGAATTAGCTGAGGAAACTGCCAATGTATTACCAAAGTTTCTACTTGTTAAAGCAAACAATGTTTTAAAACTAACAAACAATAGCATTACAAAATACTGTTACAACATGAGATCAGGCTTTTTAGCTGCTCCTCTTCCCCTAAAAACCACAAATTTCACATCAGGGAAATCAAATCAAGCACACCAAAACGATTTCTGTAATACATATAAACTCACACACGTATATGTATTTTGCATGTTCTCTGTTAGCTTGCAAGTTTTATTCTGCACCCCACTTCGGGTATGGAAGAATTAGAGCAGGAAGTTGGCAAAAGCCCTCTCCCTTTGTCCTGGGGTTAAATAAAGTATTACCACTGCAGATTGCAAAATGTGGGGGGGGGTCACATTTTTTAGAACATTCCTCCATCTTTTTTACAAAAACCATATAAGAAAATGAGAACATCAGGGAGAAGGCTATGTGAGAACTCTCTGAGGTGCTAGGATTTTTTTTACTTGAGTGGAACTTCTTCTTTTTAATGGTGAGAGCATTCATAACTGGCTTCCTTTGCCTGTAATCTGAAATGGTATAGTCCATTCTGCTGCATGTGTAGAGAGGGAGGAGGTATCCACACATAGGTCATTTGTGCTGCTGAGACAATGTTTTCCCGCCATTTCTTAAAAGCTAGATTACTACACCCTTTCCACATGTGTACTATGTTATAGCCTTCATAGGTAGGAGTGGTTTGCTCAGTGGAGCGGAGCCACACCATAGCCTCCCACCTGCAGCATCACTGCCATTTACCAGGAGGGGTGAGGCGGTTGCAAAGGTAGGGTTGTGCAATGCACCAGGAGAGCCGTAAACTCCAGGCAAGCCACTCCTCCCATAGGCATTGCACAACTCTTATCAACACAAACAGTCACATTGAATAATATTCAGTCATGTGGAAATGGGCACATAGCACGTTGGGTTGTATCAGCCATGTCACATGGGCTGTTCTCAGATGCTCCAACTGTTTTTTTTCCTCTCAGGGTGACAAATGTACACCTCTATGGTTGGGTACTACTCAGTGTAGTTTTGGAATATTGTGCAAGGTATCATTGATCTCACACACACACACCATGTTTTTCCCCTCAAATGGCGGCCTTTGAAGTGGGAGGGTTCTATAACAGCAACCATGGTAAATTCCCTAAAACGTTCTCCCCTCAGATACCCAGTTTTAGGCTGTTGCCTGTGCAACTCTTAGTGCCACATATTTAAAGTAGAACAATGCTCTGTGCGTGTGCAGGTGAAGACAAAAGAAAGCCAGTATGCTGCATTATGCACAGCTGCAGAAGTGCACACTTGAAACATCCCCAGAGAAAAATTCAAAAGAACAAGCTATGCAAGAAATTAAGCTTCATATGCAAAACAAGTTGTTAAAAAAATGGAGGAAAGTTGCCAAAGGATTGGTAGATGGGGTTGTGGAATGTGAGGGGCAGGAAATGGTGGAAATGGATGCCGGAAATGGAGGCAAGACTAAAAGGTTACCCAGTTAATTCCCAGGCTAAACCACCCCCATCATTCAGATGTCACAATAACACTTCACTTGTTGACACTGGAAATGGTCATGCAGCAACAGCACAAGAGACAGGAAAAATGCCACAAATCAGGAAAAAAAATACTTAACAAAGCGGTGGAAATCACAGGAAATTTTATTATTGTGTGGATTCAGCATGAGCAAGACAGTACAGTGGTGGGCAAAAAGGCTAGTGTGGATGATGTATCTCAGAATGAGTGCCTGAGTTGTGTTACTCTCTAAAACGTGGGCTCTGCCAAAATATGAGTGGCCCTGAACAGTGAGGAGGAGCAACCTAAGGAGATGATGTCCTGCGTTGTCCACGTAGCTGAGATGCCCATGTGGGGTCTTTGGGATCAGGAGGAATGCTGGGGGCCAATGGATAGAACCCAGGCTGCCGTGGGTCTAATCCAATCACAGGGCTACCGTTACATATTACTAAATATGATTGATTTTATGATTTTACATGTGTTGCAACTGGGCAGAAGGTTGCAGTTACAAGGAGAATTAAAATTCACACACAGTTAATCGTTTTTCTGAGCAGGCCTTGTCATTCCATTTGCCATCCGGATATATTTCGATACAGTCCTCTTTCCCTCCAGAATTATTTGGTTCTCCGTTCGCCCAGTTTATGTAGCTTATCACATCACCATTTATTTGTTTAAACGTGCCTTTTGACAGCAAGGCATTCATTCCCAGATATGCCACCTTGTTATGACGAACAACTATTTGCTGGATGGCTATGTTCTCCGCAGAACTCCTTGGGGAAGCAAGCTGACCACCAGCCTGGAGGCAGGTCGCTTTGGAAGTCTCAAAGGTACCTTCGGAGCCATCAGTTTTGAATAGCTTTTCGCCAGCACTTTGGCCATTTGGGAATAAACAAGCTAGAGGAATACAAAATCAGGTATAGCCCTGTTAAATTTTGGCTTTGTTGAATTAAACTTGAGCGACATGTTACACAGAGTTTTTTGATTAGATATTGCTCTCTTTTTTAGCCCAAAGCCGCCTGGGAAGGATGTACAAAGAGAAGCTGCTTAGATACGGAGTCCTATATTGCATACCCCCATGGGGGAAAAGCAGCTTGAGGAAAGGGGTTTTGAATTAGAAAATCAACACAGGATGCTGCTGTATACTATACCAGACCACTGATCCATCTAGCCTAGTATTGTCTGCTCTGACTTGCAGTGGCAAATGCTCCTTTTATAGGTTTACAAAACCTTAATGGTCTTCAGAACCACCTTCTCCCCGATCCTTTTAAGTGGATACAGTAGGGATTGAAGTGGGAACCTCCTGTATGCAAAGCATGTGCTCTGTCTCTGAAGTACGGCCTCTTCCCTTTACTGGAAAAGGATGAAGCACATCCAACATCATCCTGTCCAGTGGAGAAAAAAAAATCAGAGAACTCAGTGTAATATTTATTATTAGTTATTCAATGCATAACATGCTCTTCTTCCTTGAAGGAACCCAATGTCAAAGTAATATGTATGTATTTTGACCTTACGTTTTAGCTAGGCAGTGGGTGGTGCATTCAACCACTTTTGTCGATTAATAGTGGTGCTTAGTTTATTAGTACAGAGTCCAGGTAAGTATCAGATGTCTTTTAGTTTGAACCTTATTACTCATATTAGCATTCCGAGTAATCTGTAGCGTGGGGGGGGTTGTCAAGTGCACTGTCTCCCTCCTGCTGGTTTCAAATGCCTGCAGGCAATGTAAACCCACTCTTGTTAGAACAGCTGCTAAGCCTATATAAAAATACAGTTTATAACATTTATCAAATTTATTTATAAAAATACAGGGGTGTCAGGTTTGTCATAAATAATACAGTTAATGTATTGGCCATATTAAGCTTAGTAGGGTTCTGCTTCCCCAATTCTTCTTCCCAAATAATCCCCACAAATATTTGTCTCCTTTCCCCATATGCCTCCATGGCTACAGCCAACTCACAAGAATCAGGGTTAACTCAACAATAGCTAATCAGATCTGATTACCTTACAGCAAGCACCGTTTACTCCAGCCCATATGAAGCTAACACATTTATCAGCTTAGGTAGTAGCGAACCTCCTTTCCTCCTGCCATAGACAGTTCAGCTTTCAAGTAAGACAAAGTAACACTCAAGTGCTGGCTTCAGTAGCTGCTGAGCACTCGCTTTGGTGTGACAGAGAGCTCATCCAACTGCTCAAACCTGGCTCACAAGCTTCAGGGTTATTTTATACAGTCAGTGGGACCAGCTGATCGTCCTTCCTAACATACTAGTCTATATGCAAGGAGGGTTTTTGCAGGGTAGCATTCAGACATGCAGCCCTGCACTTGCTGCTTAAAGAGATAGTCCTGAAAAAGCTTTGCCAACCACACTTCTGTTGGTTGTATAAATTATCTCTCAGAACTTTAGATTCAAGATCTGGAGTAGCTGGGTTTAGGGTGCTTCATCTTATTGAAATCAACATGTAGATCCCTAATGTTTATCCTCTGGGGGCCAATGTGAAGGGAAGTATGAAGGTCTGCAGGATACTTGATAGAAAACTCGATACATTTAGCCAAATATGATATTTGAGCCTGCATCCTGTCTACTCCCTTTTCTCACCTTTTTGGTTTTTGAGGACAGTGTTTCTCAAAGCCAGCACTTGCTCTTTCAAGGTGGCCACTTCAGATTCCAAGCTCTGAAGTTCTAAATGATGAAATGATAAGAAAGGAATTATTAAAACTGTGTCATAAAGCAGAAGCTATGAAAAGCACCACAGCCAAAGGAACCATCTCCCAAACAAGTCACAAGTGTGACATCAAAAATGCTAGTCTCCATTTCTGAAATTTTGAAAAAGTACATTAATAAATACAGCAAACAATGCCGTTCAGAAGTCATAAGTGCAAATTTAAAACAAGTCAATGATCCTAGTTCTCTAACATAACTGTTATTGCCAAGATTCAGCTAGGGGCTTTGCATGCACAGTGTGCATGGGGGAGAAATTCAGTTTGGATCAGATTTTAATGCAATCCTACCTAATTTGCACTCCCAAAAACATACATGAAACAAAACACAGTTATCATTCAAAATTCACAGTTCTCCACATTTTGCAATGCAGTTTTCCAGCCAAAAATGTGCAGGGAAAAATGTGCATAAAATGCTTATATTAGCAGCAACATAACATACAAAATGCATGATATTAGGGGAAACTGCTTGCAAAAATGTACGTATTAGGCAAAATTGCATACAGAAATGTATATGTAGGAGAAATGTGTAATACGGATTTGGAACTGTTGCAAAATGGAGGGGAAAATCCCAGAATTTGACAGAGAAACTGAAATTGACACATTCATTCATCCCTAGTGCTTAAAACTAAAAAACAGTCCTGTATTTTTGCCATTCAGTTATTCTGGACTTGGGACATTGATTAATTCCTCCCGCCCCCACCCCCCAGTTTCTCCACTAAACAACTGATTGGTAGGATTCCAGTTTTTTTAAAAAAGGGCTGTGCAACTACAGCGCTGGCTGCTCTGTGCAAATGCTGTTGGATTAGATAAGCATCATATCTAGGGATGGAAGGTTCTGCCAGTTTCGGTTCTCTCAGTTTATTTTTCCAATCTTAAATTCAGTTCTCCACATTTTTGTAGAAATTTGAGGTTTTTCCTCAAGAGAATTCTTCAGCATTTTAGTCTGAATTTCTCTTAATAAATCTTTTTGTGTGGTTTTGACTAATGTACACATTTTTGCAAGCGATTTCTCCTAGTATAATGCATTGTTATATGTTATTTTCACAGATATATTCATATTTATGCATACTTACCCCTAATACGTGCATTTTTGTAAGCATTGTTTGGTTGGAGAACGATTGCAAAAATTGGGTAAGTGCAAATTTTGAAAGATGGCTGTGTTTTGGTCCTTATATTGTTTCATAAAGTGTGAATGTGATAGATTCAGTTTTTAAGTGCGAACTGAATCAAATTTCTCCCCCATCCCTGATCATACCTTGAGAGATGTGATTGTTCTTACCCTGGTTGGTGTTGTGGTAAAGGATTTTGTCATTGTAGTTCCTCTTACAGCACACTTAGCATATCATGGGAGTGTGACACTATCAGCCAAGCATGCTGTTAAAGGAATCACCTAGATCAGTGGTTCTCAAACTTTTGTGGTTTGCGGCGCAGTGTAAAGCATATAAAAATTTTCTGGCGCACTTCATGTACAAAATTGAAAATATATTAATATATTTTAAACTATGAATAAAAATAACTTAATAATAATATACTTTCATAATATTCGCGGCACACCTAGCCACCTCTTGCGGTGCACCAGTGTGCCCCGGCGCACCGTTTGAGAATCGCTGACCTAAATGGAGGCTTTTATATTGACTCCAAACGGGTGTGCGGGCATCCACAGAAGCAGCACCAAAGAGGGAGGTGTCTTAAATTATTGACATTATTGTTATATTATGAACTGAAAAGCCAACCATTTACAAATATTCTGAGCTAACTGGCATCAAACCAATACCTTTGTGGACACTTCTTGGTTACAGCTGGGAAAGTTCAGTATGGTGAAGTTTGAGAGCCCCTGCCCATAGGAGTGCTCCTTTTATAGGTTTGCGAAACTCATACACTTTAAAGTTTTATGAAACCAGAACATCCAGATGTCCCTGGCCTACCTAATTCTTGGTATTTACAATCACCTTCTTTCAGTGAGTTTATCAGATTAGTTTTTACCACAAAGAGTCACCAGATATTTCCCTGTTTGTTTAGAGTCCTTCCCCCTCCGCCCCATTTGTTACTACTTGGCTTAAATGTGCCCTCTTATGGTGAAGTAGAGATACAACCAAAGGCAATGCATTGTTAGTTCATAAGAGATGGATTTCACAGGGTGGCTTTTCTGATCAATTTTCACAAATTGATATTTCCCTAAAATTATTTGTTAGTATAAATATGTCCTCTCATGGTATATATATAACCACAGAAAATGCAATATTTGTTTGTTATATATCAGTTTCAAGTGGCTGTACCTTAATTGTCACATAGTGGAGGGAAGTGAAACCACTGAACCATTTCCTTGTATCTTGTAAATAGTCCTTCATGAAAACTGATTACACTCCGTTTTTGTCTCATCAATGCCCAGTATCGTTTGCCCCCCAAGAGAAGCTCAGTTGAAAAGCTTGAAAAATGGACAGCAGGCAGATAATATATGAATAGGGTCCTACCTCTTCCTCCATGGTCTCCCTTTGGTCCTCTTTCACCGACTAGCCCCTTGTCTCCTTTAAGGCCGGGGGGGCCAGCTTTTCCTGGGGGACCCTGTACTCCCCGTGATCCTAACAATCCAGAGATTAAATGAATGGCAAGAAACAGGCAATGTAGCAAGAAGTAGGAAATATGAAAAAATATTCAAGGTCTACAAGAGATTTTTTTAAGTGACACATCCATTATGTAGAGAAGCATTTAGCTCCAGATCAAATCTCAAGCATCTTTGGACAGATACTCTGGCTGTGATGGGCTCACACTTTGGCATCAAATCTAAGCATTTGATCTAAGCACTTATAAGGCTGTATTCAGGTTGCCTGTATCTTTGCACATGCAGAATGCCACATATTTCTGTCTATCTGCTTATACTGTATATGAGGGTTATAAGGATACTCTAATAGTGCCATGCACCTTGTTGGCATCCTGCTGCTTCTGCTAAGGTTTCAATTGCATGTTTAATTACTGTTTTAATAGCTGATGATTTGAATTGTTTCAAGGATGGTTCTGCAAATGAAGAAGTGGGGTAGATATTTTATATAAATGAATCCACCTTATATCTACTTATATTTTGAAGTCACTTAAATCTTCATAATTTAAAAGAAATATTTTGCCAAATAGATCCAGATTATTCTAGAAAATTGCTTTTGAAGAGCTATGCAGAAGTTCCCCTTATATGTTCGATGAATGCACAAGGGGTGGCGGGTATGGCAACTAGCCCTTTCATTGATAACTAGCCCCTCTCCCTGACATCTTCTCCTATAGCATGAACATCTGCTGGGATGGAGCCTTCACACATATGCACAAAGTCTTCTACATGATCTGGAACTCTGTGTGATCAGGGTTTCAGATGACATGGAAGCCTTTCCATACAGGTGGGGAGAATCTGGCCTGGTGACCCAATGCAGCTGTTTAGGCTTCTCGACCTAGTGCAGGGACTCTCCCCAGGCGGCATCCCTCCCAAAGCCACACCTCTACTCCCCAGGCCATATCCTCATTAGCTCTACTCCATGCCCTCCTCAAGGGCTTGTACCTGGAGGACACACAGTCCAGGTGTCCTTGAACTGTGATAATGCCTCCTGCTTGCCTAGATGGACAAAGCTAAGAGTCACATCTGTTGGCTTGCCCAATTTTGCCTGTAGCTGCATCAATTTTTGTCTCTGGCTTACCCACCATTGGCATGCAGCCCCCCCCCCAAGGGTGCCCATGAAGGAATGCGGCCCTCGGGTTGAAAAATGTTCCCCATCCCTAGCATTGCAAGTATAGCTGAACCCGAAAAGGCTCCCTCCCTACAGATGGTGATGCTATATTCATGGATACCAGCGAGAGGAGTCACTCATTACAGTCCCGTTTCCCCTTCACTTGTTCATCTAACATATGAAGGGAGCTTCTGAATAGAGCTTGAATGTATTCCGGTCTATGTATGTATGTATCTAGCTATCAATGGCAGCGATACCATGCTCTTTTCAGGAGTCAAGGCTGCCATATGGTGCTGCCCCATTTCATTTGCATAACACACTGTGAGATGGTTATGCTGGAAGATATGACTAGTTCAGGTTTCTCCAGTGAGCTTCATGATCAAGTGGAGATTAGAACCATGTCTTCCCATGCCGAGTTCAAAAAACTCCATCAGCTATACCACACTTGCTATCCTATTATAGGTTCCAAACTGTGGGCTGTAGGACAGTGGAACCAACATTACTTGATTTTGGAGTTGGCAAGAAAATACACTCAACAGCTTTGCTATTCTGTGTAAATAATTCAACAGGTGATACCCACAGCGAGGACAAGCTAGAACTTGGTTTTCTTGGAGGCCAAGGAAAAAGTGTCTCCATCTGGGAACTATTTTGGATGAAAAAATGTTTATTCCAGACTACAACTCGCAGACAATTAGCTATTACTTTGCTTTCAAGTTGTTTTAAGAAGTTCTGAATAAGGGCTAACCGTTTATTATATGCTGAGTCGTGAAGCTCACCTTATTGTAAGAATCAGCGACTACTCAATTATGCCTTATCAGGACTATGTTCTGTTCTCTTATTTGCCAACCTAACAGCAAGAGGGGTATCTGGAAAAAGTGACAATTAGGATAGTGCCAAGGCAAAAATGGATGTAGACCAGTTTAGGTGCGGGGGACACACAGCGGTTGAGTCTCAACCCACATCTCTTCACTCTCTCCTCAGAATGGCCTTCTGTTAAATCTACTTGCTGACTGAGGACCTTGCTACATATGAATCACTTGCCTATACTTTAGGAAGCATTCACAAATGGAAGACTATTATCAGTTATTCTCGTTACATGAAGCCCATCCCTGACAATCCATTATAACTATACCTTGATCACCCTTCTGTCCTGTTGGACCTGGTAATCCATTGCTCCCAGGCGTTCCAAGAACGATAGGGCATACGTTTGCTTTGCATTCACAGCATGGTTCAGGGTTTGCGCTTTGTGAGAATGCTGCTGGCAAGATAAGGAAACCAAAAGTCCAAAGGAACCCCATTCCTGGAAATTTGATTTTAAAACAGTGCATAATATAGCCTTTTAAGCATGATATTCAAAGCAAATGATTAGAGGCTTTGGGGCCAAAACAATCTGAACCTGTTCTAAAACTTTAAATGGGTAAGAAGCCCAGCTTGTTGGCATGGAGCCAGGCTGCAGTTATATCTGGTGAAGCGCGATTTTCTCACAACCGTTCTGAAAACTTGTGGAAAATAATGATTTTGTTAGTCTTGAGCAAGCCAATAGAAAAGCGAGATATATGTTTAAAATATAATTACGGTGTAAATTTGAGTTGATTGCCAAATGTACATACAGTTGTGATTGTGCACATTTGAATGAAGACTCAAAAATGTGTACAAATAGCAGGAACAAGAGATTTCATTTTAGCTGTTAAACATGGCACAACCTCCATGTAAATTCTGTACAGTGCCCAGGCAAAATGAACAGTTTCAAACAGGAATGGATAGATCAGTCTATTCTGCCCTATGTCAGTTTTGCATGTGGTCATTTATAAGTCTGTTCCATCCCATTTCCACTTTAATCTATGACTTTAAAAAAAAAATCTGCACCAAAAATTCATATTAAATATTTGTTTTATCTCAACGTATGGATTTCTAGATGTATTTTATGCCAAAATACACATTTTATAATGCACTGTAGTACTTTTTGAGCTAACAACTGTATCACAAAATTCAGAGAAGTGTGAAATCCAAAGGATAATTATGTTCCAGTCTGCACATTTTTCCAGGGGCATGGATTATGTCAGGTTACATCAGAATAAACAGAAATCAAATTCCTTAAGCATCCCTAGTTCCAAGCAGGGAATGTGTACATTGATTGGCCAATGTGCACACTACCTGATTGGACACATGGACATATCCAAAAGATAAACATGAAATTGCTAGTTGGGTCTTGAGTCAATCAAATGTTCTATTGCCTACATTTAGGGTCAGACTAAACAAGAGGCTATTCACAAAGCAATTGTGTGAATTGCTTTTAAAAACTAGATAGCAGGTGGGAGGGGGTGATCTGGATTGGGACCCTGGCATGAGGAGGGGGTACGGAGGGCTTTAATTCTTTGCCCCGACTATTATTTGTATTGGGAGAAAAGCTTCTATCGGTATGAACAGAAGATTTTCTTCTAATACAAACAGAAAACACAGCCCCTGACATGGATTGGGACTGTAGTGGGGCACCCCAAAGGGCTAACCCTCCCTGAGCCTGGTTGCTGATCTGGACTCTCCCCTGAATCTACTATTTATTTTAAGAAACCATTCACATTTAAGAACATAAGAACATAAGAAGAGCCTGCTGGATCAGGCCAGTGGCCCATCTAGTCCAGCATCCTGTTCTCACAGTGGCCAACCAGGTGCCTGGGGGAAGCCCGCAAGCAGGACCCGAGTGCAAGAACACTCTCCCCTCCTGAGGCTTCCAGCAACTGGTTTTCAGAAGCATGCTGCCTCTGACTAGGGTAGCAGAGCACAGCCATCACGGCTAGTAGCCATTGATAGCCCTGTCCTCCATGGATTTGTCTAATCTTCTTTTAAAGCCATCCAAGCTGGTGGCCATTACTGCATCTTGTGGGAGCAAATTCCATAGTTTAACTATGTGCTGAGTAAAGAAGTACTTCCTTTTGTCTGTCCTGAATCTTCCAACATTCAGCTTCTTTGAATGTCCATGAGTTTTAGTATTATGAGAGAGGGAGAAGAACTTTTCTCTATCCACTTTCTCAATGCCATGCATAATTTTATACACTTCTATCATGTCTCCTCTGACCTGTCTTTTCTCTAAACTAAAAAGCCCCAAATGCTGCCACCTTTCCTCGTAAGGGAGTCGCTCCATCCCCTTGATCATTCTGGTTGCCCTCTTCTGAACCTTTTCCAACTCTAGAATATCCTTTTTGAGATGAGGCAACCAGAACTGTACACAGTATTCCAAATGCGGCCGCACCATAGATTTATACAACGGCATTATGATATCGGCTGTTTTATTTTCAATACCTTTCCTAATTATCCCTAGCATGGAATTTGCCTTTTTCACAGCTGCCGCACACTGGGTCGACATTTTCATCGTGCTGTCCACTACAACTCCGAGGTCTCTCTCCTGGTCAGTCACCGCCAGTTCAGACCCCATGAGCGTTTATGTGAAATTAAGATTTTTTGCTCCAATATGCATAATTTTACACTTGTTTATATTGAATTGCATTTGCCATTTTCCCTCCCATTCACTCAGTTTGGAGAGGTCTTTTTGGAGCTTTTCGCAATCCTTTGTTTTAACAACCCTGAACAATTTAGTGTCATCAGCAAACTTGGCCACTTCACTGCTCACTCCTAATTCTAGGTCATTAATGAACAAGTTGAAAAGTACAGGTCCCAATACCAATCCTTGAGGGACTCCACTTTCTACAGCCCTCCATTGGGAGAACTGTCCATTTATTCCTACTCTCTGCTTTCTGCTTCTTAACCAATTCCTTACCCACAAGAGGACCTCTCCTCTTATTCCATGACTGCTAAGCTTCCTCAGAAGTCTTTGGTGAGGTACCTTGTCAAAGACTTTTTGAAAGTCTAAGTACACTATGTCCACTGGATCACCTCTATCTATATGCTTGTTGACACTCTCAAAGAATTCTAATAGGTTACTGAGACAGGACTTTCCCTTTCAGAAGCCATGCTGGCTCTGCTTCAGCAAGGCTTGTTCTTCTATGTGCTTAGTTAATCTAGCTTTAATAATACTTTCTACCAGTTTTCCAGGGACAGAAGTTAAGCTAACTGGCCTGTAATTTCCGGGATCCCCTCTGGATCCCTTTTTGAAGATTGGCGTTACATTTGCCACTTTCCAGTCCTCAGGCACGGAGGAGGACCCGAGGGACAAGTTACATATTTTAGTTAGCAGATCAGCAATTTCACATTTGAGTTCTTTGAGATGCCATCCGGGCCCGGTGATTTGTCAGTTTTTATATTGTTCATTAAGCCTAGAACTTCCTCTCTCGTTACCACTATTTGTCTCTGTTCCTCAGAATCCCTTCCTGCAAATGTTAGTTCAGGTTCAGGGATCTGCCCTATATCTTCCACTGTGAAGACAGATGCAAAGAATTCATTTAGCTTCTCTGTAATC
Source organism: Rhineura floridana (assembly GCF_030035675.1). NCBI lineage: Eukaryota > Metazoa > Chordata > Lepidosauria > Squamata > Rhineuridae > Rhineura > Rhineura floridana. Next base: position 16,440,305 of record NC_084486.1, on the reverse strand, counting down.
TCCTTATCGTTCTTTAGTACTTTGTGTGGATGGTGTTTCATCGACCAAGGCTTTGACTCGCAGCAGCTTGACAAAGTTTAAAGTAGAAACCTTTCCTTGCTTTCCTCCCTGAGATTCCAGGCATTGCACCCATATCCACAATGTAATGTGTTTTTACACAAAACTGGCTTAAAATGAAAAAAAGAATAACAATAGAGGGATCTTGGGATTGTGACCTAACTGAGGTTAAAAAAAACCCTCCTCCACTTGCTCCAAAAACTAAATTAAAAAATAAAATGTATATATATAAATGATGAAGGGTGTATTTCTGCAAAAACCTTATTAAATATATTTTATAGGTTCTGATAACAGAGCTTGGATAGAGCAACAGCTACCAGGAAGGACAATGCAAGATTTCTTATCAGATGAGTTATAGGAAAGTGAACTTCTTCAATGAAGGACTTGCTTTTGCCTCAAAAAAACAGAATACTAAAAACAATTCACAGCAGAGCAGGTCAAGCAATCAAGACTAAAACTCTTATAATCCCCAGGCAATCTATCTATGTCATCTGCATGCAAGATTTGATTCACCTACAACTGATAACCGTTTTGGGATGGAATCTGACAAAAGCAAAACTACGCAAGAGTTATTTTAGAATGAACACACTTTCTCTTACTTAACCCACTCTTACTACACCACAGACGCAGAAAAGGTTGCTGTTCTTAGCATTGCACTTACCTTCTTCAAGTCCAGACGTATTTTCACTATGGGAAACACCCCAAATTGAGGGATTCTGAACTTCCTCTATCTTTATTTCTCAAGTGAAGATAATATCTTTTTTGGTCCCACCCACTTTGTCTACCAGTCAGAATTCTAGGGGGCAAAGCTCAAGTTCCTACCAACCCCTCCCCCTTCTCACCCCCCCTCCCTAGAGTACAAACAGTCTAGAACTTCTACAATGTGCAGGCACTAGGTAAGACATGTTATGAAGAATTGTCTTGGAGCTGATAGATGTAATCTCAATAGGCAAATAAAGTTGTCAATAATCATTTGGATCGCTCCTCTCTAAAAAAGCAAATGCACAAATAGCCATTTCAACCAGCTAAGAATATAACTACAATTTTGCAATGCTATTTTATTCAAAAAAAAGTCTAGATCACAAATAATTCCATAAATCAAGAAGATTCTTTGCAGTGCACAATCATATAAGGCTATTGTAAACTGGAAAAAAAAATCTAAGTACAGAAAAAGAGGCTTGTCTATAAGCAAGCTAAACAAACACAGCAAGAGTTGGAGTGCAGGGAGGAACTGTCATGGCTTGGAAGATTGCTTTTGCTTTGCTTTGGATTTCTGCATTGAGCAGGGGGTTGGACTTGATGACCTTATAGGCCCCTTCCAACTGTACTATTCTATAATTTTAAAAAGGAATAAATTACAATTACTGTTACATGGTCCCAAAAAGGAATAAATTACCTTTATAATTACAGTTCTTCTGAAGGGAATTGATTACTTTACTGTTATTCAAAAGTAATCACTACATTTACACTTAAGTTACTTTAAAAAACGCTAGAGTGCCTACAAGGTGCTGGCCTTGGCTACTGCACACCTAAGTTGCCTAAAACAACATTAAAAATAAACACACACACACAGGTAGTAAATTCTTTTTATCCATAAGATAGCAGTGGTGGTCTCTCTGCTGGTACGGGAGGCAGAGGCCACTACTCAGATCTTTGCAGTCAAATCAAATGCAACCTCACACACACACACACTCTCAGCCAGCAAGCATAATCTCTCTCACTCAACCATCTCCTGGACCCTACCCTGCCACCAACTAAGGGACACAAACGTTTTCCTCTGAGATGCAAAAAAGTTAAAATGCTGCAAGTGCAGCAAAGTAGCCACACAGGGTGGCGGAGGACACTTTGTGTGCCAAGTGCAAACACAGTATTCACACACACACACAGACGTTGTCATCTTTCACCTCCACAATTCTTTATCTCCATTCTGCTGCTGCCTCCTTCTCCTTTATCCATGTTCTTGCCCTCCAGCTCCTTTCTCCCTCCACTCTATTCTTCTCCACCACCGTCCATTTTTTAAGCATTTGTTTTCTCCATGGCCCCATATCGTTCTCCACCTCCTCCCTCATCGCGTCCTACCCACCCACAGAGCACGGGACAAGAGTGATGCTATACAGAAGCCAGTTTGAGGCACATGATTTTCATCCACAAATGAGAGGAGCAGAAGACTTCCCCTGCTTCTCCCCCCCCCCAGTAATGCCCAAAAGCAATGCTGGAAACATTACAATTACTTCTCAAAAGTAATAAAATTACTCCTCGTCCTATTACAATCAAAATGTAAAGGAATTGCTCATTTGTTCCTCAAAAAAGTAATAGATTACAATTACAAATTCATTTTTTGTAACTAATTACTTCCGAACTCTGGAAACGGTATATTAGTAGGCAGCTTTGTTCAGAAGATCTGCTGTTCCTCAACAATTCGTTCATATAGATCTTTTGATTCCTTTCACAGGCGCAAGTATAATTTAACTCCCCAGACAGTGATGTGCCAGTAAAGATAATCTCCAAGAGTGATGAGTGCCTTTCTCATGGCAATGAGTTCCCAAGCACCTTTTAAACCCCTCTGGGGCTTGAGAGGACTTATCTGAAGCTAGGCCATGATAGCCCATACCCTCTGGTGCTTTCCATGTTGTTGTTACCTGTTACAGGGCTCCATTTTGCTCTGAGGGCTTATGCTGGAGTGTCCTCAGGAAGATGCAGGTTCCCATTCTGGGCTGGGGTGGACAAATATCCTACTGGTCACCCCAGGGACTTGATTTGGAGCCTTCTGTGGTGGATTCTGCAACTTTCCCACTGCTCAGCACCTCTGCTGCCAGAGATAGTTGTTGCCTCTACCTCTTCTGCCCAGCAATCTCCGATCCGCCTCCTTGTTGCTTACTGTGACTGCAATTTATAAAGGGGCTGGTGTCAGCTCAAGACTGTACTTCTTCCACTTTCCAGACTACGGTGGCCTCATGTCATTTCTTCCTCAATTTTGTTCACATCTGCTCTGATCAACTGAACCATGCCACTGCTAAGGAGTCATTGAAGGCCTGATCTTCAACATTGACATCTGCTGTATTTTCCCTCTTTTAAATTAGGGGCGGGAGGATTGTGTTCCTCCAGATGTTGCTGGACTATAGTTCCCATTGTCCCTGACCACTGGCCATGATGGCTGAGGCCATTGGTAGTTGGAGTCCAACAACATCTGGAGGGCTGCAAGTTAGCCACCCCTGATTTTGGCAAACTGGATCTAAAAACATGGTGTAGGAATCTTCAACTTTGATGTAGGTTTCTGCCCATTTTCCTGTAGCCACTTCTGTCCATGCTATTCCATTAAAAACTGTCAAAAACTGAGCTCCATAGGGATAAAAAAATAGGGGGCAGGTAAATCCAACAAACCATTGCCCATAAAATAAATAAACCACCATGCTTCAGTTGCTGGTCTCTTAACCAAGAGATATGTTATACTGGCAAACAAGAGATTTCATTGCACTATGGGTCTGATCAGGGCTTAATACATTTGCAACAACCAGTTACCAGCGCTTTTACTTTCAGGGCATGGAGAAACAGGAAAAAAAAAGGTTCATAGGGCGAAAGATATGACCCAGGAAATAATAGCTCTAGAAATGATAAGGCAAAAAGGTACCAAAATGTGTTAAGTCCAAACCTCTGCATTAAAGCTGCATGCACCATAATTAATTAGATCAGATTAGGCCATATAATTCCAATGAATGTGTGCTACAAATAGGGATGGGTGAATTGGTCAGTTTCGGTGTCTCTGTTTCTCATATTCGAATCTTAAGTTCAGTTCTCCACACTTCTATATCAGTTTGCGATTTAATTTTTTTTAAAAGTCTTCATGAAAATTTGCCAGCATTTTTGTATGATTTTCTCCTATGCATGTTTTTATACGCAGTTTTGTCTAGTATACATATTTTGCAAAGCAATTTCCCCTAATTATAATGCATTTTTGTATGTTATTCTCACTAATATATGTATTTATATGTACACTTTGCCTTAGGATATGCATTTTTGTACACATTCCTTGGCTAGAGAACTGTGCTGCAAATTTTGGATAAGGGCAAATTTCAAAGGATAGCTGTGTTTCGGTTTGTATGTTGTTTTGGTAATTTGGTAAGTTTGCATCATGCTTGGGGTACCTAAAGGATCCTGCATGGAATGTATTTATCCTAAACTCTCTATTTAACAAAAAGTTACTCAGGCTTGCTTTGGATCTTAACAGATCAGTGGGCTACCACTGAAACTGGGAGTCATATGGCCTCCTAACCTGACGAAAGGCATTTGTGTAAAGAGGTATTATATGGTGATTTTAACTATACTAGCGAGACTTATCATTCATGGGGGGAGGGCAGGGGGAATTCATTGGCTTGGTCAAAATTACTTGATCCACTTTGGCACCATGTCACAGAACAGAATCTGACATAGTTGTTCACCAAAGTGATTAAAGGTTTTGATGGCAGTCTCACTAGTCTAGTAAAGCACATTTAAGAATGGAAACATAAGAGCAAGAAAAGTAGATAGTGCAACTTTTACTGGATTGTACTATTTTAGACTGAAGGGGGAAATCACATGAATGACGCTCCCCAACTAAAAATGTTCCTATGCGGAGAAAACTATCATATGAGGGAGAAGGGTAGAAGAAGTTGCTGGAAAGCACATGTATAGTATAATTTTTTTCTTGTTTGGAAATCATTTTTTCTCATTTTTCTTGTGGACAAATAGTTCTGAAAGATGCAGGCATTTGCAATCATGGCCATGTTGCTAAAGCAGAATACATTATGTTCAATATTTGAATTATATCTCTATTTGGTATGTGTGTTGGAGAAAGGGAAGTTAGCGAATCTTAAAACACCCTCTGGAATTTGCAAACACAGTGAGAACCATTGATTGCCTCTAGGTGGAGAATGATTTTCTGCCGTCAAGGCTGCACAGCTTTCATTTTGCAACTATACAGGTGAAAGTGACTGACAGTGGAGCCTACCCCTGCTGTCCGAAGATTATTCATAGGCATGTGTGTTCAGAGGAAGTCCCTAGAATGTATGGTGCATCTCATTTTCAGATTTACATTACAGCCTGCAGTTGCAAATTCTGTTTCCCTCATATATGAAGTCTTTCTCAGCAGAGGTTGCTTCCAAATTACCTATAAATTGAGCATTCATCCTTATTTGTCTGCAGAGAGGTTTGTTTTGAAAGATGTTTTGTTTTTAAGATTTTTATTTATTTATTTATTTTAAAAACTTACAGTCATAGACCCATAATACAGAAGGAAAGTCCAAAATAAAACAACACTTTTGGTACAATTATGATTTTTGAGTCTGTCTGTTCCTGACCGATTGAGCTATGAAAAGAAACTTTGCAACATGCTCTGTTATGAGTTTATCTTTATCTAACAAAAGGTGCCGAGCTATCCGTTTTGAGGATCTTTCAGAAGAATTTATAATAAGTGGAACGATAAGTTTAGTCCTGGTGTCACTATATAGTTCACATTCAAGGAGTACATGTTCAACAGTTTCTGGGAGGTTAGAATTACATATACAAAAACGAGACTGTATAGGAATGCCTTGAAAACGGCCCGTTAAATAAAGGGAGGGTAAACAATTAAACCTTGCTCGGGAAAACAAGAATCTATAATGAGGGAACGTTAATTCTTCCAAATATGAGGCTTGGGATGGAAAACGAAAAGTTAAATCCAGGAAAAGGGGGGAAGAAGAAGTTTTGGCCTTTGATAATGAATATTGTCGATCTAAGTCTGCTATTCTTTGGGTAATAATAGAATTGGCTTTCATAAAATCCCATGAGGACAATAGATCGTGCGACAGTCCTAGGCGGTTTAGCTTTTCATTAAAAATTTTGGACCACAAGCATTTGAAAGGATCCTCCCATATTAGATTCAGGAATCCCAGGGAGGGACCAAAATAAGCCATTTTGGTCCAAAATTTAAATGCTTGTGACCAGGCTATACATTCCACCGAATTTATACCCACTTCAAGACAGAGTCCAGCTGGAGAGGCACATCTAGGCAGACCAAATATAGCCCGCAAGTACCCTGAAAGAACCGCTTCAATTTTCCCATTAAAGTTTGTTATCCAGATTGGAGTGCCGTACAATAGTTGAGGTAATATTTTGAGTTTGAAAATTTTCATAGCGGCAGGAATATATCGCCCTCCCTTTGTATAAAAAAATCTGATAGAGGCTTTGGAGGTGTTTTGTGCTGCGTTAATTGCGGACTTAGTATGAGTTGACCAGGAGAGGGAAGAACAAAATATAACTCCTAAATATTTAATTTTTTTTAACCTGGTCAATCGTTTGACCTTTTATTAACCAACGTTTCTTTGGATGTTTATTTGGGAAGACCATTATTTTTGACTTATTATAATTAATAGAGAGAGAATTCTCATTACAATAGGTCATAAAGATGCTAATAAGTCGCTTGAGTCCAATTTCCGAAAAGGACATTAGGACCATGTCGTCCGCATAGAGCAGAAGTGGGCAACTCACTTCTATTTTGGGTAAGTGAAGATTTTTGGCAGTGCATTTAGAGCTCAGATCATTAAGGAAAAGGTTGAAAAGAGCAGGGGCTAGGACACAACCTTGACGGACTCCAATATTAGTTGGTATGGGGTTTGACAAGCTTTCGCTTGACCCAGAACGCACCCTAAGAGAGGTACCATGATAGAGTCGGCTAATTAAGAATAGAAGGCGCTTATCAATTGTGGTTTTATTTAATTTAGCCCAAAGTAGGTCTCTTGGAATGGAATCAAAAGCTGTTTTGAGGTCCATGAAAGCGACAAAGAGACCTCTCTTAAAGCCGCTAGAATATTTTTCAGCTAAATGTCTTAAAACTAAACAGTGATCGTTAGTTGATCTGTTTTTGCAAAAACCTGCCTGTTCCTGTCCTAAAATTTGTTCTTGCTCTAACCAGGATTGTAGTCTATTATTTAGAAGACTCGCATAGGTCTTACCCACTACAGAAAGAAGGCTAATAGGCCTATAGTTTGTTGGATCTGTTCTGTCACCTTTTTTATAAATCGGAATAATGGTTGCCTCAAGCCAGGATGTAGGGATAATTCCCGTCAAGTTTATCTTGGTAAAAAGAGATGTGAGAAGAGGCGCCCACCATTGAATGTTAGATTTTAACATCTTTAAGATTTTTAAAGATGTCTTTAGTGTTTTATCCCTTGCTTGCTGCCCTGGACTCCTGGGTGGAAGAACCAAATGAAGAACCAAATGTATGCCCAGTAGTCAGGACGATGGGAGTTGGATCATCTATGCCCAGTGGTCAGGGATGATGGGAGTTGGAGAGGGCCACACATTCTCCATCCTTGACTTAAGGCATTCACTGCTGCAAGACGTAGTAGTGATGGCCACTGGCTTAGAAGGCTTTTTAAAAAAGACAAATTCATGGAGGACAGGTCTGTTAACAGTTAGCCATGATAGCTAAATGGAACTCCATGTTCAGAGGCAATACATATCTGAACACCATACACAAATAGAAGGGGAGGGGAGAATTTTCTTGATGCCATGCTTGGGTGCTTCAAAGGGTATCAGGCTGGCGCTGTTGGAAACAAGATGCTCGATAACACATACCTTTGGTGTGAACCAGCAAGGCTCATGCGAGCGAATGAGTCAGTCCATCTGTCCCACATACATGTACATATCATCACATATGTTCTTTCAAATACCCATAGTACAGCATGGACACAGTAATTAAGTGTAAGAACTTTGTGAAACATCTCCATATGACCAGAAGTCATACACCTCTTCTGTCTCCTGAACAATCACAGCTGCTTCCTTGCTTATCCTTTATGGGCCCAAGACCGCCTACCTTGGGATCCTGCAGTCAGCAGTCCTGTCATTATCCTCTCCTCTTTCCAGACTCCTTTGACCCTGGTAAGGGCAAATGTCTATCCTGAATTATTTCTGTCTTGAATGGGGTGGTGGTGGTGGTTACCTGAAGGATTGCCTCCTCCTGTATGTACTGGCCTAGTCTCTGAGTTCATCTTCAGAGGCCCCTTCAGAGGGTAGCTAGTAGGAAAAAGGGCTTTTGGGTGGTGGCCCCCTGGCTGTTGAATGCCCTCTCCACAGAGGCTTGCCTAGTGCCTAATTTAGGGTCATTTTGGCACCATTTTATTTTATTTTATTTTCCGAGCCCTTGAAAGAACTTTTAAAGATCTCTTGAATCTTTCAGAATTTTGTTTGAATCTGTTGTTTTATGGTTTATTGGTTTTGGTATTTTAAATTTTTACTAATATTGTAAACCACCCAGAGAATGTTGTTATTGAGCAGTATATGAATGTGGTATATAAAAATAAATAAACACATGTGGCCCTGGAACAGGGCTGGGTGAGTCTGTGATCTTCCAGATGTCACTGGACCACTGGCCATGTTGGCTGATGGGAGCTGGAGTCCAACAACAGCTGAAGACCGAAATGTTCCCCATCCTTGCCCTAGAACAACTGTGCTGAGGCAGCAGCCCATGTTGAGGTGCAAGGCAGCCAGAAGCACAGATTCTGGTTGGGGTAAAGAGCCCCAAAGGAATGGACCAAAGCTCTGAAGAAATGAGTGAGGAGGTCTAAGCAAGACTGAGAAAGCAGACAGAGAACAGACAGGAATGCTGGAACTATAGACACTTGGATGTTACCTAGAAAGCCAAATGGAGAAGTCCAAAATGTTGCCTTCAAAGGACCAGGCCCAATCTATAATAGGCTGTCTGGATGGGTGGGGTTATTTTGAAACCTGAGGAGAATGGACTTCCCGGAAGTGAGTGCCCAGCTGGTGGTTGTCTCTGAGAGATCTCTGCCTCAGAGGAAGCTTTTTTCAGTTTAAAAGCCAGCCAAGAGGAAACTTTGACTGGCTTAAATGTTCTCCAAGGTAAAGGTGAACCGATCAGATTTTCCATAGGACTTCGTTGAGCTGTCGGCGGCTGGAATTGATCAGGAATTCCCTGAGATAAGAAGGCATACCGATCGGCTGAAGACGGGGTCAGGACTTCCAACAAGCTGTACTGAAAAAAAGTGAGGCGTTTTTTCTTCTTCTTAAAAACGTTCTTAACCAGCGAGCCTCCTTCTGTCTAAATCTTATCATTTGGCTTAAATTACTACAGTAAAAGGGATTTGTTTACGAATCAGCAATTGAGAAATCTGGGTGAGTCATACTTTTTCTCTTTTAAATATAATTAAGGAAGAAAGAAAATGTAAACAATTTATTTTATTTTTTTTACGACAAAAAGCTGGCCTGAATTTGGAGTTATAAAGATTAAAAACGGATGAGAGGCAATTATTATTTGATGGAAATATATTTTGGACTATTTTTCTCCTTGGATTATTTCTTTTTGGACGAATCTGCTGTTCGTATATGTTACTAATTGCTTGGTGTTGTGAACCAGAATTGTTTTGCATTCCTGGACGTAGATAAGAACTGTGCTGGCCGGACTATAATAACAGGCCTGGAATATTAACTCTTTTGTTGGTGGAGGAAAAAAAAAGAAATAGACTGCCTCTAGGTTTCGGAACAGTGGTTAATATCAGAAATTAAAGGCTTCTTTTGAGAATGACAACTAGAAAAGCAGCTAAGGCTCAGGAGCGAAGAGGTTCAATTGATCCACAGGAAGGGGCTATACCCCCAGATATGTTTCAAAAAATAATGGAAGGGATTAGTGATCTAAAACAAGAAATGAAAACTGAATTGAAAGATATAAAAGACCATATTAAAACACAAGTGGATGAGATTAAAGGGACAATTGGGCAAATAATGGAGGATGTAAAAAATACTAAAGAAAAGGTACAAATCTTGGAGAATAGAACAGATATATTAAATCTGGAATTAGAAAAAAAATTGGACTACATGGCTGTGATTGAATTAAGAAATAAAGAACATTGTTTGAGATTCCGTGCAATCCCTGAGGAAACAGGTGAAGATATCAGAGATAAAATTGTTAATGCTTTAGTAAAATTTTTGGATTTGAATGAAGATCGGATGAAATTTGAAATAGATAAAGTTTATAGAATTAATTCCTGATATGCAACAATGAAAAAAATTCCAAGAGATGTGCTTGTTCACTTTATAAAAAAGACGACCAGAGATATGGTATTACAACAACACTTCAACAATACCTTTAAAATTGATGGTAAGGAAATACTGGTGATGAAAGAAATTCCTATTAGACTTTTACGTAAGAGAAAAGAATATGCTTTCTTTACAGAAAAACTTAAGCAATGCAAAATTCAATTTAGATGGGATGTTCCAGAAGGAGTGATTTTTACATTCAGACAACAGAAATATCGATTGAATACTGTTCAAAAAGCAAGGGATTTCTTGAGAAAAGCTTCAAAAGACATGGAAGAAGATAAACTCAAAGATATAGATATAATTCCTGGGAAACAAAGTCAACAGGAACATGCAGAGGAGGGAAAGGAAGATGATGGATTAAAGGGAGCATCAGGTACATTTTAAAATACACGCTTAAAGATGGATTACAAATATCTAACTTGGAATATAAATGGAGCCAACACGGCGCAGAAGAGAAAGAAAGTGTTTCATTATTTGAAAAAATTAAAATTGGATATAATTTGTTTACAAGAAACTCATATTAAGAAGAAAGATTCCAAATATTTGATTTGTAAAAATTTGGGTGAAGAATTTATTTCGGCTGGATTAAAAAAAAAATGGAGTTGTTCTTTACATTAACCCACAATTGCTTCCTAAATTGATATTACTGGATGATAGTGGTAGATTTGTGGGGGTTGAAATTACTTTACAGGGCATAAAAATTTTGATAGTGGGTATTTATGCCCCCAATGAAGATAAAACAAGGTTTTACACAGGACTTATGGAAAAATTGTCAGAGTTTTCATATGATCATTGGTGTGTCATGGGTGATTGGAATGGGGTAATCTCACCAAAAATTGATAGACTTTCTGAAAAAAATATTAAAGAGACACAGGGTAAATTACCGAAGATTTGCTTTGAATTGATGGAAAATTTAGAATTGGTGGATACCTGGAGATATATAAATGATAATGCAAAGGAATTTACTTATTTTACAGAAAGACATAAAACATTTTTGAGGATTGATATGATTTGGATGTCTAAAAATCTAGTGAAAGATATTTTTTAAAATGGATATATTACCAAAAACTTTTTCGGACCACAATCCTGTGATATTAACTTTCAAAAAAAAAAAATCTTGGATTTAGATGGAGACTAAATGAATCTTTATTACAGAATGACAAAGTAGTACAAGAATGTAAGAAGAAATTAAAAGAGTTTTTTGAACATAATTTACATAAAGGAACAAATGAAAATATTGTTTGGGATACAAGTAAGGCATTTATAAGGGGATATTTTATTAAATGTAACTCTGAATTAAAAAAAAGAAACAACAGAAAATGCAATTAATTTTGGAAGAAATAAAACAAAAAGAGGAAGAATTGAAAAAGAATCCAACTAAAGTTTCTATTGTAAATCAAATTAAAATGTTACAGAATCAAGTATCAATGCTGACAGTTAGAGAAATTGAAAGGAAACTAAATTTTGCTAAACAAAGGACTTTTGAATTTGCAAATAAACCGGGGAAATGGTTAGCATATAAATTAAGAAAAGAACGTCAAAAAATATTATTTTAAAGATACAAGAAGGAGATGAGATGCTGACAGATAATGTAAAAATCAAAAAGATTTTTCATCAATATTATTCAACATTGTACAAGTGTCAGGAAATCCCATCTGAAAAAATAGAAGAGTATATATCTAAACAGAATTTGCCTAAAATTACAGACTTTCAGAGACAAGCTATTAATAGCCCTATCACGTCAAGAGAGATATCTGAAGCTATAAACAAAATTAAATCAGGAAAGCCGCCAGGACCAGATGGATTATCTGCAGTGTACTATAAATGTTTGGAGGAAGAACTCTTACTACCTTTACAGTCTACAATGAATTCTATTTTGCAAGAGGGAAAGATACCGGATAGTTGGAAAAATGCTAATTTATTTATTTATTTATTTATTTATTTATTAAATTTATATACCGCCCGACTAGCAATAGCTCTCTGGGCGGTGAACATAAAACAGCATAAAAATACAATAAATAACAAAACAATACTAAAATACAAGCAACAATCCAACACAATAAACATTTTTAAAATTAAATCAGTGTAATTTAAAATGCTTCAGAGAATAGGAAGGTTTTGACCTGGCGCCGGAAGGAGAGCAGAGTCGGCGCCAGGCGTACTTCCTCGGGGAGACTGTTCCATAGTTCGGGGGCCACCACTGAGAAGGCCCTAGATCTTGTCATCACCCTCCGGGCCTCCCTGTGAGTTGGAACCCGGAGGAGGGCCTTCGTAGCAGAACGTAGTGCACGGGCCGGTTCATATCGGAAGAGGCGTTCCGCAAGGTATCGTGGTCCCGCACCGTATAAGGCTTTATAGGTTAATACCAACACTTTGAATCTAGCCCGGAAACATATTGGCAACCAGTGCAAGCTGGCCAGAACAGGTGTTATATGCTCGGACCGCTTGGTCCTTGTCAGCAATCTGGCCGCCGCATTTTGCACTAGTTGTAGCTTCCGAACTGTCTTCAAAGGTAGCCCTACGTAAAGCGCATTACAGTAATCCAAACGTGAGGTTACCAGAGCATGTACCACTGATGTAAGGTCCTCTTTACTCAAATAGGGACGTAGCTGGGCTACCAACCGAAGTTGGTAAAACGCATTCCTAACCACCGAGGCTACTTGAGCCTCAAGTGAGAGGGAAGAGTCTAAAAAGACTCCCAGACTACGAACCCGGTCCTTTAGGGGGAGTGTAACCCCGTCCAGGACAGGGTATATATCCACCATCCGATCAGAGAACCCGTCCACCAACAGCATCTCAGTCTTGTCTGGATTGAGCTTCAGTTTGTTAACTCTCATCCAGTCCATTGTCGAGGCCAGGCAACGGTTCAGCAAATCGACAGCCTCACCTGAAGAAGATGAAAAGGAGAAGTAGAGCTGTGTGTCATCAGCATACTGATGACAACGCACTCCAAAACTCCTGATGACCTCTCCCAACGGCTTCATGTAGATATTAAAAAGCAGGGGGGACAAAACTGACCCCTGCGGGACCCATATTGGAGAGCCCGCGGTGTCGAGCAATGTTCCCCAAGCACTACCTTCTGGAGACGACCCGCCAAGTAGGAGCGGAACCACTGCCAAGCAGTACCTCCAACTCCCAACTCCGCGAGCCTCTCCAGAAGGATACCATGGTCGATGGTATCAAAAGCCGCTGAGAGATCAAGGAGAATCAACAGAGTTACACTCCCTCTGTCTCTTTCCCGACATAGGTCATCGTACAGGGCGACCAAGGCTGTCTCAGTGCCAAAACCGGGCCTAAAACCCGATTGAACAATTGTGAAAATGTATAAACATAACATTAATACCTAAAGAGGAGCAAGATTTAACTAAAACAAAAAATTATCGGCCGATATCTCTATTGAATAATGACTATAAAATTTTTACAATGATTTTGGCAGAAAGAATGAAAATAATATTGCAACAATTTATCCAGGAAGATCAATCAGGGTTTTTACCTAAAAGACAATTACGTGACAACGTCAGGAATGTCTTGAATGTGTTGGAATATTTAGAACAACGAAATGATAAACAAGCAGCTTTGATTTTCTTAGATGCTGAGAAAGCATTTGATAATTTGAATTGGAAATTTATGTTTCAGGTTTTGGAGCAAATGGATTTTGGAGACAATTTTATAAAATGGATTAGATCAATTTATACATCTCAGAAGGCTCAGATAATTGTTAATGGAGATTTAACGGATTCATGTGAAATACAAAAGGGTACAAGACAGGGATGTCCATTATCTCCCCTTCTATTTATTCTGGTCTTAGAAGTGCTGCTTAGAGATATAAGGCAAGATAAAAGGATTTTGGGATTAAAGATAAAAAAGAAGAATATAAACTGAGAGCATTTGCTGATGATTTGATAATTGTATTAGAAAACCCTTTGGAAGGAATTAATGTATTGATGGACAAATTAAAAGAATTTGGACCGTTAGCAGGATTTAAGATCAACAATCAAAAAACAAAGATGTTGGTGAAAAATTTAACTTTAAGGGAACAGAAAGAGTTAATGGACAAGACAGATTTTACAATAGAGAAAAAGTTGAAATATTTAGGTATCATTATGACAAATAAAAATTCAAAGTTGTTTCATAATAATTATGAAAAATTATGGACAGAGATTAAGAAAGATCTGCTAAGATGGGATAAACTACAATTGTCATTAATGGGTAGAATATCTGTGATAAAAATGAATGTATTACCAAGAATGATGTTTTTGTTTCAAACAATACCTGTAATATCCTCTGATTTACCTTTTAAACAATGGCAAAAAGATATCTCTAAATTTGTATGGCAAGGAAAAAAACCAAGAGTTAAATTTAAATTACTACAAGATGCCAAAGAAAGAGGACAACTGGGATTACCAAATCTGAGACTTTATTTTGCTGCCTGCTGTTTAGTCTGGATAAAGGAATGGATTTTATTGAGGAATAAAAGACTATTGGATTTGGAGGGCCATAACCTGAAGTGGGGATGGCATGGATATCTATGGTATGACAAAGTAAAAGTAAATGTAGACTTTAATAATCATTTTATAAGACGTCCTCTGTTGAAAATATGGAATAGATATAAACCAAGGTTCTATTCGAAAATACCATTATGTGTCTCAAGTCAAGAAGCGTTTTACAGAAGAGAAATGGCTGGAAAAGAGAAATGGTTAACTTATCAAGAACTATTAGAAAATGTACATGGAGAATATATAATGAAAGAGAGAGAACAACTGATAAAGGAAGGATATAGTTCTCAATGGTTTGCCTATTTACAATTGTTAGAAAGATATAAAATGGACAAGAAAATGTATGGGTTTGAAATAAGTAAATCTGATTTTGAAATAGGTTTGTGTACAAATGATGAAAATACAATTGTGAAAATGTATAAACTCTTGCTGAAAACGGATATGGAAGAAGAACAAGTAAAAGAGTGTATGGTAAAGTGGGCAAAAATTTTTGGTTATAACATACAAATGGATCAATGGAAAAATATGTGGAAAAAAGGCTTGAGATTTACATTATGCTATAATCTTAAAGAAAATTTCTATAAAATGATGTATCGTTGGTACATGACTCCAGAAAAGTTGTCAAAAATGTATAGTAATGTTTCTAATGTTTGTTGGAAATGTAAACAACAAGAAGGATCATTTTATCATATGCGGTGGCTGTGTAAAAAGGCAAAATCATTTTGGGCACAGATAGGTAGGAAGATGCAAAAAATTCTAAAGATAAATATTCAGTCAAAACCATAATTTTTTTTATTGGGTTTTATGGATAAACAAATAGAAAAGAAATATGGAAGAATAATATTATATATGATTACGGCAGCAAGATTATTATATGCACAAAAGTGGAAAATGGAATCAACACCAACAACGGAAGAATGGCTATTGAAATTAATGGACTTAGTCGAGATGGATAAATTGACATGTTTACTTAGAGAAAAATCGACAGATACATTTCTTAAGGAATGGAAGCCTCTCTTAGACTTTTTGTTGAAAGATCAAAATAAAATGATGATATTGGGATTTGACGATAAACTAAGATAGCCTATGGAGAAGAGTGATCCTGTATGTATATATTAAGGGACAGGTTTGATGTATATTATATACTCATAGCTGATCTGCGACAAATCGGAAGTCAACTATTTTATTTTTTTTCTTTCGTTGTATTGTTATGTTTTTGTTGTTTGACTTTGTTTTGTTTGTCTTTTGAAAAATTTGAATAAAAATTATTTAAAAAAAAGAAAAGAAACCTGAGGAGAATGATACAACTGATCCAGCAACACAAATCTAGTGTGCCCCCACCCCAAGGTCTGGTCTTGGGTGCTTTTGATATATTCATTGGCATTTGCAGGGCCAGCTCCAGGCATAAGGGGGCCCTTTGGCATCAGCTTGCCCTGGCCCCCCTGTGGCCCCCCTACCTGTCTAGTCTTTACCATTGCCCTTAATGAAGATGGTGGCCGCGGTTTCCATAAGGGGAATGAAGCCTCTGCCGCCATCTCTGTTGATGGCACACGTACATGCTACGCACTCACATCTCTGCCATCAACTAAGATGGCGGCAGTGGCTTCAGTACCTTAGGGAAGCTGCGGCCACCATCTTCATTAAGGGCAATGCTAAAAAGCCAGCTGACAGGTAAGTGGGGTGTGTGGGGGGGCGTGGATCATGGAAGGGGAGTGGAGGGCCCCTCAGGGGCTGCTGTAGCTCCGGGGCCCTCGGGCCAGTGCCCAACCTGGCCACCCTTTAGAACCGGCCCTGGGCATTTGTTATGCTGTGGTGATGTAATAAGCTTGATTTCTACCTCAAATACTGTAGCTTCTTTGAGTGTGGACCATTAACACAAACGCTGCTTGTTTCAGGTTCTACCCAGTTTATTTTCCATCAAGGGAAAAATTATCAGTGGCTGCATGCATTCTTCTGCAAGCTAATCTGAAGAAGGGAAATAACCAGATTTAGAAAATGTTGTATAAGCTTTTTGGGACATGAAGAATCATTATGGAACATGTTTTTTTATGTGTTTCCAAATGTCCACCCAAATGTGCATCCCACTGAATACAATGGAATAGAAAGCCAGCATCCTGCATTCTGGTGTGCATCCCATTGAAAATAATCGCATAGCTGGACAATGTCCATGTTTGGATGTGAATGCCAGTGAACATCTGATTTGCACAAGTAGTAGACTATGAGACAGAACAATGGTAGGTTTTGCACGTCCCTAATTGCTTCTATGAGCCCACCTCCACCTAAAATAAACACTCCTATGAATGCTTGTTCACATGATGAAAAATACTTTTGTTTACTCCAAGAAAATCTCTTTTAATGAAGTTTTGAAAATATAAATATATCCTGAGCGTATAAAAGTCCACACACCCATATCAAAAGCAATACACCCTTCTTTAAAAAACAAACCATTATTCAACTTCAGATTTACAAAACCTTCCATTTCAATCTGAATGCGTGCCTAAAACGAAAAACTAATGATGATGATGATGATTTATTTATATAGGCCCATCAATGTGCATAATATTTTATACAGTAATGCCAGCAAGAAGATAGGCTCTGCCCCAAGCAGCTTACAATCTAAATTTTGATGGAAGAGAAGACAATAGATGAAAGTGAGGTGGAAAGGGTTTTTTTTACTTTATTGAATATATAATAACAAAACAACAAAACAACAACATGAACAAAAACAACAATCCCAAGCCCAGGTCACTGAGGATGAATATATATGTATAACGTAAAACAAAACAAAAAAGTAACAAGCATCATTTTCAATACATTGGAAGAGAGATGTAATAAACTTATGGATATACCATTTAAAATACAGTTCCATATTTGTAAATTAATTAACAAAAGTAAAATTACCAAAAATTAAGAGAACCATATGGATCTAGCTGTAGATGAGAGAAGGTCATGTAAACCATATTTATTTGCATATTCAATAAATGACCACCATGTAGCAGTATATAAATCGGATTTAGTGTTCTCTTGTAAAAAGTGTAGATTATGGGTAATTTTGTCTAATAAGGCCAAATTCCATATATTTCTGTACCATGTCATTTTTTCCAGATTTTCTAGTGTTTTCCAGTTTTGCACCACCGTTTGACAAGCTGCCATTAATAGTTTAGAGAGCAATAATTTAGATTTCAATTTAGCATTTTCATCTCTAACCCTAACCCTAACTCTTGATAATAATTAGCAAATGTAGAATTAATTACTTTGGGGTCATAAGTAAGATTCTCTCCTTCCGTATGAATTACCGGTATTTGTGAGAATTGGTTGTGATAGGGTAATGCACTTGCAAGTAATTTGAAACTTTTATTACCAGGTTCATAATATTTTTGTTTTATAAACCATAAAGATATGGCTATTTTAGCAGTCCAATGCTTCTAATTCCTTACGTTTCCTACATAGTTTTGTATAAATTTGTTTAGAGCTTGTAATTTTACGTTGGTGTTCCAAGGATTTAATCTCTTCCAATAGTTGTAATTTAATTGGATCCAGTCTTTTTTTTACGTTTTACGCCCTCTGCAATACAATGCCCCCTAATAGTAGCATTGCATCCCATATAGTATTAAAATGTACCTCTGGAGTAATATTAAAGGAAAAATAATCCTTTAATGCTCCAGCCAAGGCTTGGGATGCCAGCTGATCCTTCAATATAAAGGGATCAAGTCAAGGTGGAAAGAGTAACAATGAAGAATGTGTGTGGATGCTGTTACACATGCTTAGGCTTAGTTTCAGTAAGGGATGAGGTTAAGCCAGAGGTTAAGCCAGAAAAGGTGGATTCCAGAAGATATTTGAAGTGTGTATGGGAGGGGGGGGAGAAAGGTGGCGCCATGTGGGTATTCTGGGAGGGAACTCCCAGCAGATGGAGCAACAAGGGAGACAGGATGGAATCATTTAAGGGAGCAGGAGACTGTCAGACAGCTGAGTATACAGTAGGGCCCCACTCATACGGTGGGTTACGTTCCGGACCCCCACTGAAAAGTGGAACTCATTGAATAGAATGGCGCACGATGCCCGAAAACCACCGTTAAAGTGGAACAAGTGCCGTATGAGTGGGGCTTTAGTCTAATTATGTCTAATTGAGACTGCTGCATTAGCAAAGCGCCGTAAAGCGGGGTCCTACTGTAGATACATACAAATGGGATCTGGAACAATATATTGCAGTGTGGAGTGCTATAGTTTAGTGTTCCAGTCAGTCAGCCATACTTTCTTTCAGGATACTCTATTCCATTTTCTCCTCCACCTCTCATTTTCCATAGCCACTGAGCTTGTTTGATCCTTTCGTTCCCCCCCCCTTAGGGATTTCCCCCCCGTTAAGATTATATTAGATTGAGGTTTCCCCAGGTCTGTGGATACTTCTCTCTTGTGCACAAATAGTGCTGTTTTGGGTACATACATAATGGCACACATTAAAAACCCAGTACCACTCACAACTGTGCAAGGCTTTCCTTAGTTTCTCGTCAGCCTCTCATCCTGAATTCCTTGGGAGTGATGTCATAGTGTATTGCATCATTCTCAACACATTCTGAACCTTGTGGCTGGCAGGGAATGGCAGGACTCTCTTCCCACAGCTTCATACCAGCCACACTTCCTGGTAAGACCCAGAAAGGTAACCAGATAAATTTCTCCTCCCTCCCCCCAAAACAGCCCCACATTTCACAGGGGGAGAATACTTCTGGGAAACTGTGTGTGCTGGGAAAGATTTTAGTTCAGCCTCACTTCAAATACACTTCTTTTGTAATGTAATGTTTGCTATATCCAAGAATAGATCTTGGAGCCCCAACTGAACTCTCTGGGATGAAGCCTTAGGAAGCCAGCACAATTTGCTCTCTGGAGATCTGTTGCCTGCTTTCAAGATCCTGCTGGCTTCAGATAGACCCTGCTTGTATATTTGTAAATAAAGTAAATATTGCAAGGAAGTCTCCCATGCTCCCTCATCCAAAGGAAACTAAACATGGTAGTGCTGTTCCTGGACGTCTCGCTTATACAGGGAAGTGAGAAGGCATAACAATACAGTGGGCCTCATTAAGAGCTTAATGTATGAAAAGGACATTAATATTTTGATCTGAATGCTTGCTGTGTTATGTGTGCACATATGTCAAATAGTCCTACCTCACCAGGAATTAGGAAGGATTGAGAAAATTACGATTATGTCTACAGGTAAAAAGCAAACACAGTATTGAATCTTGTGGCTATCCTTGTAACCGGGTTGAACATTTTTTGACAGCTGGCCTAAAATTCACAGAGTAGTAGCCTCTTCTCCCCACAGGACCGGTCGTTCCACTTGCCATTCTCAAAAACTTCTACACAATTCTCCCCGCCCTTGTCATTATTGGGTTCTCCTTGCAGCCAGTTGGAATAAACGATGGGATCACCATTCAGGTACTTAAAATTCCTCTCCGTCTGGGTAGCAGTGATCCCCAGAAACACTGACTTCTTATAGAGAACAACTATCTGTTGGACTGCAGCATTCTCAGCAGCGTTCCTGGGGGCAGCGAGTTGGCCTCCAGCTTGCAGACACCTTTGCTTCAGATCAGCAAAGGTGCCTTCGTAGGCGCTGGTTAAAAACACTTTGTTACCAACAGTTCGTCCACTTGGGAATGCTGCAACTGAAACAAAGAAAAGAGGGAGCATTGGTGATAGTCAGCCACTGTGTTTTGTGAAGCCGATAAACTGAAGTACTGCTACATCAGCGTGTAACAAATAAGAATCATGAATTAGAATAAAACTTTTAGCAACATGCTGATTCCCAAGTAATGCCAACATATGCAGAAGTAAGAGAACCCATGCCTTTTTTTGTGGTTTTCAAATAGCTCCCTAGCTGCATTGACACTTGGCAGCCATGTCTGTGGCCAGGCCATAGCACATTCACTGCCAGAGCTTGGAAAAGTTACTTTTTTGAACTACAACTCCCATCAGCCCCATGGTGCTGGCTGGGGCTGATGGGAGTTGTAGTTCAAAAAAGTAACTTTTCCAAGCTCTGTAATCACTGCAGATGCAGTTTTGAAAGTTAAAACATTCTAAAATGGCATTGGCTTTTACATTTTCAAAATGCTAAGGTTATTTTGCAGAAAAGTAAAAATTGTTTAGGTTTTTGGACAATGTCATAATCGTACAAAGTCAGTGTTATAGCAGGTTCTCTAATGTTGGTGATGTTTGCATGTGCTACAACCTGGGTTGTAAGGAGCACATTAGTGCCGTCACATATCATGTGTCCCTCACGTATGATGTTTACTGGTTCTCAGACTCTCTACTGAGGGACCAAACTGACCAAGGAAGATTTCAAAATATAGTTACCATTTTGAAATTACATGCAACATGTTACCTTTTAGATATTTGGAGAAACTGGCTTGCAGGGCTTTCAGCTCTACCTCTAGGGCACTGAAATGTTTTTTCATAAGGTTGACCTCTGAAAAATAATAAAATTATCACGATCTGCAAGATATACAACTGTAGTAACGTGGTAGAAGACATCTTGTACACAGTGCTGGCACAAAATACTTTGCTAAACCAAATGACCTCTCTCTTTCCCACACGCACACACACATAGAATAAAAATATTGTGGACAATCCAAATTGTATCCCCAACAATGTCATAATTAATCAACTGCTGTCAGAATTAATTAATTAATATTTACTTATTTATTTATGCTGTAGAAATTTAAACAATATATAATTGTAAAGGATATTGTATTTATATTTGTATTATATTAAGGATATTAATTTTAATGTAGAATAATTTAGAAATGAATTTCTACATTAGGGAATATTGGATTGTGGTGTTTTACAATATGTGTATATATATGTGTGTGTGTAACATCATAATGAATTAATGGTGCAATTTAATATTCATGTACATCATTGGAATGAATGTACATCAATAAGCGCTTCCTGTCTTTAAATAGAAATCTTTGGTTATATGGAGACACGTACATATCAATTGTTCCCTCTTTCAACATTCCAGTTAAGGCCCAGACTAGGATGGGTATTTTTGCAGAATTACTTCAAATTAAATATACTGCCACTCAAGCTGTGTGATTTTTTAAAAATGTTAGATCTTGAAGAAGGGGCTCTGCTTTGATATGAAAACAAATTCCAATTATCCATTGAAAGCTTCTCCTATAAACTGAGTTTCAAACTTCACATTGATTGTGCAAACCCTTCTCTGCTAATGGTTTAAAAAGTACTTCAAGTACTTGAAAGATTGTCACACAGAGAAGGGCCAGGATCTCTTCTTGATCATCCTAGAGTGCAGGACATGGAATAATGGGCTCAAATTACAGGAAGTCAGATTTTGGCTGGACATCAGGAAAAACATCCTAACTGCTAGAGGGGTATGAAAATGGAACAAATTACCTAGGGAGTTGGTGGGCTCTCCAGCACTGGAGGCATTCAAGAGACTGCTGGACAGCCACCTGTTGGGTATGCTTTAAGTTGGATTCCAGCACTGATAGGGAGTTGGACTTGATGACCTTATAGGCCACTTCCAACTTCTACTATTCTATGATTCTATGACCAGTATTAATCTTTCTCCCAAGCACTGCTAAATGAATCTCTTAACATCAGTAAAAAGTCTATCCTCCTCACCTGAGAGACCGCTGTCCCCTTTTTCCCCCTTGTCACCTGTGGAACCTTTATCTCCTTTGGATCCAGGGAAGCCTGGCTCCCCTGCTGGCCCTCGTGCACCGGTTGCTCCTTGTAATCCTATGAAGAGATATTTTAAAAAACTAACAAGTTAATTGGCATGTAGCTTTTTATCCCATGTGTGTTATTATCTGATGTTTTATAAATAACCATGCTAAGACATTCTTAAAGATGATATGCAGGAGAGCAGTGCACTGTGGGAAATTTAGAATTGTGGTTTTCCACTGATGGGAGAAAAAGATAGACTGCATCTTTTCCCACATGGAGAAAAAAAACAGTCAGGAAGGGCAATTTGCTAAGAGCAGCCTCTCTTTAGAAGAAAGAAGGAAAGCAAGCAAGCAAGCAGGCAGGCTTCCACATGTCATCTAGATTGGCCCACAGACTCTCAAAGTGAGTTTGTGAAGGTCCAGAGACATTGTTTCCAAATGCAATAGCAGAACCAAAATGTTATTTGTCTTGTCTTTTCAACTGTTCAGAAACAAAATTGTCTGTCCATTTAAAGATGCAGCTGGTGACCAGGAAAATTGCCAATCTGTGGCCACCCTCAGCCCCTCATAAGTAAGATGAAGATAATAATACTGACTAATTTTGAAGATTGTTGTAAGGACTACAGAGATGATTATGTGAAGTAATTGCAGACTCATGTTGCCCAAACTGATTCACATTTATACAATCTAAGCAATTGTATAATATCACTGAATTCACTTTGCTACCAGAGGATTGCCTCCCTTCTTATGGACAAGTGCTTTCCTTAATGTGTCCTTAATAAACTGAGAACAGGTGAAGCTGTTCCCCATATATGCTTTCCCCGCTTATACATGCTCGCTTCACTCACCAAACACATCTACCTCCCCACCATCCCCCATTGCCAAAGCCCCTCCCTTTACAGGTCACCAAAGCCAACCCACCTCCCTTTATGTCAGCCTACATATTTCAGCAGCTTTCAGAAGTATTTTGTCACATTGTAATTCGCAGTGCCACTTGTTGGCAGCGAAACGAATTGCTGTGCAATGACATCCATAGGCAAATATAGTAGAAAGGTGGCAGATACCCCCGGTCTCTCTTTCCCAGTGATGCCTTCCCAGGCCACCCCCCTCACTGGCTCTCCTTGTTCACCCTCCTTGAGTGCTTTTGCTTGGCTGCATTGTGCCCCTTGAACTCTGATCCTGCTTCTTGATTGCCTGGATGGAGGATAGAGAAGGGTGTGTAGAAACTAGCCTACTGTACAAAGGTAAAAGTTATATTAATTGCTCCGCCCATTTTTGCCTCTTGTGCCACTCACCACTGGTATGTGGCCCCTAGAAAGTTGCCAGAAGGAAATGTGGCCCTCAGGCTGAAAAAGGTTTAAAGCCATCTAAGTGCATGGCCCTCATCAGCCCTTATAGCTGGGCAAGAAGTTTGATTCAGTTTGCATTTCAAGCTGAATCTATCAAATTTGCACTTTCCGAAACAATATGAGAACCAGCACACAGCCGTCCTTCGAAATCCGCACTTATTCGAAAACTGTGACACAGCTTGTCAACCAGCCAATATTTACAAAAATGCATTATGCTAAGGGAAAATGTGCAAAAGAATCAATATATGAGTGAAAATTACATACAAACATGCATTATACGATAAGAAATGGCTTGCAGAAATGCGTACATTAGTCAAAACTGCCTACAAAAATGTGGTTATTAGGGTAAATTTGCACTAAAATGCTGGAGAATTTTCATGAGGATTTTTTTTTAAAAAAAATGACAAATTGCTGCAGAAATGTGGAGAACTGAATTTAAGATTGAGAAAACGAGAAACTGAGAGAACTGAAATTGACAGATCTTTCCATCTCTAATAGCTGCAAATCGTGTGAGCTAATTATGCACTGTATGAAGAAGTGCTTTCTTTTGTCTGTTCTGAACCTTTCTAGCTCAGTAAAAATGCTTCTTCAGATGCACCTTTTACAATATATCCACACCACTTACCTGTGGCTCCTACATCCCCTTTTGCTCCCTTTTCACCCACTGGCCCTTTATCACCTTTGGGCCCAGGGTCACCTGTTGCGCCTTTGGGACCTTGTGCACCAGTGGCTCCTTGGAGACCTGCACCGACATTGTGGGGGGGAGAAATCACCAAAAATTTAAGGTGCTTTTCAATGAGCACAAACACAAAACCAGGTAAATAGTTTCAGCTCAGCCCTAGTTTCAATCTATAGCCTATGGTGGACATTCAGATAGAAATGATGTGCAGTGTTTATATAATAAATCTGTTGTATACAGAGGACATTTCTAGAAGCTAGCCATGTTTGTCTGTTGCAGCAAAACCAACTAAGAGCCTATGGCACTACAGAGCAGAGGTAGCCAACATGGTGCCCTCTAGATCTTATGGACTACAACTCTCATCAACCATGACCATTGGCTATGCTGGGTGGGATTAATGGGAGTTTATTGTATTTATTTATTTATTTAAAATATTTCTTTCCCTCCCTTCTGCCCTACAATAGGGCACTCAGGGCAGCTTACAATAAAATCGAGCATGTACATAATAAAGTTGTACACAATAAAAATTACAAAAACATGAAAATAAAATGCATACAATGCAATTAAAATACATAAAATAATATTTATACATATACACACACATAGTAGTCCAATAACATCTGAAGGCTACCAGTTTGGCGACCCCTGCTACAGAGACTAACAAATGTATGATAGCAAAGCGTTTGTGGACTAGAGTCTGACGTACCTGATGAAGTGGACTTGATAACTACAGTTTATCTCTTGGCTGCCTGAAGATGATGTCAGAAGTTGGCTGTCAGAGATCACACTTTCTTTGTGACTTAAGCCAGTTACCTAACAATGGGAGTCAAGCCTGAGGGTGGTCAGCCTGTAGTGTGTTTGCTTATTCTTTCATTGATTTGTGGTAAGACATCCATGACAGATGTATATGGAGAGAAGGTTGGGAAGGAGAAGCATCAAATGGATGTACATTTTATGGTTGCTTTATCCTTTCCCAACATTTCCACATTTGAAGCTCTACTAATCTAAACATCTGAACAACAGAGTTCATATAAACATTTTAAAACTGATGGCTGGGATCCAAAATGCTCCTTTTGGATCCCAGCCATCAGTTTTAAAATGTTTATTTTAAAAAGCTCCTTTGGGGCATGCTCAAGGTCTTGAGAGCACTTAATGGCAGATTGCCCATGATATCACAAAAGGCTTCTGGAAGATCCCTCAATTGCTGTTTGAGAAGCACAAGCCCGAAACCTGACTGGGGGTGCAGAACTAGTTGTGTGTGGTATTGGATCCCAGCCACTGTGGTTTATTGAACCCCCTAGTAGAAAATCAATTATTTAACATTCAGGATTACCTGTTTCTCCTTTTACACCTTTTTCACCTTGTGAGCCGCTGTTGCCTTGCGGTCCAGAGGGGCCAACACTTCCGGGAGGACCCTGCAAACCTCGGACTCCTCGTGGGCCTGCTCAAACAGAATAGGTTACATGAGAGTTACACACCAAACAGGACAGGCCTGTTGTGATAATGTTGCCGTTCATCAGCAGCTTCTGGACCTTAAAACTGGGAGCTTTTAAACATGCATGCCACTGCCCCAGCCTGGCAAGTCACTGGGGATGCAGGTCAGAGGGGGTTCTGGGCTATGGTGTGACTTCAGCTCATTCAGACAGCTCTTTGCCTCTCCCTGACCAGGAGGAACTGTTAAAGGTTTCCCAGATCAGGCTGGGATTTAGTCTGAGAAGTGGCACTCTCAGCTCAAACATGCATGCTTAGCTTCTGACCCCTTGCCCTGTAGTTGCTGCCCAAGACCCAGTAGTGATGTAGATGCAGTGTGTCATGTGCTTGGGAAATAGAGGTAGCTCATCCAGCTAAGCTAACAGCCACCCGCAATCCCAGCATGTAGAACATCACTACCAAGACCCCCCCCCACACACACCACCCAGTCTTCTGCCCATGACCTTTGCTCCTCCAGTTTTGCTACCTCACCCACTGAAAAGTCCCCTGCATGTTCAATGAGAATTTTCCCTTGCCGGCCCTTATGCCTGGAGATAGAAACACAGTCAGAACCCTAAATGCAACTATACAACGACTAGTACGTAGGGACAAAGAGAACTATTACAATAGTTATTGTATAGAAATAGAAAAGGACAACAAAATGGGAAGAACAAGAGCCCTATTCCTAAAGATTAGAGAAATGAAAGGGAAATTTAAACCACAAGTAGGGATGTTGAATAATCAACATGGGAACACACTGATTGACAGAGATGAAATAAAAGGAAAATGGAAGGAATACACTGAAAAACTCAACAAAAGTGATACAAGGATGACAGATTCATTAACGGAGGAACCATATGATGAAGAACCAGAAATTTTAGAATGTGAGGTGAAAGCTGCTCTTAAAATTCTTGGAAGAAACAAATCACCAGGAACAGATGGCATACCAATAGAGTTGCTACAAGCTACTGAGACTGAATCTGTCCAAATTTTGACAAAAATTTGTCAAGAAATATGGAAAACTAAACAATGGCCCACAGACTGGAAGTGTTCAATATATATCCCACTTCCAAAGAAAGGGGATCCCAGGGAATGCAGTAATTATTGAACTATTGCCTTAATATCCCATGCAAGTAAAGTAATGCTCAATATTCTACAACAAAGGCTCTTACCATATATAGAGCGAGAAATGCGAGACGTCCAAGCTGGATTTAGAAAGGGAAGAGGCACCACAGATCATATCGCAAACATACGCTGGATAATGGAACGGAGCAAGGAATTTCAGAAGAAAATCACCCTGCGCTTTATAGATTACAGCAAAGCCTTTGACTGTGTAGATCTTGAAACACTATGGAATGCTTTAAAAGAAATGGGGGTGCCACACCATCTGATTGTCCTGATGCGCAACCTACACTCTGGACAAGAGGCTACTGTAAGGACAGAATATGGAGAAACTGATTGGTTCCCCATCAGAAAGGGTGTGAGACAGGGTTGTATTTTATCACCCTATTTGTTTAATCTGTGCGCAGAACATATCATACGGAAAGCGGGATTGGACCAAGATGAAGGAGGTCTGAAAATTGGAGGGAGAAACATCAATAATTTAAGATATGCAGACGATACCATACTCTTAGCAGAAACCAGTAATGATTTGAAACGAATGCTGATGAAAGTCAAAGAGGAAAGCACAAAAGCAGGACTACAGCTGAACGTCAAGAAGACTAAAGTAATGACAACAGAAGATTTGTGTAACTTTACAGTTGACAATGAGGACATTGAACTTGTTAAGGATTATCAATACCTCGGCACAGTCATTAACCAAAATGGAGACAATAATCAAGAAATCAGAAGAAGGCTAGGACTGGGGAGGGCAGCTGTGAGAGAACTAGAAAAGGTCCTCAAATGCAAAGATGTATCACTGAACACCAAAGTCAGGATCATTCAGACCATGGTATTCCTGATCTCTATGTATGGATGTGAAAGTTGGACAGTGGAAAAGGTGGATAAGAGAAAAATCAACTCATTTGAAATGTAGTGCTGGAGGAGAGCTTTGCAGATACCATGGACTGTGAAAAAGACAAATAGTTGGGTGTTAGAACAAATTAAGAACTATCACTAGAAGCTAAAATGATGAAACTGAGGTTATCATACTTTGGACACATAATGAGAATACATGATTCACTGGAAAAGACAATAATGCTGGGAACAACAGCAGGGAGTAGAAAAAGAGGAAGGCCAAACAAGAGATGGATTGATTCCATAAAGGAAGCCACAGACCTGAACTTACAAGATCTGAGCAGGGTGGTTCATGACAGATGCTCTTGGAGGTTGCTGATTCATAGGGTCGCCATAAGTCGTAATTGACTTGAAGGCACATAACAACAACAGCCAGCACAGCACTGGTCAAGTGAACTACTCCAGAGGCGATGATATTTTATGTTAGCTTGCAATGCTGGTACAACATCAGAGGGTGAGACGCTGTATTTTAACAGCCATCATGAATTCCCATACAAAATACTTAGTTTGAAGAGCAGGCAGTTATTAATCACAACACAACACTGAAATAAATGTTGCTATATATGGCAACTTCAGTTCGTGGATAATATTCAGCAGGCTAAGGTGCACTTGGGGTTTAAATGTAAGTTAAAACAACACACCCACACCCACACCCACATACACACACCAGGTAATTAATCATTCTTTTACGTCTGGGAAACCAGATTTTATCAGAATGGCACTTTCCCATTTATCATTTAGGGAACAAAAGCTTCCTGGACACTCCTGGCCCCATAATAGCTACACACATTCACTGTAACCTGACAAAAGCCGTCTTTTATAACACAACCTTCCCCAACCTGGTGCCCTTCAGATGCTGCTGGACTACAGCTCCCATCATCCCTGGCCATTAGCTATGCTGGCTGGGGCTGATGGGAGTTACAGTCCAACAACATCTGGAGGCCACCAGGTTGGGGAAGGTTGTTAAAATAAATTGAACTCCCCTTTCCACTATTTTCCCTTATGCCTCAACAGCAGACACACATACCCGTGACAGTAAATATTGCTGAATGTATTCGAGTTGGAGTTGCCAGAGTCAGATTTACTAATCAAACTGCTTCATAAACCAGCACAGGTCAGATAGTAGCAGAGTACAGCAGGAGGAGAAGAATTTTGATCATCTCAGAGTGCAGGACATAGAATAATGGGCTCAAGTTACAGGACGACAGATTTCGACTGTAGTTCAGGAAAAACTTACTAACTATTAGAGCTACATGACAGTAGAACCAATTACCTAGGGAAGTGGTGGGCTCTCCAGTGCTGGAGGCATTCAAGAGGCAGCTGGACAGCCATCTATTGGGCATACCGTAATTTGGATTCATGCACTGAGCAGGAGGTGGGACTTGATGGCCTTATAGGCCTCTTCCAGCTCTACTATTCTATGATTCTATGATCTTCAGCAGTGCATAATGGATGAACTCCGACAGTGATATTTTATGTCAGAATGAGTGTGGCAAATGCACGTCCCTGTTTTCAGTTGTGAAATGTTGGGGGGTCTGATGCTGTTGTCCAGCCAGGGCCAGCCCCTACAAATAGGCAGAGTAATAGGTACGTGGCCCTCTTAGGCAGCAGATGCTGAGAGGTGGTGACAGTGGCAGCCTCCACTGCTTCACCTGAGTCCCCCTAAGCTGATGCCTTTTGAGTAGTGGAGGACACTGCCCATCATTAATATTGAAGGAAGGTTTAATTGCCAGTCTGGTCAGATTCTGTATGTGGAATGTGGGCAGGAGCCTTGTCTTTCATCTCTGGCAACAAAATGTTTTGGGTCAGCCCTGTATTAGGGGCAAGGCAAGAGCATCTTGGTGGGCTTGTTTCCCCTCCCAAGGAAAACTGTGCCCAGTGTGCAGGAAGGCCACCTAACAAGGCTTGGAGACAGACGTGGTTAATATAGTATTTAAAAAGGAGTTTGCTTTGTTGTAACAATATATGGCTTTTTGCTGAATGGATTGCATGCAAGAGCTGTGTACAGCAGGGCCCCATTCATATGGCAGGTTCCGTTCCGGACCGCCAGCGTAAAGCGAAATGTGCCGTAAAGTGGAACGCATTGACTAACATTGTCTAAAATGGCTCCCGACGCCCAAACAATGCTGTAAAAGTGAAACAAGCGCCGTAGGAGCGGGGCCTTTCTGCAATTGACAACCGCTGTATCTGTGGAACGCTGCAAAGTGGAGCGCTGCAAAGCGGGGCCCTGCTGTACTGTAATTAGTTGTTCTGTAAAGCTGTATGCAATATATTTGTTCAAAAATGATCCCTTGCCCATTTCTCCAACATCTCCTTTTGGTCCTTTCTCTCCTTGGGATCCCTTTTCTCCTGCTGGTCCATCTGGCCCCATGTTTCCTGGAGGCCCAAGTATTCCTCTTGGTCCTTGCAATCCTGGCATTGGATAGAAGATTTAAAAGGTGGTTTACTAAGTGGGTGAACAAGAGGCTCTTTTAGTGATAAAATACAGGCAATCTCAGTGCAGAGAAAGAAAAAGTTATCAGTTGACCAGTTACACTTTTGGGGGAACTTTTGGCCCTCCAGATGTTGCTGAACTACAACTCCCATCATCCCCAGCCATTGGCCATGTTCGTTGGGGTTGATAGGAGTTGTAATTCCCCAACCTGAGTTAACAAAATCTGAGTTACAGGAAACAACTTTACGCTGGCTTCAGTTGAAAGATACAAATGCTTTTTCCTCTTCTGCCTTTTCCTTCTCTGTTTGGAATAATCCAGGGAGAGGAGGAGCAAAGAACTTAATGCAAGCAGTCCCCTTCTCCCTCACTGTTGATGGGCCTGCGGCATGGTCTTTTCACCATCCGATGAAGACCTTTTTATTTTCCCAGGCCTTTTAATTTCACTTACATGTTTTAGTACATATAGATCTGGGCACAAATTGCATTCACTTTCCCCTTTTGGTTTGGCTGGAGGGCCACAGTTTCCCCATCCCCGAAATGAATAATAACAATACATTCTGACTTGTCAAAGTCAATGGCTGATCTCAGCAACTGGACTGGGGCTGCTGTCTGTCTCCAGCCTCAGTTCCCATTAATTAAATAACCAGTCACAAGTAAACTGAACTATATCCAAAACTCATGTATCAAGACAAATTCAAGGCTTTATGGAAACTTAATCATCTTTGAGACACTGATCCTCAAACAGTAACATTTAAGCATAACTGATGAATTTATTACCAGCTAATTAGCTATGTGATTGGGATCCTTGTGGAATCGTACTGCACATATTTTATACAAACATTCTGTGAGATGGCGCGGTTTGCAGTATTTTGTCTCCAAGGTGTGACCCAAACGCTTATCCTCACAAGGCCAAAACCATTAGGTAACAATCTTTTATTTATTTATTTATTTATTTAATTAAGCTTATATGCCGCCCGACTAGCAACAGCTCTCTGGGCGGTGAACATTAAAAATACAATAAAAATAACACAAAACTGTACACAAAACTGTACAGTCTAAAATCAAAATATAATAATTTACAATTAACAGGAATTAAAATGCCTCAGAGAAGAGAAAGGTTTTAACCTGGCGCCGAAAAGATGATAGTGTCGGCGCCAGGCGCACCTCCTCGGGGAGACCATTCCATAGTTCGGGGGCCACCACTGAGAAGGCCCTAGATCTTGTCACCACTCTCCGGGCTTCCCTATGAGTCGGAACCCGGAGGAGGGCCTTCGTAGTAGACCGTAGTTTTCCATACCTTGCTCTCCCTTGTCCCCTTTTAGTCCTTGGATTCCATCTCTCCCATCTCTCCCTGGTAACCCTTTCTCAGCTGGGCCACATACAACCAGAGAACAGGCATTGCGATCCATGTTTTGTATAACTTGCTGTGGCACCTGGGATGCTGGTGATACTTGCGAAACCAAAACGCAAAATGTTAGAAGCACCAGCATTGTTGACCTGGGAAAAATAATTCAAAGGAGTGGGGAGGAGAGGAAAGAGTTAAGCCAATCCCAGCTGCACAGATTGTATTGCATAGCACTGAGATGAAGGCTAGCTATATGAGCACTGATTTAAAATATTGGGGACAATGTGTTGTTAAATTGATTGAAGCAAGTGATCATACACCCTTTCCGTCGCTTTTTAAATTGTTTTTCTTTCAGTTTCAAAACCTTTGGAACAGCTACATACAACCACTAAGGCTGCAATCCAATACATGGCTACTCAGAAGTAAGCTCCATTGGATTCAATTGCAATCTAAATTATAACACGGGGGGGAAAACATATTTGCCATGCTAGCTAAGGCTGATGCGTTGGAGCCCAACAGCATCTGGAGGGCCTCATCTCTGTCATAATAACTAGTATCTATGTGGCATGTGGCCAGTGTAGCATAGTGGTGAGAGTGTTGGACTATGGCCTGGGAGGCCAGAGTTGAAATCCCCACTCAGCCATGAAGCTCCCTGGGTGACCCTGGGCCAATCACTGTCACTTAGCCTAATCTATTTTATAAGATTGTTGCGAGGATAAAATGGAGAGGGGAGGAGAGCCATGTATGGCACCAGATAGACAGATATTTCAAGTGTTTAGAGTGCCCTACAGGATCTGATTTAGTGAGGAACAAGATTCTACGCTATATTAGGGATGGAATTTTCTGGAAATCTTAATGTTGGAACTTATCTGCACAGATTTTTTCCTCCTGATTCCTGTATTTTTATTTTTATTATTAAATTTATTTTATTATTAAATTTGTTAGTCGCCCATCTGGCTGGTTGTCCAGCCACTCTGGGCGACGTACAAGATAAAACAGTATATAAAACAATTAAAATTTAAAAACAGTAGAAAACTAGCCCATCTCAAACGCACCGCTAAAAAGCCAAGTCTTCAGGGTCCTGTGACTTCAGGTAAAGGATATCAGAAGTTCTAATAAAGAAGATTTTGTTGTTGTTGCAAAGATTGTTAGGAAAGGGTATTCTGTCTCAACATTAAAAGGCAGCCTCTGTTCAATAAGGGTGTAAGATTCTGCCAAATATGAGTAAGAGCCTATTAAGTAATTCTGGCTCTCCTCTTTATTCCTATCCTCCAAGTAAGACACATTATCATCTAGTTAAATATCACTCCTTGATCTTGGTGAGAAGTGGATTATTTATTTATTTTTACTGGTTCTGCCAAAAATATGAACAATTCTTATAATATTATGTGCATACACTCCAGATTTCCTAAAGTAACGATCACATAAAGAGTTACATACAACAATGCATATAACTTTATGAAAAATGCTTGTGTATTAATCCTTATAATACATCCAGAAATATAGTCCTGACTCCTGCATGAAGCTTGACTCTTTTATACATATTGTATGTACAAT
Organism: Rhineura floridana; assembly: GCF_030035675.1. Taxonomy (NCBI): domain Eukaryota; kingdom Metazoa; phylum Chordata; class Lepidosauria; order Squamata; family Rhineuridae; genus Rhineura; species Rhineura floridana. The sequence continues at coordinate 16,407,155 of NC_084486.1, read as the reverse complement.
GTACATATTTTTGGTATATAATTTTGCATATAATTAATTGGTGTTTTTTTTTTAAAAAAAAGACAATGCTTGAGCAGCTCAAACATAAGTTGCTGCTTGATGCAAGGAGAGGTCAAAGTTCTGTAAGGTGAGAATAACCAAATTCTGTGCATAAATCCATTTAAAATCAATCCCTCCTCCATCCCTATACCACACTGCTTATCTCCAAACACAGTACATGCAGTGGATGAGTGCTGTGAAGCTATGGCTGGCAACTGTGTGTTCATTGCCGCTACACTCTGCAAGCAATTACCATGGCAAATGCTAATGGTATGAAGAAGCAGTTCTTTTAAAAAAAAGATGTCAGCAGTTAGGGCACTCCACAGGGACAAATTGTTCAGAAGTGACATTTCAGAAGCCCAAACCATTTTCCTGTCTCAGGTGAAGGACAAGATGGTGTTCCTCCCTCCATCTGTGTATATTCCATGTACAGAAGCCCAGCACAATGAATAGCTGACTCTGACTTCAATACTGCAGCATCCTCCACTGTACCTGGAGGGCAGCAGGCTAGTTTAGAGGGCACAGGCTGGGTGTATGGTACACACAACTCCTTGCCACCACTCCTTACCCCCAGTATCCTCGGAATGGGGTAGCTGCCTCAGTCTGCGTAACAACAGGGCCGACACTGATGCAATTGTTTGACAGTGGAATTTCCCCTCTTTTGCATAACAATTAATATGCTACATGCTGTTCAATACATGAAAGTCCATTGGTGGGAAACATAGGAAGCATTATACCATAAGTCATTGTACTAAGTCAGAGCAATGGTCCATCTAACTCAGTTTGGTCTACACAGCTCTCCGGGATTCCAGACAGGAGTCTTCCTCACACCTTCCTGGTCTGTTGCCAGTTCTATGGGAAAGGGTGATAGTGATGGGGAATTTTGTAGTTCGTTCCTAGATTCAAAGTACTGGGTTCCTAGCTCCGAAGGAGAGGGTATCTCAGCCAGTACAACTTTGTAAGGTAAGCTGTACTTTCCAGAATACCTTTTCTCCTGCAAAATAATAGAAGGTGCAGGAACACCTTCTTCCTTGGCAGCCAGACTTCTCAACACCACATTCAAAAGGACAATTTACCAACCTCTTTTAAATCAGGGTGTTAAACAAAATGGATCAAGATACTAACAAATTATACTGCTGTTGGACACAAAAACAACTAGCCATTAAAACTGGAGGTAATTATTAGATAAGCACAGACAGATATGAAAGTCTGATATAGAAAGCACTTAATAATCAAAAGATAGCTTATCAATGAAGCCAGAATTAAGAAAGCAGATCTAGCTTTGGGTGAAATTAATCAGATCCATGGAGCACAATGCAATCTGACCAGTTTGAACAAGGAACTGACAGCAGCTTTCAATATCACCTCTATTTCAATCACATATCCTTGTTAAGGGACAAATTAAAAATCCACTCACTCGGCTTGTAGTTCTGGTGCTGTATGGAGGCCTGGACAGGAATAATCTGCTAGGAATTCAGCCTTCCTTTTATAGGCTATGAATTAAGTAACACAGGTTTTAGTTTCTCAATCATATGACCTCAGAGGAAACTTATAGGCAATTGATAACTCTTCAGAACTGTTGCCCCCTTTCAGTCTTATATAGCTGATAAGGAGTGCACAGCACAAAGAATGAAATTTCCCATTGCTTGCAAAGTGTGGTGAACTGGTCTTTAGAGAGCAAGGACTGAGGGGTCAAATATGCATAATTGCTATGCTAGAAAAGTTTTGCTATGTAGAACACAATCAGCTGAGCTTGTGCAATGTATATAAGCAGTCCAATGCAGGGGCATGCCTTGTCAGTAATAGGACTCAATGGGATAAGTGCTGGTAGAGTGGTTGTAGGCAATGATTTCTCATCACTTGACTCATAGTTAAATGTGTGAATGGACTCCATTGAAAGGCATTGGGCTTGAGGCAGTGATAGCATTGTGCTATCATCAGTGATATGAAAACTTGGAAAGTGGTTCACACATGCATTCTTAACCCTTGATGACTGCAACATCACATGAGAACAAGCATCATGTGCTCCTTGTGGGCTTCCTAGAAGCATCTGGTAAGTTCCTGTGGGAAATAGGATGCTGTACTAGAGAGGGCTTCAGTCCCATCTAGCAGAGTTCATATGTTCTTAGACCAGAGGTGGTCAATATGGAATCCCCCAAACATTGTGCATTATAACTCCCATCAGCCCCAAGCAGCATTGCCAATAACAAGGGATGATGGAAGTTAAAGTTTAAAACATCTGGAGGGCACCACATTGGCTATCCATCATAGACTATACACCTATCTAATACAGCATCCTGTTTTCCAAAGTGACTGATCAACCAGATGCCTCTGGAAAACCCACAAACAAGGCTTTAAAGCAAAAGCTGTCACCCTGTGTGAATGAACCATAAGGGATGGTCTCATATGCAATGTTTTTCATTGGAATCAGGTCACATATTAACCTGCAAATCATCAAGTGCTATGAGATATAAAACTGCCTTATTCTGAATAAAACCATACATCTATTTAGTGTGGCCATAGTCCCTCTGCATCATGGTGCACATGAAACCGCCCGAAGTAGGGGCAGCGCGGCCACCACTGCCATGGAGGCGTCATCGGCCTCACCTTCCTCCTCTGGCCCCATGGCGCTTTCTTTGCCAAAGTCGTTGTTGCCACTTTCTCTGGCGCCACTGCTGCCTCCGGTGCCAGTGCTGCCGGGCCAGGCCAGGTTGCAGGAGGAGGAGGCAGCCCGCCTGTGCGAAGCACCCCCAGCTGAGCCGCTCCTCTCCCGGCACCACGCCACCCTGATGTGCTGGCTGGAGGCCCACCTGGGCTGCAGGGAGCATGCCGTTGGCCTCGAGCAGTTCTGTGAGGCCCTCAAGGCCCATACCGGGCCTGCCCAGGCCGCCACCGCCGGGGTGGGGGGAGGCGGAGGAGGAACAGGAGCCGGAGGGGAAGCTGCAGCAGCTGCAGCCGCAGCCATCAAGGAGCAAGCCTGGAGGGAAGAGATGTGCTATCAAGGTTGCGTCTCATGTCCAGCCATACCAGGGGCGTGACAACAATACAGTGCACAACAGCATGGAGTACATCCTGGGCAAGCGGGTGCTCCATGACCAGAAGTCCAGGTGCCGGGTTAACTTCACCCACTTTAGAATGTGGCAACAAACTCTTGCTGGAGGGTGAAAAGGATAGGACAGGCCCTTGTGAGGCTTGCATAGAACAAAAAGGACATTTTTTTCTCTTAATGTTATTTGTTATTTAGTTTAATTTTTGTAAATTGTATTGCTTTTATTGATGTATTTTTATACTTGTGGTTATTTTTCTTTGTAAGCCGCCTTGAGGGCCTTTGGCGAAAAGGCGGGGTATAAATAAATTTAATAATAATAATAAGTGTGGACCTTTCTGTGGTGCTTAATCTGTGATTTAATCAGTTAAAAAAAGAAATATTGTAATCGTTTAATTTATATTCATTTGTATTATACTATGATGTGACATGAATATCTATTATGGATAGAGTTTTGTTGATCATTGTTAATTATTATTATTATTATTGAAGGCCCTGTCCTGAATACTCATAAAGTACACCATAATGGGTGGAGAGATGGCCTCCCCAGAAGATCTTAATAAGTGGGTAGAATCATGGGTGAACAAGAGGTCTTTCACATATCCCAGACCCAGTTGCTTAGCACAACTCAAGTTCATGCCCTGGCCAAAACAGGCCATTAATATGCAAAGCCTAGCAATGAAAAAATGGTTGTTTCAAATAAAACAAATAACCTTCTGGAGTTGTAAAAAGAGGAAATGTGGTAGGGACACCTAACTAGCACTGAATACTTTTCAATCTATTGCCAGCTGTTGCTATAGATTAGAGCTGGAGAACCTTTGGGCCTCCAGATGTGGTTGGGCTACAACTCCCACCGAACCTGGCCATTGGCCATGCTGGCTACGGCTGATAGGAGTTGAGAGTCCAACCACATCTGGAGGCCCAGAGGTTCCCTATCCCTGCTATATGTAAATCTAGGCTGCAAATAAGCACTTGCTTGGTCGCCTGAGGCAAGTAAGAATTTCCTCCAGGTAGCCAGGAAATGAAGCTTTTGCAAAATGGAAAATGTCTGGATCCTTTTCCCTCCCATTTTGAGCTGCTGATGTGCAAATTACGAATGCATGTATGTGTGGGCAGGCAGGCTAAAGACGTTTGTGGGCTAGATCATTCAAGTCCTATTTAGGTAAAAACTCAAGTAGGGTTGAAGTGGGGTCCGCCACTAAAAGAGACAAATCACCCCATTATTGGGGGCATTATGAGCTCACGTAACTATTAAACCTACAAGTAATCCAGGAAATGGCTTTACTGCTCCTATCACATTTGCCAACAAGGTATACTTTGCCTTCCTCATGTCTTATAACTCTGATTGACAATGGCGCATTGTGTTGATATTTTAATTTTTAAGCCTTTTTTTGGCATCTTGAACAAGTTCAAAGGCAAAAGTCTGGAACCTGAGGAGCTCACAGATAAAGAGACATTTTCTGCAAATAAATCCATGTGGGCAAATCAATGGGGGTGTTGTCATACACGCACAAACGTCCCACCCTCCTGATCCAGTTGCAGAATTTGACAGATATTAGTTGTGATATAATGGAGAATGACAAATGGTATATCTGAGCAGGGGGCGGGCAATGAAAGTACGGAAGTAAGGAGAGACCTATTGTATAATTACATGGTTTCATGCCTTCATTGTTTATTTGAGTCTTTCCCCAACAATGTGTCGACAGTTTAATGGGTTTCTCCAGTTCAAAACAACTACTACACAGTAAGGGTTATCCCTGTTATTTAGAAAAGTTCAGTCTCCTCTTCGCTCACTGATATTGATAGCTTTGGGGGGAAATGTTTGATTGTAGTATGAGGAAAGGCCATTTCAGGACTGGTGCCAGCAGTCAGCAGCTGCAGGCTGCTGCCCGGGCTGCCATACAGAAGCGGGACTCACTGGCACTGAGAGTGTGACATGCTAGATAGCCAGAATTGTGAACTATTTTAAATTGTCCATAATGCCCTAGACCAATGCCATGGTGGGTGCTTTAGGACATTGTGAGAAGTTTAAAATGGCAGTTCAGATGCTGCCAGTGCCACAAGGAGATAACTTTGCTAAGCCTCCCCTTTAATGTGGCCCTTTCACATACACTTACAGCAGCCTGGTAGTGGCTTCCCTATGGAGCAATTCCATGTGGCTGGGGAGTACGTGCAAATCAATCATCCCCATGGATTGGGCACACTGTGTGACTCTTTTCACTGAGTCAGTATCCTACCAGGAGAATAAGCACCACCTGGGTAGAGAAAATCTATGCAACCAGCCTCCTCTGCTCCTTCTCACCTTACGTTTCCAATGCATATTTTGATGCAGGAACACTTCTCATTTCTTGTTGTTTTATATTTTATATGTTGTTTTATAACAACAACAACAACTATTATCCAGCCCTGTGGCCAGCCTTCCTTGTTAGATGGAGCAACCACATTTCTAAGTGGGGCATTTGTGGGGAGATGCAAATAGCACCAGCCATTTCCCCGCCCACTGATGAAGAGGACATGAGGGCCAGGCCAGGGGATGGGAAAGACAGCAAACCTTGAGAGATCCACAGGAATACCAGACACAAGAGCTTAATTTTGCGTATACCTACAGTCCTCTTTCACCTGCGGACTGTTCGGGTTCTTCATGAACTGAACTACTTTTGTAATCACAGTGAGCTCCTGAGCTTGGCTTTGATGCTGCATTAGATATTTCAGTTTTAGTTTCCACCCAAAAAATAAACTTGTCTATACAATAAGTTTAGGGAAGGCCAGAGAAAAAACAAATACTTTAGGGTGCATTTTTTAACTCCACCTTGAGAGTCTATCCTTGTAGTGTTGTTCCTGACCTTTAGATTTTCCTTCAGTTGGATAATCAAGGGAAATCTTTTTAACTGGCTGCAATATAAAGGACTACCCCTCTAGTATGCACACCTTACTGTGGTGGGGTGGTTTGAGAGTGTCAAAGAAGCTAAGCGCAATTCCATCAGGAGTCTAAACCAAGAGGATAGACTCCTAGCAGGGGCACCCAAGGCGGAATGGTCAAAGTTGAGACACCAGACTAAGTAGCATCCAAACTCAGAGAAAGGCAAGGGTAAATCACCTCTGAATATCTCTTACCATGAAAACCCTATGAATAGACTATCCAAAATTCAACATGAGATAGTGCTGGAAGATGAGACCCCCAGGTCAGAAGGCACTCACCAAGCTACTGTGGAAGAACAAAGGACAACTACGGTTGGTTTATTTCTGGTCTATTGACCATAGTGAATGCACCAGGGGAGTAGGAGACCTGACCTCTTCTCTGAAATATTGTACCGACCTTGCACAAATTTGGTAAACATGTGCCTCTGAGCATATGGCAAGCACCTGCAATCAGGACTGCATCTCCAAAGATGGAGAATTACATTGTTGTATGTTTTTGGTGTTCTTACTTTGCTTCTTTTCTGTGTTACTACTGTTTCTACAGATAATCTAACCTAGGAAATTATATTTCTCTCATTATACAGCCACAAAAGTGGCTGTATACTATAGCCAGCATGGATTTTTCACATTCTGCAATGTTAAATTGAAAATACCCCCATGTCATTCTGATGCTTCCCATAAGCTCATTTCAAAACAAAACCTTACAGAACTTATTGTCCTGAACTTAGAAACGCTTGCTTAACAACCCTGTAAATTTTCATGGCAATACACAAAACTGTCAGAGAGGATAGACAGTTCAAAGTCTAAAAAGAGAGGGAAAAAACATCAGAGCCCTTTTGGACTTTTTTCTCTGAGAGTTCTCATAATCTGTTGAAATTCATTAAAAATCAGCCATGTTCACAGAGTAACTGTAATTCTGTTACTGACCTTGCCCCATCCCCGACCTTCATCTTCTGCTGTTTAAAAGTTAAAAAAATTGCCTGGCTGATTTTTAATTAATTTAAGAAATTTTGGCTGGAACTCAAGGATAATGTCGGGCATGCTCAGTAAGAACCAACTGTCAGCTTTCTAAAAGCCAGACTCACAGCTGCTTGGCTTGGCTAATCAGGGGGTCACACCCACACCAGACTTTGATTTCACTTGAGACAGCCATGGCTTCCCCCAAAGAATCCTGGGAAGTGTAGTTTGTGAAGGGTGCTGAGAGGAGGCTCCTATTCCCCTGACAGAGCTCCAGTGGCCAGACTGGTTCAACAGTCAGCCACCCACCCAATCTCCTCCCCTCCCCCTCCTCCTACCCTCCCTCCTCCTCCCCCTTCCCTGGGTCAGTGTCGGGCTATGACCTGGGAGACCAGGGTTCGAATCCCCACACAGCCATGAAGCTCCCTGGGCGACGTTGGGCCAGTCATTGCCTCTCAGCCTCAGGGGAAGGCAATGGTAAAACCACCTCTGAATACCGTTTACCATGAAAACCCTATTCATATGGTCTCCATAAGTCGGGATTGACTTGAAGGCAGTCCATCTCCAATTCCAAATATGATTGCACAGAAATAAATCCCACTGTACACAAAAAGTATACAAATGATCAAACCCACCCTCCCTTCTCCTCCCCCCTATTCCCTCCCTCTTCCCTCTTCCCTCCCTCTTGCCCCTTCCCTCCCCCTTCCTTTGCTTAATTGCTTATGATTATAAAACATATACCTTCATTAATATCTATGATTATATATGTGTGGATATATAAAATTCCCCATTATGCTCAGAAGCATGTGTTACCAAATTCTTCCAAGCTACCCAGGAAGTGGATTGGACTGTAAAAGACCTACCCAAATTGTGTTTGCATTTTGACAAATTGGTAGGGCAGTACAACATCTCAGAGAGGTCAGGTCTCCTGCTCCCCTGGTGCATTAACTATAGCTGCCCAATTTCCCTGCTTTCTGAAGTTTGATAGAAATATCAACCCTTAAACCTCAAGGATTTTGGCCTATTAGTGAATAATCACCTTGCTTCTTAGGCCACCAAAATAGCACATTTTGTAAAATATAACCCAGACTTTGGGGTGAAATATTTTTTGGCATATACCTTTGCTATTGGTGGAGATTTAGACTACCTCCCCCTGACTGGCAATGACATAATGTTCCTGGCAATGACATAATGTTCCTGGAGAGAGAATGCAGCAATTCTTCTTGAGGAAAATTATTGCCTCATGATTTAGTGTTAAGGAAAAGGAAAGGCATGGCTAGATTAACCTGCATGCAATTTAAAACAGAGAGCCCACAATCAAACTTGAGAGGCCATCACACCATTATCTGGGAGCTTCCCAAATGCACTGTGTGTGTATGTTTTCTGCTTCTTGCATCACAGGATATCTTTATCACACATGAGAAGAACAAAGGAAACATAGTCAGGCCAGCCAGCAGCAGAAACAGAAAAGTGTGTATGTGTGTACACATGCACATGTACAGTTATGTACTTTTTGATTCTGGACTTAATGGCTTTACCGGTGGGAGGGGCTCTTTAGCTGGTTGTGTGTAGTACTTTACTATGTGAACCATTTTGTTTACTTTTTATTGAAAAGAGGTATATACATATTCTAAATAAATAAACAGTAAATATCAGGATTCAGAAGGTCTACTTAGATGTGTGGTACCCCGGGTACTGACCGTGTGAAGGGGTGTACAAGAGTGAACCCAGCTACCCCTGCCTGCTAGATGCCAATGCGCTTGGCCATTTCCCTCAGCCATACGGATGTATGTGCACAGAGCTCCTTCTACAAGTTGTGAACCCTGATTGACTAGCATTCCCATCATCATGGAGGTGGTTGTATGATGTATACCCTCTTAAAACTGATGCTGCTTGCATGACACCCAGGGGTTTGATTGGTGCGCACAACAGTATCTGTAGAGTGGGGGCTAGCTGGCTGCATTCTCAGAAGTCCTTTCTGAATGCCTGAACCAACCATAAGTCCAGCCATTAATTCTGGCTTTTCTTTGTTTTGTTTCGAAATCCTCACAAGTGCTAGTGCACATTCTTAAATTCCTTCTCTCCTACTCCTTCGAATCTTTATCACCCCAAGGAAATGATTGATTGCCTTAAGTTGTGCTTGCCAGCTCTTTGCTGAACATTGCGATTTGACAGTAAAACTGAACGTTTTGTAAATCTTTATTTTTGTTATGAATAAATCAAGACTTGTTCAATACTTGCTTGAACTGACAGGCAAACAAAGAGCCTCCTGGCAGTCACAGAGGCAACAGAATGAACGCTTTAATAATGTACGTGGCAGAGTATAAGAAAACAAACTTACACACTCCCCGGAGAAGTCTCTCTTTTTTTTACCATAATCTGTCACTATCTCTTATTCAAAGATCTTAATTGGAAATAGAGCGTGTTTCCTGATATGCTGTGCTCCAAATTCAGAAAATGGTTGTTGTAGGTAATTTTTCATAAGCTGTGGAGTTTTCTCTATAGGAAATACTACTTCAAAGAAGGGTAATAAAATGGCAAATGACACCCTGGATAAGTGTAAAAAAAAGGGTATTGCTTATTGCTCCTTCAAATGTATCACAAAAACTAAAGGAGAGGAATGCCTTTGCTTTTTTGCTGTTGAAAGTCTTCATGCTGGGATAATTTTTTGTAAGTAGGGCTGCTGCAAATGTTCTCCAAGTTGATATGCAGTTCCAAAATGGCATGCTTAACACTCTTAAACAAATTACTATATATCTATACACTCTGTGTGTGTGTGTGCGTGTGCGCGTGCAGCTTCTGCACTGTGTACAATGTGCTCCTAAGACTTATTGAAACGCACCCACACACCCACACAAAAGACAAAGTAGCAATACACAAAGACACAGAAAAGAGAAGACCGCTGTAAATAATATGCAAACCTAACCTAAAAAACCAGGGCCAAAATTGATAAGGAAAGAGACGCTGCCTAAATCACTAAGAAACAGACAACAGCTTTTTTGTATGTAGATAAGGATGGGGCTGGGGCTGACTGAGAAAGGATGGAAAACAAACAGTGATAAGGCTGAGCAGGGCCTTGTGAAGGAAACAAAATATAAACTGAACCAATGCCACAAAACGCCATGAGACAGAACTTGTAAAAGAATGAAGACCGTGTGAGCTTGCTGCATTTTAAGACTCCACCATCCGTCTTCCTCATGCACTGTGACTGGAGAGTGATGAGTGAGATTCTTGCTCTAAGTAAGCAAGGTCCAGTTCTCCTTGTCCCCTCTATCCAGCCTGGCATTCTGCTTATATGGTATCAATAATTGCAACATTCTGGGGATAATTTATCTGGCTGCTGGTGGTTGTTTTTAGTTCCGGATCTGCACCTGACCTGCTCTGTAGCAATGTGTAGTGCCTTGACCCAATCTGAATTTGGTGCAAATTTGTCCCAATCAGTTCAGACAAATTGGTTGCACAGCCCTATTATTTATCCTCTGCACACTAGGAATGGGTGAGAAATGTGATTCGGTTTGCATTTCAAGCCAAATCTGTCAAATTTGCACACTCTGAAGCAATATGAGAACCGAAACGCAGCCATCCTTCAAAATTCACACTCATTTGAATTTTGCGATGCAGTTTGCCACCCAAACAATGTATACGAAAATGCATATCCTCGAGGAAAGTATGCATACAAATGAATATATGAGTGAAAATAACATACAAAAATACATTATTTGATGAGAAATGGCTTGCAAAATGAGTACATTAATACAACAATGTGTTTATTAGGAGAAATTCACACTAAAATACTAGAGGATTTTTATGAGGATTTTTTTTTAAAAAAATCAATTGCTACAGAAATCTGGAGAATTTAATTTCAGATTGGAAAAATGAGAAACAGAGAAAAGCAAAATTGACAGATTTTCCCATCTCTACCCGCCCCCCACTACTTCACTGCAAATACACAGTGGAAACATCTAAGGCAGCCTTTCCCAACCAGTGTGACTCCAGATGTTGTTGGACCACAATTCCCATCTTTCCTGACCATTGGCAATGCTGTCTGAGGCTGATGGGAGTTGTGGTCCAACAACATCTGGAGGCACACTGGTTGGGAACGGCTGATCTAAGGAGTACTTAAACTGTGATTACTGCTCATCACAGCTCAGTGGAGCTTATGTCAGTATGTACAAGCTGCTACATGGATACCACCAGGAAAAACCAAGCTGTCTCAGAACCCTTGTATATTAAAATAATTTGTGTGTGTATTCCTCATCCCTTAAGATTGTGCTTGAGGCACAATATTAATACTATGTATATATGTGGCTTTTTCTGTGTGGTGGTTACAGATAATAAATAATAAATTAATCATTTTGCCACAATCTGATAGCCTGTCAAAATGTTTTCATATTCCTTGGCAGGATGATACAAAGCTGCCCTGCGGTGAAGAACTTGCTCGGGATAATTTGGCAATCTCTATGGGCCCTAAGGTACGGGGGGGACATCACTATATCACTTTCTTGAGAAGAAAAGAACTACTCTGCGTATAGAGACCTGTAAGGCTGGGGGGGGGGGAACCTGTGGCCCTACTGATGTTCTTCACTCCCATCAGCCCAGCCAATGTGGTGAATGGTCAAGGATGATGGGAGTTCTATTCCAGCAACATTGGGAGGGCATCACAGGGACTACCCCAGCATAAGGAAAGGGCAGCATCTCCTCCTTTCTGAAAATCTGGCAAACCTATTAGATAATGCTGGTGCAATGTGCTATGGTAGCTAAATGGAACCTCCTTGCACCAAGGCAATATACCTCTGAATACCAGCTGCTGGGGACAGGCAATTGGGAAAAGCCATCACCTTGTGAACTTCCAGTGGCATCTGGCTATCCACAAAATGTTGAGCTAGATGGAGCTAGGTGTCTTGGTCTGCAAGGCAGTTTTAATTTTCATTGTCACAAACTGTTAATGCTTTGATGCAACATGAGGTAAGCTACCACTAAACGTGGACATGTAAATGTTACAAAGATCTTATTCTCTCTCGTCTTTTCTGTAGGGTGGCCATGTGCCCTGCCTTACACAGCACAGTCCTCTGTAGGAAGGCAATGCCTGTTGAAGGGCCACCCAGTCTCAGTCCAGTTTAATGATAGAGTCATATGAAAAGAAAAGAGGGGCCTTGAAGTTGCTCATCAACAGTTAGAATTTGGACAGCAGACTGAACAAGCACACATGTCCCTTTAGTGAGATGCACTTATCTTACATTCAGTTCTCCACAAAAAATCTGCATTTTTTTTAAAAAAAGCGTTATCAGCATTTTAGTGCAATTTTCTCCTAATATACAAATTTTGGTATGAAATTTTCTTTGATATACATATTTTTGCAAAGCAATTTCCCCTAATACAATGCATTTTTTATGTTACTTACACGAATATATCCATTTTTATGCATACTTTACCCTAGGATAATTACTTGGCTGGAGAACTGCTTTGCAAAATTCAGAGAAGTGGGAAATTTGACAGATGGCTGTGATCGGTTCACATATTGTTTTGGAAAGTGTGAATTAGTTAGGTTCATCTTAAAAGAATCTGGACATTTCAAGTGGGGGCATCTTTCCTACATATACGCTTCACACATTATTGATTCAATACATCTAGTAAACCAAAGAAGCTCTGACAATTTTTTTTATTTATCAGATTCATTTACTTCCATCTTTCCTCCAAGAAGCTCAAGGAAGCATATGTGCAAATTCACCCACTGTTAGCCTCACAACAACCCTGTGAGGTTGGTTAGGCTGAGAGTTATCCAGTGAGCTTTATGATTGAGTGAGGGTTTGAACCTGGACCCTCCGAGTCCAAGACCAACACTCTTTCCACTTACACCACACTGGTACAGATGCTAACCAAAGTTAGGGGATAAAGGAAAATTCACAAACTATCAAGTGCTTCCCTCCACAGGATGCAGCTCGCCACTTGCCCTCTTTGTCAGTTTCTGCACAGTTCTTAGTTCCATCAGCATTGTTTGGTTCTCCGGCTGCCCAGTTTGTGTATCCAACAGAATTATGGCCCAGAACGTAGGCGGATTTGTCATGCCTCTTTAACACACTCTGCAGGGCCTGATTCTCGGGCTCTTTCTTTGGTGAAGGAATGTGACCACCAGCTGCAAGACAGGTGGAATTTGCTGTTTCAAAGTCCCCTTCACCTCCATTTGTGATGTATAGTCTTTCACTGCCACTTCCGAAAGAGCGAGCTAGAAACACAGAACACACACATTCCATTGTTTAAATGATCTGCTGTGAGAATCTTCTTGAGAAAGTTGGTTTGTTAATATAGTGCCCACTACACATGGCACATTGCAGGGCAACACAAACAAAAGACAGTCCCTTTCAGATCGGCTTATGATCTGAATTTAGAAGGCAATGGAAAGGCAAAGGGCAACACTGAAAAAAGGGCGAATGTGAAAATGATGCGGGAAGATACAATTTTCTGTTGGGGATGCAAACTTAGGGCCAAACTAGACATGCGCAATACCTAGCAGGCAACTCTGTATCTTGCTTTTCCTTAACTAATTACATGGGGAGGAGGGAGTCCAGTTTTTATTATGAAGGCAGAGCATACATAGGGAAGGGGAAGCTTTTCTGTTCACTCCCCCACCAAGATCAGATCATCCCACCCTTTGCAGAGTTGAAGTTTAGGGGTGGAAATGCTCATTGATTCCTGGGAACTCCCCCCCCCAAAGCCTCCTAGACTCACTAGAGGCAAGGCAATCTCCAATTCCTAGGGCAGAAAAGGAAATGAGTTGTTGTAAGGGCCAAACTACATTCTACTTAAACTTTTAAACAAGCATGTTTAACCTGGAAAAGAGTAATGAGTCCCCCAATCTGGCTCAGGAGTGTGTTCTGGCTTGTGGGGGGGGCATGGCTGCTTCTCTTCTAAAATAAAAGTGGCCAGGTGAAGCATGCTTTCCTAATTTTCTAAGTGTGAACATCATCACATCAAGTCTGGCCTTTACAGAGGGCAAGATTCTCAAGTGTAATTCTCAAAATGTAGGACATCCCCACTGAAGGGGGTCAGAGTACAGGGAAGAGAGTGTGAATTGGCACAGGAAAGAAGACGAAGCCGTATGCATTTTTACTAGGGCTGTGCAAGGCCACCCTGATTCAGTTCATACCCAGCAATTTGGATTTGGGCCCAGGTTCAATTTGGACCAATTCAGATTCAATCTGGCCTGATTTGGACCCTAGATACAAACACTAATTCAGAAATCCGAATTTTCTGTCCTTCCATTGACTTGCATTGGGAAACCAATTTTTTTCCACATAATTGTTTGGAGTCATGATAGCCCCTCAAGAGGGGATTAACTCTACCAAATTTGAGACAGGTAGCTCCAGGAGATTTTGTGCTAGACACCTTTAAAATTTGCTTTAAAATAATAATATTTATCTTTAGACATGCCACCAAACTCTGCCAAACTCAGATTTCTAACATTCAAAAAACTTACAAAAAAGTGAAAGGCAATGAGAGCAAACTGCACTTCTAATACTTAATTATTTCACACATACACACACGCACACGGTGATTGGAGAGTGATGGGTGAGATTCTATCCCCGGATTGGAAGCCAGAGCTGTCAATAAGCAAAGTCTAGTTTCCATCCTCCCACTCTCCCCATCCTAACATTCTCCTTCTATGGTGTTGTTTTGCATTTTTGCAACACTTTGGAGACAGGTTGCCTGGATTTCTTAGAACGTGTGTTGAACTCTGGATGGGTCTGAATCAGAGCTTCCTCAACCAGGTCCGAAACTGGCCCAATTTGATTTAAAATTCAACCAAAGTGGCCCCACAGCCCTAATTTGTTATACCCCTTTCGTTATAAAAGGGGTAGGAAGATTAAAGGTTAAAATTGGTGGTAATATTCCAAAATAATATTAGTCCATATCAGTGGTTTTCAAACACTGTTCCCTGAAATCCTGTGTTACATTGGAAACTAATAGGCACTCCTCAGAGAGAAAATTAGTAATGGCAGATAAGATGCTCTGAAAGAGCACTTGACTAATGCTCAGCATTACCAGGCTTCCTCAGCAATGTGCAGCTGCAGGAGAGGTCTGGGTTCATTCTAGGGCATATTCTCAGTTCATTCAGGCCTAACCATCGAGCCACAGTCCAGGGGTAGATAAATATGGTGACATCCAGATGCTGTTGGACTCCATCATTCCTGACCATTGGTTATGCTAGCTGGGGCTGATGGGAGCTGTAGAGTAACAACATCTGGAGGGCACAACATTGATTATGTCTGAGCCACACAAACATGTACACCCTAGAAAAGACCCCAGAATCTTTGGCAAGACACAGAGTTTTGCATGTCTAACTTAATAATTTATTATTTTATTTAGACAATTTATATATGACTTAGCTATAATAATCTCTAAGCAGTGTACAAGGGATGCAATACAATGAAAATAAAAATTAAAAAAGATGGTAAGTAAAACTGAAGCTAGGATTCTGGAAATGACTTGGGGAAAACATCAGACTTACCTTTATGGACTGTGAAAAAAGCACGCTCAAGTTTTTCCAGTTTTGTTTCCAAATGTTGTAGTCCTTCTTTCAAATGCTCCACTTCTGTAAGGAAAAACAATATCATTTTCACTAGGTCTTAATTCTCCAGCACAAATCCAGTAACATAATATTTCTTGGGCTTGCTTCCCTTCCTTTCAAAGGAATTCTATCCATCGAAACAAATCCCACCTAGCTATTATGCATATATTATATCCATCTCATTGTTTGTGTACACAATTTACTTTTAAAACTCTGAATACAGCTTTCGTTTTGTAATCGAATCTCCTGTGTTTAATATATGTCTGCCCTCACAAAGCACACATGGAACTGGCTTATGCAGAATGAGGCCATTGCCCTATCTAGTGCAGTACTGTATTGTCTACTTCAACTGACGATGGATCTCCAGACCTCAGGTCTAGCTCTCACTAACAGTAGATGTTAGTAAACCTGTTTATGAACTGTTCCACTTCAGGCAGGAGCTCAAGTGTCTGAGCACTCCTCCAAAAAGAGACATTCCTTGCATTCAGAAAGCTAGAAGGTTAGGCTAACAGTCCTGATATGTCAGTTTGTATGAGTAAATCATTCAACCATCTTCAACAGCAGCTTTTTAGAACTAGATCTTAGGCAGCGGAGATAGTAAAGACATCTACCTAAGATCCCTTTGATTGGAGATGACAGGAACAGAAACTTTTGCATCCAGAGCATGTGCTGTACCACTGAGCTATGTCTGATATATAAACATACCTTCTTTCACACCCCTTTCCTGGCCTGGTTGTGAGCTGGTCAAAGATGTTCCCAAAAGAAGAAGACTGAATGCTAGAAACAGCTGCATTGTTCCGACTGTCTGACCTTTAAAAAAAACCACATGAGTCATCTACCCATCCTAAGAGGTATCCCAGGTGATGTGAGTTGCCCACAGCACCCTCGCAAAATCCCTGTTGGTTATTGCCGTATTTTCCTGAACTTGAAGACTGGCCTGCAGCTATAGCTAGAGCCATTATGCTCCTCCACAAACAGAAGACGTGTGTTTAGTTTTAAAGGGTTTCTAAAGATCTGTTCAGTCCCCAAATGTGTTGTAAACCACAAACCACTACACTACAGAAGTCTCCAGTACTTCTGGGAGTGCAGATGCTAATGCCAGAGATATTAGAGCTGTGGCCCTCCAGATGTTGCTGGACTTCAACTCCCATCATCCTTGACCATTGGCTATGCTGGCTGGGTCTGACAGAGTCTAACAACATCTGCAGGGCCACAACTTATCTAATAAAATAAAATAAATAAACTTTCCCATTTCTATTTGTGAACCTTCGGTTAATTTAAGCACAATCCAGCTAAAGTTAAGCACTGCTAAATTGCCACAGATCTCACTAGTGAAGCACAAGCTTATCTCTCCACTTGAAAGCAAAAGTGCTTTCATTTAGGATGATTGTGTGTTCTTTGTGTTCCAAAAGCTTTCCCTAGTTTTTAGTATGCTATGCTAATGTTTTAATTTTCAGAAAGTTGTTGGGTTTTTTCTTTTCATATATTATAACTTTTAATGATTTTATTGCCACAGTTTTCCCCTTTATTTTTATATTACTTTGTGTAGTCTTTTTAAAAGCATGGGATGGTGATGACGATAATGATAACAATACTACCGCTACTAGTACTATTACTTTTTAAAAAGAAGTTATCAAATCATTCTCTACCACATTTGCATCTACCCCTTCCCTCAGGATGATGCATGGGAGTTGTTCCATTTTATCTTCACAACAACAATGAGTGCGTTAGCCTGAGAAGCAAGCAATATGTATATTAGCCTTAGAATCGGTGACTGGACCCAAAATCATGCATTTCATGGCTGAATGAAAATTTGAACCCAGGTATTCCAACTGTATTCCTGTCATCCATTACTTTGTTGCTGCATGATATATCATTGAAGTATTATATTTGTCAATATTCCCTGGTTGGCATGCATTATTTTTTAATATTCAACAGCATGTAAATAAGATTAAATGGTGTGATAGTGTCTGACAGCATTGAATAGCTAAAATCCAATGGTCATTAATATTTGACAGTTTATAAGGTTAGATTTTTTTAAGATTGTCAAAGTCAAAACAATCAAGAGATTGCAGACCTCTGTACACTTACTTGGTGTAAGCCCCATTGAACACAATGGACTTAGTTCCAGGTAATGTACAAGGATGGCTCTGCAAAGCATGCAAGGTTTCTAGGAAGTGTAGTTTGTGAAGGGTCCAGAAGCAGCCTTTCCCAACCAGTGTGCCTCCAGATGTTGTTGGATCACAGCTCCCACCAGCCTCAGCCAGCATTGCCAATGGCTGAGGCTGATGGGAGTTGTGGTCCAACAACATCTGGAGGCACACCGGTTGGGAAAGGCTGGACTCCAGAGAGTTGTTAGAAAACCCCTATTCACCTCATAGAGCTGCAATTTCCAGAGTTCCTTGGGAAGAGGGACTGAGAGTTAAACCACACTGGTTTGAATACCCTACCCGTGGTTTGCAAACTGCCTTCAACCCATTATTTTGCATCCTGTTTGCAGTCTGTGCAGGACCAATCTAAGTAAAAATAATATATGCTACTTCTCAATGCACTAAATAAAGCAGAATGTTAACTGCATGAATCATACATTCCACCTCATCCGAAATATTGAGCGATGCCACACTGAAAGGAATTTTGGTTAGGATGCTTCTTAGAAAACTGCAACATTCCTGGTTAAAATGACAGAAATAAGAAAATACATAAAGATCACCATTCCCCACTTACTCTGAGATTTTGGTGTTCTGGATGGCGATTCACTGAGACTAACTTTTCCAGCGTTCAGTGGTCATTTTATATATTTTTTAAAAGTTGGTTGAGCAATATGAAGGTTGAGCAAACTGATTGCTCAAAAACAGTTTCTCTCCCTTTCGGTAAATGATAGCTGTTTGTTTAAGAACAATGTGGTCTTTCAGAATCAATGGGCACTGTATATTTACAAATTCTATAATCTTCCAACAATGACAAATGCAAAAGCATGAGGAAGCAACCATGGGGGAAATGAATTTACCTGAGGATTTCTCAATGCAATGCAAAGTAGTATGTTTTCATAGCAAACAGACCCCTTCACAGAGACACTTAATAAATCCAGAATTTCACAATCTTGGTGATTGGCAGCTAATGCCATCAGGTCACCCAGAAGAATGTGCTCTGAAAATGTGTCTAGAGCAGCCTTCCACAATCTGCTGCCCTCCAGATAATTTAGACTATACCTACTGGCTGTCCTGGCTGGGCCTAATGGAAGCTGTAGTTCAAAACATCTGGACGGCATCTGGTTGAGGTAGGCTAATCTATAATGTCTGGTGGTTTAGGAGTTAATGGTCTGGTTCACATATAATACTAAACCATGGTTAAAGTTAATAATAAACCATAGCTAATGTTGAGGTGTCTGGCAGATGATCACTTAAACTTTGGTTTATTACACCACAGAATAGTTAGAAACATCATCAAGAGCTTTTAACTTGAGAGTGGTTTATTTTTTTGCCCCTCCTTCAATTGCAGCTCTGTAGCTTTTGGGTTGTGATGGAGGAAGAATTAAACTTTAATTAAGGTTTACAAACCAACTACAAGCCTTAGTTAACGAGCAACTTTTAACCATAGTTAACAAAACATAGTTAAACTACTGTATTGGGTTCTCAGATAATGCTAAACCTAGTTTAATCAACCAGGGCCTGAAATCAGAAGCGTTAGACGAAGGTGAACAGGTTTAAACTTTATGTTCTTGTTGTTTTAAACTTATATCCCGCCTACTTCTGAGTTACTGAAGGTGGCTAATAAGTCACAATACAAAAACAGTATTTCAAAATATAAAACAACTGTCAAATTAAACCACATCAAAAATGATTAAAGCAAACAAAACAATAAAAACCAGTAATAATTCCAGTAACAGCCAAGCACCAGACAAAATAAATTATGTGAAAGAACTTTTTGAACATCTGCTTTACCAGCCACTTGAAGCCATATGATGGGGCATGATACATTTTGCTTGGGAAATCAGTCCACAGAGTGGATGCTACCATGGAGAATGCCCTTCCTTTGTTTTCCATCAGCCATGTCTTGCAAGGTTGAGGGATCTGGAGCACGTCCTTAGCTAATGACTGGAGTATGCATGGAGGAACATACAGAAAGAGGTAATCCTTAAACCAGTGGAGGCTGGTCCTCTAGGGCTACTGGGATATAGTCCTCCTAATGAGAATGTCAAGCAGCTACATGCTCTTTCCTATACCACACACATTTTACAATTTGTTGAATTTACAGAGGCTTGTGAGGTATTTTAGTAAGTCTCCTGTTCTCTGGCCACTCTGTACCACTCAGCCAATCCTAATCCAAAAGTGTAGCTATGGCAAAGAGGTCCTACCCTGGACTGCCTGCTTCTCAGCGCTATTAGGCAGTCTCCTGCTCCATCTGTTGTTGAGAAGCTTATCCAGATTAGCCAGTATAGCAGATTAGGGAGAGTCAGGCCTGTCCAGGCTTCAAGAACAACCCTTTGTGGCAGCCTTAACCTGGTTCTGAGCATGCTGAGAGCTGTTTTCCTGAAGGCCAGATCTCTTCACAGGTAACTAGAGAAGCAACAGGGAGTGTTTCCTACTTTGAGGAGCTTTTTTTTTGTTTAGTTTAGTATTTTTTGTCAGGGGGGGAAGCAGGCAACAGTGAGTCTCTTTCTGTAATAAATATCAATTTTTACTTAATCATTCTTGCATTTTTATTTTTGTAAATTGGGAGGAGAAATAGTGGATGGCTTGGGTATGTGTTGCATGAAACTCGTTGTTAACCATTTCCCAACATTCACTCATTAAGAGGTTGGTGGGGGCAGGGCAGGTTGATCTGAGACACGTAATTCCAGAGTATTTCTAGAAAAGATTTGTGGATCTGTTTCCAGCAAGTCCCTGCCTTAGCTTGAGTTCAGAATATTTTGAATGCAGAGAAAATGCATGGTGCTATTGTTTCTAGGTTGCTTTTTGGTGAGTTTTGTCAATAAATTCTAAAATGAAAAGTTTGGGCTCTATGCCTGTCTAGCTGCCCAGTTAACTTAGCGTTTCTCCAATTCTGGGAAGGTTCTCACTTTCCTAGAAAAAGCAGGTGCTCCTGGACATGACCTTAAGTGTGGATGCTCAGGTGGCATCTGTGCTAGGACTAGGGATACTCACAGATTTTGTTTGGTCTGCATTTTTAAGTGAATTGACGTGATTTGAATAAAATGCAGAATGGAACATAGTTATCCTCTGATTCTTGTACTTCTCTGAATTTTGTGATACAATCCTCAGCTCAAAACACATACCAAAATGTGTATAAAATGTGTATTTTAGGTTAAAATGTGTATAAAATGCTTATTTTAGGATAAAATGCACACAAAATGCATATTGTAAGGTAGAACATGTACAAAAATGTGTATGTTGCTAAAGAATATATACAGAATATGAATTTTGAAGCTTTTTTTTAAAAAAAAAGTGCAGAAGAGACAAGAATGAATTTATACTGTACAAAACTGACACAGACCAGAAACAGCCTGATTCCTCTATCCCAGCTAGGCCTGCCTTTTGCCAGCTTTAGCCGGAAGTATGCCAGCTCTCCTCTTTCCTGGCCTCTATCATTCATGCACAATAGCAACATGGACCATATTCTTTTCAAAGATAGTTTGGAAGCTACATCTGGTCTGAAATGCAGCAGCTCAGTTGTTAGCCAGGACAGACTGCAGGAAACATATTACATCTGAGTCAAAATAGCTCTCTTGATTGCTATTTAACTCCCAGGTGCAACTCAAGGTGCTGGTGCTTACCTCTTAACACCTCAAGAACCATCTTCCCCTATATGAATTTCCTTCCTTGCATGCTGACATTGGCTTGTGAGACCCAGTTGTAAGAGCCTCAGCCATCAGAGACTAGGCTGGTAAGGATGAGGAGCAATGCTTTCTCAGGCAGCATTCAGACAGTAGTTTATTCCATTTTTCTGAAGTCTTCTTACTAGATAATTTCTGCATTTTATTTGATCTTTTGTACAACATAAAAGCCAGTTCTGAAAATCTAGTGGAATATCATGGAAGTTTAGTGCTAATTTCTGTGTTATTGCTTCCCGAAAAAATCCATTTGCAACACCGTTAACCCAGAAAATCATGGGAGTAAAGTGACAAAATTTGGAGTGGTATACTGGCATACAGTTCTTTCTCACTATTTTCATGGGGGAACAAAAGTAGGGTTGCCAGGTTCGAAGCCTGAGACTGATCCTGTATCTTTAGGAGAAGAGAAAATTCAGCCAAGTGCAGGTGTTCTTGCAACACTGTAATGGGAAAAACCACAAGGTGGAATTTTCCCTTCCCCCTGCACAACTTTTAAAGATACACAAGACCTCTTGGTTGCCAGGCCCAGCCTCTAAGAGGTCTTCTGTCTCTTTCAAAGTTGTGCAGGGGGAAGGGAAAATTCCACCTTGTGGTTTTTCCTATTACAGTGTTGCAAGAACACCTGCACTTGGCTGACTTTCTCTCCTCCTAAAGATACAGGATCAGTCTCAGGCCCTGAACCTGGCAACCCTAAACGGAAGTGTGTATGTGCAGAAAGGGTAGGAGAGTAGCTACATGTCCCATGACATTAATGGTTGTGTCACACCATACCAACTGGTGTCCTGGCTCCCAACCAGAGAAGCAGACTCAGGACTCGAAGACTGGGTTTCACAAGAAGCTTTATTTCAGAAGTCAGTATAGGAACACAGCATGACACACACTAGGTATGACTAATGTGTTAAGAGCAGACTAGGCATTTCTCAGGAGCAGACTAGGCATATGCAGGCAGCAGCCGACATCATGTCCAGCCACTCTAAATATTAGAGAGGTGGGCGGGCACTCTACTTGCACTAGTTACTCTGGCACTTTCTCGCTGGTGATGCAAGATGGGAGCTTCTTCTAGGAGCAGAAAGAAATCTGTCTCACTGTAAACGCCTTTCCTCCAACTGGCGTGACCTTGGAGAGATTGTCTCCTCTGAACTTGTCTTATCACTCTGGCCGGGCTCTATTTGCTCATCGGCTAGGTCTGGGCTGCGTGCCAGGGAGGATTCCTCTTCAGTCATCAGAGCTGGGGGGAGAGGGGGACAAACTGGCAACATTCACCTCACTAGACACAGAGCTGCCAGAGGGGTCTGGAAGTGTTTCACCCAGGATTTCCCCAGCTGCTTCCCCAACATTTGCAACCCATTCTTCATCCTCCCAATCTTGCCAAAGATTCTCCTTGGGGCCCACGACAACAGGTGTGAATGAAATTTAATGTGACATGGCAGTGTATCAGCCAAAAAGCCACAGTTCTACAAGGCAATAGGTACTGCAGTGTGAAAGAAATGTTAGAAACTGGGACAGAAGTGCTGCCATTACAATCAGTAAAACTAAAGCAAAAACTAAAGCAATAAATCCCATGTCTGCATGCAGCCCCAGTGATCGCTCTGTCCTCTGGAATCCCTTTTCTGGTTCCATTAGGGTTGTTTACTATTGACACATAGGCTAGATTTTAACATTTTACATGAGCATGCAATTGCTTATTATTTTACTGCTTTTTAACCTTGTGTTTTGTTTTCTTACGTGAGCCAGCTTGAGCTTCTAGGGTAGAATATATATTCAATAAAAGACTTTAATGGCATGCCTCTATGTTCTCTCCTACATTTCACAGATGAAAATAGAGACACTATTGTGTACTTCTAACACCTCTACTCTAATACTAAGGATCTTTGCCTGAGACATTTCTGCTCCACCCATCACGTCAGGGGTGGTTAACTGGATCAGGCATCCAAACATTTTTTTCTGGTTCCCCTGGGCAGACACTTTTTGTGGCAGCAAAAAGAAAATAAATAAATAAAGGTGACGCAGCACTAGGGTAGGCAGAGTTATTTAAACGTGTCCATCCAGCCCAGTGCCCTGATGGGAATGTAAATTGCTCCTTCTCCATCAGATAGATTATTTGATGAGCAGGGAAGGGGCGATAACCCCCCCCTTCAGTTGATTTTCATGGATCAGCTGAGGAGGGCGGTTCTGTACCTGTGTTTGTGTGTCTGTGCGTGTGGTGGCCACACCAGTGACTGGCCATTCCCACCCCTGGCTTGTGGGATTAAATGCAATTCTCAGGCCACCTCTGCATCACACACTCCTGAATGTTCTTCTTCTGATAAATAACCCATTCATTTATCTCAAAAGAGTCTGTCTCTGACTTCTGAAGCTAGGTGTGCTAGTAAAACATCTGCAGTGGCTTTCCTCAAAACACACACACACCAACAACAGTAAATAGAAATCAAAATAAAATGTTTAGCCCCAGGATGCACCTGATTTTGTGTATAATAACTACAAGTTAAACACACTCAAATATTTTATTTTATTGCGTACTAGCCTTTGTGTGCATACATTTTTATTTTTTTAAAAGGCATTTCTTGCAAAAGGCAAGATAGGGACATTTAAAAAATAGCCATTGTTCCTGATAACTAGGGGCAGAGCATAAGGGTCAAAGCACACACAGACTCAGTAAAAGAAACTACCTGTAGATTTTTAAAAAATGCAACAAGGGCATTGGAAATGGGTTGGAGGGCCAAATTCCCCACCCAGTCAAATTCCCCGGTGGTTGCAACTCATTATTTTCATGTAAAAATACTATCTGCCTATTGCATGCAAATAGGAACCATTACAAAGTCAGCCCTCTTTGCCCTACTAAGACCATCAGCCTTTAGTCTCTGCAAGTGGTTCAGTAATTTGTGTGATGGAGAGGTGTGGAGCCCACTGAGGGCCCACTAAGATCCCCAAGTGTTATGATTAGCAGTCTAAACTGTTTCTAGTGCTCCTTGACCACATATTACAGGCATACCCCGCAATGGGACCAGAGTGTGTATGTAAAGTGAAAATGTACTTAAAGTGAAGCAATTATCTATGCATGTACTGCACTACAATCGCCACTAGATGGCAGCGGCGTAATGCTATTAAGTGTCCGTAATTGCAAAGCACGCGTACGTTAAGCGGGGTATGGTGGCGTATGGAGCATGTATGTTATAGCGAGGCGACGTTAAGTGAAACGACGTTAAGCAGGGTATGCCTGTATGTAGTTCTAGCTAGGGATGTGCTAGAATCCCACCCAATTCAGATTTGATACTGAATTTTTCCATTAATTCGCTTATTCTCAATAGCTGAGAATCGGATTTTAATGTAGTGGCTTTCTGGGGCTATTTTTGAAAACATTCAACAAACGTATGCCTCTAAAACATTGATTGTAAGAATGACCTTATTGATAGTTACTTTTAAAATACTGATATTTCCTTCATAATATCGATAAAGGAAATATCAATATTTCCTTCAAAGTATTGATTTTCCTCTTGAAATACCAATATTAATATCAATATTTTTTCTGAGTGAAAAGAAACATTGGTCAGTAAAAGCAGTGGCTAGCAAATACAGAACAAACTCAAATCGATGCCAACCTGTTAGGTCAATGGAATGCTTGTGAACCAGCACCAGCCAACGGATCCCATCCCTAGTTCCTGCCCGATATGCACAGCTGTATAGGATGGAGGAATACACGGCTACACAGTAAGAATTGTCAGAAACATTAATTTCCGTCAGTGTTTCCGTTTTTTAAAGCCACAACATTAGCCCTGTTCAGGCATCAAAGGGACACATGTGGGTACCAAATGTTTATTGGAGTGCAGGGCATGTGTGCCAATGTCCCATGCATGCTGGCACCACCTGCTCCATTGACTTTCCCATATTGAGGGGAAGGTCTGAAGGGGAATTCTAAGTATGATCAGCTGAAGGCACTTAGGGTTTCCCTTCATATTAGGGTTGGCAGGCTCAGGGCCTGAGAATGATTCTGTATCTTTAAGAGAAGAGAAAATTCAGCCAAGTGCAGGCTTTCTTGCAACACTGTAATGGGAAAACCCCCAAGGTGGAATTCTCCCTTCCCCCTGCACAACTTTGAAAGATACAGAAGACCCCTTGGAGGCTGGGCCTGGCAACCAAGAGGTCTTCTGTATCTTTCACAGTGGTACAGGGGGAAGGGAGAATTTTACCTTGGAGGTTTTCCCATTACAGTGTTGCAAGAACACCTGCACTTGGCTGAATTTTCTCTTCTCTTAAAGATACAGAATCATTCTCAGGACCTGAGCCTGCCAACCCTACTTCAGACCTTTGCATGGTGGTATAGAGTGAAAGTGCCAGGAGCTCATGCATGGGAACATTGCAGGTCAGAACAACACATGTGCCCCATACGCAGTTTGCGTCCTCATGTATCCTTTGAACATGTGAACAGGGATAATGTAATTCATGGTAATGTGCTAATTTTAAAATCTAATCTGATTCATTTATTACTCTGGGCTTTGAATTCAGTTGCAGAAGAGATATTACATAACCTGGCTTACTTAAACCAATTTATTTTAGTTAAAAGCTAAGAAGCATGAAACAGGAAACTATTCAGTATGGATTAATGACTTTTATTTTCTGGGAACCTATGCTAAAATGTCTGTCTAAAACTCCCAGTTACACAACACATTTCCCAAAATCAGTGCCCACAGAATTTTGCACCTTGCTTAATACTGATCTGAGCTATTTCAACCTTTGGACGTGAACCTTTGCAGCAGTGTCCGTGAACGTTTGAGGAAAAGGGTTGGCATCACCTCATACACTGCTTGAGGCTTGGCAGACTTCCATGGATAGCTGGATTTCTTGATGGTTTGCACATTTATGGTGAAATTTAGCCTGAACAAGCAGCATTCTGACCCTTTAGCAAATAGATTTCTATTTGCATCAACTACCAGCCATTGTAATTTGTATACAAAGTACAAAAATATATAAACACAATCAAGCAGATAAAATTGCAAAATTAGATTAAACATTATATACAATTTAAAACTCAAAGCATCATGGTGGCCCTTATAATAGCAACTGCTATACATTTCCCAGTCTTTGCTGTCACCAGTTTACCTTGATCTGCCAGGAGAAAAGTCCCATAATAATCAGCCGAATGTCTTGGATGGGATAACAATAACAACAGCTCTTTATGCAGAATTCTGTACAAAGAGCCAAATGGCAACACCTAAACCAATATTTCAGTGCTACCATCTCCACATGGGCATGCGATTGTAGCAAAATGATAACATGGTCTGTGAAGGGAAGGTGCACTTTATCGGTAATCTCTTGAGATATTCATTAATAAACATCTCCCCACAGATACAAACAGGAATGCTCCGCCAGTCAGGGCCAGCCCTAACATTAGACAGAGTGAGATAGATACCTCAGGCAGCTGATTTGGGCTGTCATGAAAGGGCAGCAGCAAATTGATGGTTATTTAATTTAATGTGTTGCTGTTGTTGTATTTTTACTGCCAGGGAGGGGGAGAGGCATCTGTGGGATTTTTGGCCTCCGGTGCCAAAATAATTTGACCAGCCCTTGGTATTATTCACCTTGACCAGAAGAGGTGCCATTTCCTGCTTCACCGCAGGCATTAAAATTATGCAAATAAAGCACACTGGCATTATTTCTCTCCGTTTGAATAATGTATCTGGCAACTTTAGCATTTACATACTTTACTAGACATTTGAGCTAAGCTTTTGGCTAACAAGAGTTGCTGTGTAGAGAGTGTCATTATATAATTTAGTCACTAGGCGGCACTGGACTTAGTAGTATCTGGGTAGAGCCTGCTGTTCTTGT
The DNA here is from genome assembly GCF_030035675.1 of Rhineura floridana. NCBI lineage: Eukaryota > Metazoa > Chordata > Lepidosauria > Squamata > Rhineuridae > Rhineura > Rhineura floridana. The sequence goes on along the minus strand of NC_084486.1, from coordinate 16,379,975 downwards.
TGGAGAAAGACAATAAAGTTCTTGGGTAGGCTCCTGATGGCTGGCAAAAAGAGCTGATTTGGGGATCCACTGTTGTTAGTGGATTGTAAATTACCTACCACTTCAGAAATCTCAGCACAGCATATAAAATGGGAACCTGGTAACACAGAGAATTACTTAATCAACTCAGATGTATATAACCTTTTTGAAGAGGAGGCTGCAGCCATTTCTTTCCTGCTCTTGGAGCAATGGCTGGTAGGAGTGCATCTTGCGCGAGGAGCCCAAAGGGGTCTGCATTGAAACTACTGCTAAAATGGAGAAAAAAGTCTCTGTTTTAGCAATGGTTTCAGTGTAACCACTTCGTGCTATTGGAGTGTGCCTTGCTCCAGCAAAGGGGCAATCTGGAGCTCATTTTAAGTTCCCATGTGTTTCATTGTGCCTGCCTCATACGTGACATCATGAGCTCAATTGGGACTCCTGCCGAGTTAATTTGGCCCATGGGCCAGAGGTTCCCCATCCCTCCTGTAGGCCATACTGGTGAGGAACCAGTTGTTGGACTCTTAACTCCCATCAGCCCCAGCCAACATGCCCAATAGTCAAGGATGAAGGGTGTTGTAGACCAGCAACATCTGGAGGACAACAGGTTCTCTACCCCTGCTGTAGGCCCTCTACTGGTGGGGGCTCCCCACATGAATTAGAACACTAATTTTGCAGGGTTCTGTATCATCTAGGGAGGTGGCTCCCATTTTAGGCGTCACTCTCCAACTCATAGAGGGCAAAGGGGATGGCAAAGTGGGACAGCAGAGCTTAGCATGCTTGTCCTCACTTGCTCTGCTCATGTATTGTGAGAGCAGCTGAAGATTCCCATTGCAATATTTTCTTCTGTGATTGCTTCTACCATCTCAAAATCACTGCCAATGTTTTGGTTGGGGGCCAATAGCATGTGACTGGTACTAAAATACTTTTAGGGGATTTCCACCAATAGTGATTTTACAAGGCATTTTGGTCCTCTTTGCTAGTCTATTGGGATTTAGGTCCTCCTCGATGTTTAGAGCAACACTACTCCCAGTACACTATTCCTTGTCCTTTTTATATATTATATCTTCATAAATAGTGGTAATCATATTGATTCTCACTATTCCATCAGATTCCCAACATGACCATTTTATCAGTGTTCTGTTTTAGTACCAAGCACCCCATCTCTTCAATCTCTTATTTTCATATATTTGGAGACCTTCTCCAAATATCTTTATGTGCAACCTTCCCTATGATTCTTTTGCTTCATCACAATTATGTCTTTTTCTATGCTCATTCTCAAATTCTACCTTGTTCCTATTCTGAATTTTTCTTACTGGGAGCAATTCCCCCCCCCCAATGTCCTCATGCTGGTGGGAAAAAATCTAATGTTCACAAATGATGCAAGAAGATACAGAACAAAACATTGACTATGTGTCCGCAAAAAGTCAACACAGACTGTGAAACATTGGGATTTTAAAAGGGTGTGTGTGTGTTCTTGCTTGGCTGACTCATGAATATTTAAGTCTGCCCAAGATTTTCAGTAAAAGAAGAAATGTCAGTTGAGCAACAGGAGGCCCGCTTCTCCCACATTCAGGGCCAGACTATGCATGAAGATGACTGAAAGTGGACTAGAGTTTCTCCCAAAGGAGAAATTCAAAACCAAATTCAAACTGCTCAGGCAGGTGAGGGCTAAACTCTGTCTGGTAGCGCAGAATCCCTCCACTCTCCTGAGCATGTCAGCAGCCATCGGCCGTGGCTCCCCAGCCAAGGAGAGGAAGGCAATTCCATCCCTCCTTGCTGGCTGAGCCTTGGGTATGCACCCACCTCCGCATAGTGGCCCCGCCATCCTGGCATTCGCCCCATGCACAAATGAGTCCACAAGGGCATTCCCCAGGTCCCCCCCATGGTGGTTTCCTAACGGATGCCCTTTGCCCCATAGTGCCTCAGTATACCTATTGTTTACCCCCATCTTCCTCACCTGCCCGAACTCCACGCCATAAGGCAAACTGACCTCAGCACTCCTGAAGCCAAATGAAACAAGTCCCCACAGTATGAAGTAGGCAAAACACAAGGGAGCTGAAATCAGAATCCCACCAAAAAATTCCTACTCAGCCCCAGTATGGCGACTGGCAAAGCCCATACAGCAGGGTGGGAGGGTGGGTGCAACAAAAGCAAAGAGGCTGGGTTAGGGGTGGAGGAGGCTTATAAACCTTACTCAACCCCTCTCTTGATTGGCCAAACGGCCTCATGCCATGTCCCCCCACCAATCCCTCCTTCTCAGAAGATTCATCCCATAACGTCTTCTTCAGAGAAGCGGGGGTGGAGGCAAATTCGCCCCGCCAAATGGCGGGAACGCCATTGCTCTTTTATATTTTGTGAAATGGTTAGATAAGGCAATTGACAGGAGTAGTTAATGTAGTTCCATCAGGCTGACCTGGCAAAGATCACAGAAATTTCTTAGGACTGTCAGTTTTGAAAGGGTTTTACCTCCACAACAAAGAAAATGAACCCTTTGTGCAGAGAACAATACTGCTCCTGAGAGATTTGAAAGCTATTCAAAATGTTTAAAGTTAATGTTCTTTTTGAAATGAAAAAGCCAGTGAGAAGCCCCAGTTCACTGACAATCAAACTACTAATCTGAAGTCAGCACAAAAGCATATGACAACTAACTAAAGCAAAGGGATGGAAATGGAAACATTCACTCTGGAGAGAATTAGGACCAGTACACACACTTACCCAGCTGGTTATTCACTTCGGGGGTCAGAGAAGGCGAAATCCTATTTTAAAATATTTATGTTCCTATTTGGGTTGGGTGTCTCTCGGGATGCTTTGGTCACCCTTGTCTTCAATGTGTTGGATTGATCTCGAAATGGAAGAGTCAAAAGGATACATTAGGCTTAGTCCACATCTGGAAGCCAAAATGGCTAGGGTTAAGATTTTAATCTGAACAAATGCTATTCATGTGCACACTAAAGAAGTAACTTTGCAAAAATAATAAATAAAAAAGTAGAAAAAGTAAGGGGGAGGAGAGAAGAAAGCTCATTTCCACTAGCACAATGGTGGTGGTTGTGTCCCCCCCTCCCCCTGCTATCACTGTGCCTTGAGATGTAAGACACGCTTTATTGTTCACACCGCAAAGTAGCAATACTATTAAAGGAACTTTGACCTATTTCCCCAGCTATCCCTTGCTATCAATGCCTGCATACAGGTAAGCCTCAACCCCCTTGAGGATAAGAACATAACATGTTCTAATCCATGCCTGGATTAGATGCTAATACATCCAACTATTTTACCATACATTCTATAGCAGGTTTCACCATGCATCTGCATATGATGTGAGATGAAGTCCTCCTTTTCCACCTGTAAAAGTGATAGAGACAAAGAAGTATCCCACCAGGGTGAGCATTTGATGGTTTTCTGTGTAGATATTCTGCCAATAAAGTAGAAGAAACACACATTTTAAGCCTTCCAAGTCATTTTTAAACAATCTTATTTGAATTCACAAGCAAAATGATAGCAGATCTATCTTAATATTGAAAGCAAAGAGATGCTGATATAATAATGTGGGGGGGGAAAACCAGTGCTTAGGAGTCATCCTAGCAACAATTCAAGCATTCGAGAAGTAGCAGCAAGCAACTCAATTTGCTCAGGAATCTATCTTTCTACTTGCAGAACATTAAGTTAATCATTTCCATATTAATGAATCCTACAGAGGAACACATTAAATGGAGGAAGCAGGTACTGTGGGTGGATGGACAGGAAGTCTGTGTGTGTGTGTGTGTGTGTGTGTGTGTGTGTGTGCATAACTGGAAAATAGAAGAAATTGAAAATGGAGTTGCCATGTACTGTTTTGATTTACAGCTCCTTCCCATCCTGTCTGTTCTTCAGAAGATATTTAAAAGGCAACCCAGCTAAAAACGTACACAAGTCCTTAACCTGCCGCCCCCCAATAGTACTGGCTAAAAACAGCTGCCCTTCATAAAGATAAGAACATTCTGTTCTTCAGAAGATATTTAAAAGGCAACCCAGCTAAAAACGTACACAAGTCCTTAACCTTCCGCCCCCCAATAGTACTGGCTAAAAACAGCTGCCCTTCATAAAGATAAGAACATAAGAACATAAGAAGAGCCTGCTGGATCAGGCCAGTGGCCCATCTAGTCCAGCATCCTGTTCTCACAGTGGCCAACCAGGTGCCTGGGGGAAGCCCGCAAGCAGGACCCGAGTGCAAGAACACTCTATCCTCCTGAGGCTTCCGGCAACTGGTTTTCAGAAGCATGCTGCCTCTGACTAGGGTGGCACAGCACAGCCATCACGGCTAGTAGCCATTGATAGCCCTGTCCTCCATGAATTTGTCTAATCTTCTTTTAAAGCCGTCCAAGCTGGTGGCCATTACTGCATCTTGTGGGAGCAAATTCCATAGTTTAACTATGCGCTGAGTAAAGAAGTACTTCCTTTTGTCTGTCCTGAATCTTCCAACATTCAGCTTCTTTGAATGTCCACGAGTTCTAGTATTATGAGAGAGGGAGAAGAACTTTTCTCTATCCACTTTCTCAATGCCATGCATAATTTTATACACTTCTATCATGTCTCCTCTGACCCGCCTTTTCTCTAAACTAAAAAGCCCCAAATGCTGCAACCTTTCCTTGTAAAGGAGTCGCTCCATCCCCTTGATCATTCTGGTTGCCCTCTTCTGAACCCTTTCCAACTCTATAATATCCTTTTTGAGATGAGGCGACCAGAACTGTACACAGTATTCCAAATGCGGCCGCACCATAGATTTATACAACGGCATTATGATATCGGCTGTTTTATTTTCAATACCTTTCCTAATTATCGCTAGCATGGAATTTGCCTTTTTCACAGCTGCCGCACACTGGGTCAACATTTTCATCGTGCTGTCTTTATGACACTGAAAGACCACAGCTATGGGCTGACCCCATCATGGTAACCTGATCCCGTTATACTCTCCGGGCTTCTCCCTACCATCATAGATTCTTGGAAATGATCCTTTCGTTTCTTGGTACTTTCTTTATAGCATAGCCAATAACCAGGCACGTGTACAAATAAGCAGCGTTTATTTAAAGAACAGATGTTAATAAAATGTAAAAACAAGTTCACTCCGGATGTTGTTTTATTCAAAAGCTTATGATTTCAGTACTGCTCTTGTAGTGCTTCATATACATTTCTAGTGGATCAGAGAAGAGGAAGTCCTATTTTAAAATATTTACGTTAACATAACTCCCTTCTGGTAAGAAGGACGGGATATAAATTAAACAAATAAGTAAATAAATAAATAAATCTCCTCAGAAAATTATACTCTTAACAACCTGCCTAACCTACCCAAATCTACCATCCCTCTCCCATTCAAACCTAGCTCCTCCCATCCTCAGATTATTCCCAAAACAAAAACAACTCCTGACCCTACTCAGTGTCAAAACTGCTTGCATGCATTACTAAAACGCATTGTCCCCATTTACTCAGCAACCAGCACACTCCACCATTCTGCTCACTCACTCACTCCTCCTCCCCCTCTCACTTTACTTACCCTAATATCTCTAATGCACTCGGTACATATATATTACTTTATTTACAGTGTATACCAATACATAACAAGTGAAACATCACAGTGGCCCACAATGCCTCATGTAGATGTTGCAGATTGTATGTGTGTACATTGACTTCATAAGAATGGAGGAACTGGCGTATTAAAGGTCCAAAAATAGCTACTGTTTCCTTTCAAATACTATATTTCAAAAAACTACTTTAGTTTTGTCACTTCCTAAATTAGCATTTGCCCTAGACCAGCACTGTGCATAATGCAGAGTTTCTACTGCGTTTTCTTAAGTGATGGTGTATTCATTTAAAGCTCCAAATGGTCATGCCTGCAATAAGACTGCAGGCTTCAATGGAAACACAGGTAACATCTAAGCCACATTGATTTAACTGGGCCGAAGGCTGCAGTCTCATGCCCACTTACTTTGGATGAACTCTGTGAGGCTTCCTTCAGAGAAAGTAGAACCAGGCTATGGCTTTCTGGCTTACCTAGAATATTTTTAAAGGAGAATCTACTATTGAGCTTAAACAACATTTGAATGAAACCTGACATATTATTTGCAGGCAGCTTGTTTTTGATGTGGCTTTTCCAGGGTACTGATGCTACCATCTCTAATACCAGAATATCTCACCCTCATATTATGCTATTCAAAACAGACCCTGGAAATCATGAGCATTATATGTGTGAATCTGACAACCACATCAATTGATAGGGCTGTTCAAAGGATCAGTCTGAGGCTTTTCAGAGACGTTAGCAGTTGTGTTTATAGAATTATTCTATGGTGCCCCAGATGCCACATTGAAATGTGTTCTGGAACCTGAAGTGGCTCACTAAAAAGCACCAAACACCGCATTGCTATTTAGATCCACAGAACCATTTAAACTCTAGCAGCGCAAAATGGTTTTGGCTGCATTCTTTCAAGGCATAATAGTACTTTAAATGTATGGCATGAATGAGTCCCTAATCTAGAGTTTGAGTTACCTATCATGTGCCTTCCCTGTCCTTCCTTCCCTCTCCACCATCTCACCAACTGTCAAAATTCAGATTGTAAGCTCCTCAGGGCAGGAAGCAGTCTTTTCTATTTTTGCTTATATTATTTTGTAAATTGCCATGTACGTTGGAAGTGCTTGTATAGATAAACCAGCATCAACATTTTCCTTCATTCTTTTCTCTTATTTTCTGCTGTGCTTGCTTATGCTTTGTTCTTGCCAAGGCACAAGCTTTGTGATGTCATAGTCTTCACTGCATGGTGCCTGACTTGAGTGGGCTCACCCATGTCACTGTCCCAGTAAGGAAGCAGCGACTGGCTGGCAGGGATGGTACGGAAGTAGTAACACTGGTTGGGGAAAATATATGACAGTCCTATTGCTGAAACTAAGCAAATCTGGCCTGGTGAAGTGCCTGTATGGGAGATTGCCTATGAGTAAGCAGCCTGGGCTCTTTGGAATAAAAGCAGTATATAAGTGGAATAAATAAGCAAATAAACTGCCACCTTAAGGAAATTTGCTATAGCCAACTGTTGCTGTGCTAGTCCTAGAAAAGATACAAAATGAGCAAGGTGAGCTTCTAGATGGAGTAGAAATCCATTTCTTAGTCCACATCTCTCTTTCTCTGTTAAATGCCTTCACCCAGAGCAAGCATTTAGAAGCATTGGGAAACTGCCGCATTATTTGCTCACTCTTTCCATTCCTTTGAAAAGATAGAAAAATAATGGTGCTGTCTTTGTAGAAATATTTGGTGTGTTGAATTGGTGTAAAATCCAACACCAAAGGTTGTGGTCCATTACAAAGATATCTCTTCTGGAATGGAAACACTGAACATTGATGTTTATATTATAAACTCCTTGGGACACAAATCTATCTTTTTCATGTAACTCTGTAAAGTATCATGTGCACGGATGGGTGCCATACAAGTAAATAGAATTCCCTACAGAGAATTGGATGAACACTGCAGCCTTAGGATACTCCATACAGGATGTCTCTCTCTCTAGTCTTATCCACTTAATATTGACTTACGGTGATTTCCATTTTTTAAAATGGCCTACTTTGAAAGAAACTACCTATAGTAAAGACATTAGCTAGAGAAGACAGAGACTCTCACTAGTACACGACATGGTCAGAAACACAGACATAATGAAAACAGATTAATGCTGCTGAAAACGACCCACGTAAAGCCACCTTTAGCACAGGAGTCATTTTTCAGCAAAACATAAGAAAAGAAAAATGTGCAACTGAAAATAACAATCTATTAAGCCATAATAAGAGGATCCATTTGCAAGCATGGCTGAGTAATTCAGCTGCTTGCAGAACTTGGATCTTTATTGAGATGGCAGTACATGCCTGCATTTAAATAATTCTTTTTTCTGTATATTTCTCACTGCCACTGTTGATGAAAATGGGCAAGGATTATGCCTGAAAAGCTAAACATGCAGAATGGCTACAGTCCTTGTTTTTGAAATACCAAGAAGCAAGATTTGAAATTCTGTACAGAGCAAGAGATTTTAGCACAAAAATTGCCATCCAAGTAATCTTGCAATCAGATAACAGGAAATTAATGGAGCCACCAGGGGGCACTTTAAACCAAATATTTTTTGGGATTTCAGTTGTGGAGGCTTGTCTATTATCCATTTCTGTCACCTGGATGAATCCAAATCCAACTTCTATTGACAAGCTGATTGCACTTTCTTTGTTATCCCCCACAGTGCTTTTTAAGGCCTTGCTCTACTATCAGTCCACATCTCTCTCAGCGAAATGCATTCACCAAAAGCAATCATTTAGAAGTGCTGGAAAATGGCCATCTTCCCTTTATTTATTTATATATGTGGGAGGCAAAACAGTAAGTGAAAGAAGAAGGGACGATAGAAAAGGATTTTTTTTTAAAAAAAAGAGCTAAATGGACAATGGAGTTTTAAGAATCATAATACAGGGAAGTAGTGATTAAGAAAAGTGCATTTTTAAAAGGGGGGGAAACCCAAAATCCCTAGCATCTCTCTCTCTCTCTCTCTCTCTCTCTCTCACACACACACACACACACACAAACACACTTGAATAGATGCCTCAGCCAAACATCCTGGTGAGAAAGTAACACTGTTTAGCAGTGGTGGCTGGTATGATGGAATTGGTAGGGCGGAAGGGACAGAGATCAACTGCAGGTGGAGCCAGAGCCAATGACAAGCAGAGCCAACTATTTCCTCCTCCTCTCCCCTGTTGAATTCTGCAAGGGGAACACTGAGACTAAGGAGGGGGAAGCTGACAGGCAGTGCCACCCCCTGGAATAGTTGTGAGAAGGTGGGCAGGTGGGATGTCTCTGAGATCAGACTGGGATTAGTGGGGCAGTGCCCCATTTGCCCTAATGGACCAACTTCCATTGCTACTTAGGCATGCTTCTCACACAATGAGGGGGAGAGTAGGGATGCACTAACCTGCTACACTTCCTAAGTTGTGTCCCAGTTGTCACCCTCACCATCCTTTGTGCATTGGGAGGAGGAATGTTCTCAGCAGGGAGCCTGCTGTACTCATAGAGTCTTTCCTTTGTGATTTGGAACCCTGCCCAGTCAGGGTCCTAAACTGTACTAGGAGCCTCTGTGAGCACAGCAGGCTCCCTGCTGCAGAGATGTGTCTTACAATGCATGGAAAGAGGCAGGGTAGGGCACTGGGAGATGATACCGCCCCACCCAGTGTGCCCCTGCTGTCCTTCACATGGATCTGATCACATGAAGAGATTAAATGCCCCAATAGTGCTACTATTTGCACATCATCTATTTATGCCATAGGGCACAAATTCCAGTTCAGTCCTGGCTGCACTTAAGGTGGCCAGAGGCAAGAAAGGATGAGCCTCCTGCAGGTTTAATAGTTGTGCAGAACAGGAAATTTCAGCAAGCTGAAATTGCCTCTTCTATACAAGTATTAAAGGTACAGGGACCTTGTCCTCTTTTGCATCTTGCCACCATAGCTGCATCCAATATCCTAATTCTCAACTAATCCAACTATTATTTCCTTGTTGCTAAACAGGGCAACACTACCTGAGCAAAAAACTAAAGGTCTGCTGAAACCACTTAGTTTTTCCATGAACATTTTTGGTTCAATTTTCTAGTTATTTTTCAGCAACCCTTGTGTCATTGCCTACAGCAACATTACTGCTCAACCAAATTTGATTGGCTACATAAGTTTGTGATATAGCATCCTTGGCTACATGAGTGTGTGATTTATCATCCTGGTCATTGCAAGATGCCTAACTGGGTGACAACCCATGAAACAAATCCAGAAAGCAGCCACAGCTGAGAGGGGTTGAGAAATGTTCTGCTGAAACCAAGGGGAAAGAATGGCACTGAAAAGGATTGGACAAAGCAAACATTTATACAATATGATGGGGGGGCGGGAACTACCAAAACAACTAGTTTCTACAAAAAAAAAATAATGAAATTGGAACGCTTTCAGCAGAACCCTACAAAAAGCACCACTGTTTCTGCTGCTGCATCCTATTGGCACTATGGAATTGGAGAAAACCTACATACCTACCTGGAAAGCAGCCATTCAAACAAACTGTTAAGTATTTTCCTGAAGGCATAATTCTTTCTTTTCATTTGATCTCTTTTTGGTAGATGAACAGATGACTTGAAACTATACACTACTGATTTTTACCATCCCTATCACCAATAGGGAAAGAATCAGACAGTACTGAAACTCTTGTCCTGTTTGTCTTTTGTAGAGAAATTGGATGTTTCAAGCTTGCAGTAACTCCCATTCAATAGGTTTTGCCCTTTGGTTGTTGCCACTAAAATGTCTGCTTGTCATCAAGTTGTTGCTAATGTGGCAATAACACCACATTGTGAGACCATTATGAGCTGATGTCATCACTTAACATTGAATGGGAATGATCACATGTACTGCATGGGCCAATTGCATCCAGTCCTGGTGATGACATCATAATGTAGCAGCTGCACACAGCACATCGATGTCACCACACAGGAGCAGTGTGCTATTTAGATTTTTTTTTTTTAAGCATCAGGAGCCGAGCAATGATGTATCCTATGAATGTTAATATGTCAGGACAGAGTAAAAATCCCAATTTTTTTAAAAATACAAAACAAGTGGTAAAAATGAAACTGAACCACTGAGAATTTTCAAGCAACTCCTAGTTGGGGACAAAAAACCTGTGACTTTCCAGAGGTTCTTGGACTCTAGCTTCCATCAGCACTGGCCAGCATAGGCAATGTTTAGGGATAATAGGAGTTGTAGTCTAACAACCTCTGGAGGGCCACAGGTTCCCCATCTCTGCCTTACTGTTACCAAAGATGAGTTCTCCCTGTTAGGTCCTGATTCACATATTCTCAAATTATGCATTCCTAGGAAGCTGAAACTACAGGCCATCATATGTGGTCCAAAGGAAGGAGGATAAGATAGGGTAGAGTCAAGGATGGCTTCTGAGCATGTGTTGGCCTTCAAGTTGAATGTATTTTCATCCCTTGGCAAGACAAGCCCATATTTGGGTGTTCGTATCCCTTATGTGAATCTAATCATCCGAGGGAGAGAATGAATGAGCACCATCACTGTCCTTGTTGTCCTTCACAAGTGTAAGGTAAATGCCTACGGTAGGGAGCCTGCTGAAATAAGGCTTCTAAATCATTTGAGGAGGCTACATGGGTAAAGAATGGCTCCCTGTTACAGATGGCATCCCTCTAACTTGAGGACAATGAGTGTGTGTGAAGCTAGCCTGCTCATTCATGAGGGTTAAGAATACCTGAATGGGGCTACTGGTGAATGCAGATATCCAGTATAAGGCAAGAGCAAAAAGTCACCTTGTGATTAACAAAAACACAACCCACATATGCTCGCACAAATAAGACAAATAACAATAGGTACTCCTGACTTATTCATTTGAGGAGTAGAGTGGACTCAGGAAATTCCAGACACAGGAAAAGGCTGATATCCCCCAAATGTAAAAGCACTGCTGAATTGAGGTAACCAATGGGGTGACTTCCAAATGTTGTAGACTACAACTCCCATCATCCCTGACCATTGGCCATGCTGGCTGGGGCTGATGGCAGCTGTAGTCCATACTATCTAGAGCAGTGGTTCCCAACCTTTATGGGTACGGGACCCCCTTTATAAGCTCAAAAAAATTCATGAACCTTTCCCCCCAGGAAGTAAGGGGGAAAGCAGCCTTTCCTTGCAGCTTTGCTTCGTTTTGCTTCACAAAAAGCCCTCTCCTTTCATTCTGAGTAAGGGCAGCAGCAGCAGCAGCAACGTGAGGAGACGGGAGTCAGTGATAGTAATCCCTTCTTCTCCACCCTCAGCCTCCATTGGCATATGCCACATGTTTTATAGGCAGATGCCTGCCCTCAGTGTGCCCGAAAGATGCTCTGGCGCTTCAGCAAAAGTCCTCCCCTCTTGTTTGCAGCAAGGGGGAGGTGTCATCTGCAGCGGCAGTGGGGAGCAGACAGTGTCCAGGGAGAGTGAAGACTTTAAAAAAAAATAATAATAAATCATTTCTTTACTGTTTGCGGCCCCCTCTGGATTACTTCACGGCCCCCAGGTTGGGAACCACTGATCTAGAGGGCATCACATTGGCTATCTCTGACCTAGTGCATCCTTCTGTTCCTAGTAGTGGCCAACCAGTTGCCTCTGTGAAGTTCAAAAGGAGGAGATCTTTCCCCTGTTGTGTGCCTTTAACATCTGGTTTTCAGAAGTACAGTGCCTCTGAACATGGAAGTTCCCATTAAACTTTTATTGCTAATAGCTAATTGATACAGTTAATGAAGCAAGCTAGTGACCATCAGCACACCCTGTGACACTGGGCCACACACAAGCTGTGCATAGTATAGGGTAATGTAGCATCCAGAAGCTTCACTCCGGAATGGACGTGAGAACAAACCTTAGGTTTGCTCTTGATCATTTTTCCATGGCGAATCAATGTTGCAATGGCACATCAATGGTCAGCTGATGCTTTTGGCATCAGTTATGTTGACTGGATCACTCATTCTGTAATACTTGTCATTCAGTGCAGTTTTCCAGCTAACCGTCTTTCGACCCATTCCAGCCAGGATGACTTTCTGCACCACTCAAGAGGTCACCTCCTTAAAAAAAATTACAATAGTTAAACTTTTAATATTTCATTTGCCAATCCAGGGTGGTGACTGTGGCAAGGATGACAAACTAGAAGGAAATGGAGTGTGGAATTATTCATCCATCGCCTCAACCAATTCTGGTCCATGCTTTGGATTTCTTCTGAAAAAGAATGAAAAATGCAGATTTCAGAGCAGCCCACATAATTACTTTCTTTAAAAAAAAAAAAGAGTTCAGTGTTTTTTTTTAAATCTTACTTGTCCAACAGTAGGAAAGCAAGCAAGCAAACAACAACACTGTGTTCTCATGCTGGTCGCTTTAAAAAAATAAACTCTGCATTTGTTTACCCTCAACACATACTTCATTTATTTATGGTTGTATGAAGCAGTTGCATGATGGATGGACCAAAAAAGAGGCATTTCAAATATGCATGGCAAAGTAAAAGGCAAAGAAAGGAAACAACAGGATTCGGACTCAATCAATGTCGTCATGTTTTCTCTGATTTCCCCCAAAGCTCAGTAGAGATACAGTATAAGAAATAAAGAGTGCTCACAGCATGTTCTTCAGATGTGCTCTGTGCTTGTCTTCAAACTAGAACTATCAAGTAAATGAGTGAATAGATCACTGACTGCAGCCCTCCACTCTTTCCTCTCTCTGACTCTTTTCTCCTTTGCCTGTGATGACAGGAAGCTAAGGCCTTTTATTCACTTTTGTAATACTTATTTTTGAACGATTTTGGGTGATGGGAATGTTTTTCGTCATATATATTTTTATATATAATATTTAAAAAACCAAACAATACAAATATACGCATTCTTGGGTACAGCATGAATCCCTTGAGATATTTACCCTAAACACCGTGGTCCCAAGATGGGTTAACTGCCTTGTCAGATCAGGCTAAAGGTCCATCTAGTACAGTATTTTTTGTCCTGATCCAGAAAAGTGAGCCACTCAAGCATCTGCACATGGATCACTTGCTGGATCAATAGCTGCAGGGGTAAATCAGATGTGCCAACATGGCTTTATCAAGAACAAATCATGCCAGATTAATCTCCCTGGTAGACTGTGGGAATGCTGTGGACAAAATAAATCTCAACTTCAGCAAAGCTTTTGACAAAGTGCCCCATGATATTCTGATTAGCAAGCTAGTTAAATGTGGGCTAGATGGAACACTATCAGGTGGATCCATGGTTGGCTGCAGATTCGTACTCAAAGAGTGCTTCTCAATGATTCCTTCTCAAACTGGGGGGAGGTCCTGGGCCCAGTGTTCTTCAACATTTTGCACTAAAGAAGGAAATCTTCAACAAAAGCACTAAAAACACTCTAAAACATCATAAAATCAGACTTTAAAATATATTAAAACAAAACATCCTTAAAATCATCTTTTTAAAAAAACGGTTAAAAACATATTAGAAAGCAATTCCAGGCTTGACCATCGGGCTGAAAAACAACAGAATGAAATTTAATAGGGCTACATGCAAAGTTCTACACCTAAGAAAAAGAAACCAAATGCACAGTTATAAGATGGGGGATATTTGGCTCAGTAATACTACATGTGAGAAGAATCTTGGGATTGTTGTTAATCACAAGCTGAATATGAGCCAACAGTGTGATGTGGCTGCAAAAAAGGCAAATGCTATTTTAGGCTTCATTAACAGAAGTATAGTTTCCAAATCATGAGAAGTACTAGTTCCCCTCTATTCGGCACTGATTAGGCCTCAACTTGAGTACTCCATCCATTTCTGGATACCCCACCTTAAGAAGGATGCTGACAAACAGGAACAGGTTCAGAGGAGGGCAACAAGGATGATCAGGGGACTAGAAACAAAGCCCTATGAGGAGAGACTGAAAGAACTGGGCATGTTTAGCCTTGAGAAGAGAAGAGTGAAGAGACATATAACAGTGCTCTTCAAGTACTTGAAAGGTTGTCACACAGAGGAGGGCCAGGATCTCTTCTCGATCATCCCAGAGTGCAGGACACAGAATAATGGACTCAAGTTGCAGGAAGTCAGATTTTGACTGAACACCAGAAAAAACTTCCTAACTAGAGTGGTGCGACAATGGAACCCCTGTCAGGTATGCTTTAACTTGGATTCCTGCATTGAGCAAGGGGTTGGACCAGCCCCTCCCTTAGCATGTGTGGGGCCCGGGGCAAAAGCAAAGTTGCCCCCCCCCACATTTGCTCTGGGTCACGGTCTTGGCCGAGTCGCCGCCGTAGGTGCGCAGGCACCAGTCCCGGAACTGCCGGTCCAGCTCTCTGTCCCCGGGGTGGCTACAGCTTGCTGACCACAGCAGGAGCAGCAGTGGTGGCGGCGGCTTTGGCATGGCGGGCAGGCAGGCAGGCAGGCAAGTGAGCCCCTGTCCCAGGCAGAGAGAAAGAGAGTGAGTGAGTGATGCACCCTGCCTGGCGAAGGCGAGCAGGCAGGGAGGGAGGAGCCAGCTGGTGAGCAGATCACCAAGTGCGGGGGCCCCCCAAAGCACGGGACCCAGGACAACTGCCCTGCTTCCCGATGCCTAGGGGTGGCTCTGGGTTGGACTCTACTAGTCTATGATTCTATGTGGCTCTTGTTGAGGCACATTTGCATTGCTTTCCTTTGTGCAGTAAGGTATGCATCCCTATCCCCATTCTGCCGCAATTCAAACTGGATTGGGCCCTTAGAGTTTCTAATAGTAGCTCACCAGACTTTATTTATGTAAGTTATATCTTTTCCTTTGTCACAGGAAAACCCAGACCTTGAACTGAGCTTTGCAGCAAATTGGCAGCAAGTACAGATCTTTAAGGGCCAGTGTAATGTGGCCTCACTAGGGCAGCTTTCTCATTGCACTTTATTCCATTATTCTGATGATTCCTTACTTGGTAGTTTATGCATTATATTTGATCTTTCACATGACGTACAAGCTAGTTCTGGCATTCTAGCGGAATATAGCGCAGGTTTACCACAAATGTTCGTGATAAATGATCCGTTTGCAAGCTTGGGAACCTGGAAAATCATGGGAGTTTTTCGCTAGCTGCAGCCACTCATGTGACAGTCATCCCAGCATGCAGTGTGTTCCAGCCCTTTCGGTGAGCCTTTTGTTTTGCCTGATTAAAATTGTACCAGTATTCCAGCTCAGGCGTGGTTAGAGGCAGCATTTCTCACATGCTTCTCTGTGTCTATACAACTAAAATATATGTATATGTCAGATGCTAAAGGGACAGGGGCTGCATGGCAATGGGACAAGATCTTAGACTTCCCACACAGCGGGGAACTACAGTGCACATGTGTATAACAGGTGAGTGAATAAAACAAGAATTTATTACAGCTGTGTTTAAAACATTTGTGCAAAATGCTGGTACTGCTGTGTGAAAGGAACTTTAGAAATATGGACAGAAGTGCTACTATTTTAATCTGTTAAACTAGCGCAATAATACTGATGTCTGAAAGACATCATGGTCAAATATATCAGCACTCTTGTGATGGCCTTTTTAATCCCTTGCCTCAGGCAGCAAAATGTCTTCTGCCAGCCCTGATGACACTCCACTCCAAATCCCCTGCTTATTCCTCCCAATGGCTCCATGAAGTTAAAAAGCATTGGGTGGGAGGCAAATGGGACCCTTGGAACCACACAGCATAACCGCCACAGGGCAGAGCAAAAAGGCACCCCATTATTACTTTCTCGTAGGTAGGAGTGGGATTCTGTAATACCATGCCTCCAGCCACAGAGCTGGTTCAGCATACCATGGTCAATGGCATTTAAAGCTGCCAAGAGATGAAGGAGAATTAGCAGGGCTGATGATGGCCTTCTCACACAATTAGTCCCCACCATGAGCCGTTAGTTCCTTCCTATTAAAATGACATTTTAAAAATCCTCATCTGCTCCCCATGATTTAGCTAAAAAATAAATGTACAATGTTATGACTGTATCTTTCAAAAGTGAGTCATCGTTTTAGCTGGATTTTGCCCCCAATGAATTATTATTTCAAGAGGAACCATGGAGTAATAAGACGATACCTAACATTCATGAGTGGTGAAGTGCTTTAAAATATAGATGAAGAAATATTAGAAAGAAGTCAGCTGAATAAAGACCAGCTGTTACCTACAGTCCTGTTAGCCTCCACATAAGGAAGATATTAATTCTTCCTCGCGGTGGACAAGAAATAGGTGAGTTGTATGTCTTCTTTCCTCATGTTTAGGAATATATATTCTAGGGTTATATCCCATTCACCCTTCTAAACTGCTTGCCCCTCCCTCTTCCCATGTCTTCCACTTTCCATCCATCTGTCATATGATAGCATTTTTCTGAATGCTGAAAGTGGCATGAGAGATAGTTGTTGTTGCCCACGGTGAGTACTCGGTGAGTACGCTTACTCCATTATTACCTCTGGGCAAATAGGTTTGGCAGGTTTTTGTAAGATTTCAAAACCTGTTTGACCAGAAACAACAGTGGGACAAAAGCTTATGTGTGTGCACACCAAAGACAACAGTGCCTTTATCCTATAACAGAGATTCCCAAACTGTGGCCCATGGACCAGCAGTGGTCCACGAGCTTCATTCAGGTGGTCCACAGCATATCTGTGGATTTGTGGTTGAAAACAGATGGTGCATCATATTGAATATTCATACTGATTTATAATCATATTTTTATTGCTTCTTTTATTTCTCCTATTCTATTGTATTACAGTCTGAATTGTATGGACTTACAATTGCTACAACAGGCAGATAATCACTGTGGTCCAGCAAAACCTTCAGCAATTTTCAAGTGGTCTGTAGGGGAGAAAGATTGGGGACAACTGGTCCTATAACTTTCAGTGAGACTTCCATCTTACTTTGTTGTTGTTATGTGCCTTCAGGTCAATTACGACTTATGGCGACCCTATGAATCAGCAACCTCCAAGAGCATCTGTCAGAAACCACCCTGTTCAGATCTTGTAAGTTTAGGTCTGTGGCTTCCTTTATGGAATCAATCCATCTCTTGTTTGGCCTTCCTCTTTTTCTACTCCCTGCTGTTTTCTCCAGCATTATTGTCTGTTCTAGTGAATCTTGTCTTCTCATTATGTGTCCAAAGTATGATAACCTCAGTTTCATCATTTTAGCTTCTAGTGACAGTTCTGGTTTAATTTGTTCTAACACCCAATTATTTGTCTTTTTCGCAGTCCATGGTATGCGCAAAGCTCTCCTCCAGCACCACATTTCAAATGAGTTGATTTTTCTGCCTTTTTCACTGTCCAACTTTCACATCCATACATAGAGATCAGGAATACCATGGTCTGAATGATCCTGACTTTGGTGTTCAGTGATACATCTTTGCATTTGAGGACCTTTTCTAGTTCTCTCTTAGCTGCCCTCCCCAGTCCTAGCCTTCTTATGATTTCTTGACTATTGTCTCCATTTTGGTTAATGACTGTGCCGAGGTATTGATAATCCTTGACAAGTTCAATGTCCTCATTGTCAACTTTAAACTTACATAAATCTTCTGTTGTCATTACTTTAGTCTTTTTGACGTTCAGCTGTAGTCCTGCTTTTGTATGGTATCGTCTGCATATCTTAAATTATTGATGTATCTCCCTCCAATTTTCACACCTCCTTCATCTTGGTCCAATCCCGCTTTCCGTATGATATGTTCTGCGTACAGATTAAACAAATAGGGTGATAAAATACACCCCATCTCACACCCTTTCCGATGGGGAACCAATTGGTTTCTCCGTATTCTGTCCTTACAGTAGCCTCTTGTCCAGAGTATAGGTTGCACATCAGGACAATCAGATGCTGTGGCACCCCCATTTCTTTTAAAGCATTCCATAGTGTTTCATGATCTACACAGTCAAAGGCTTTGCTGTAGTCTATAAAGCACAGAGTTTTCTTCTGAAATTCCTTGCTCCATTCCATTATCCAACGTATGTTTGCGAAATGATCTCTGGTGCCTCTTCCCTATCTAAATCCAGCTTGGACCTCTGGCATTTCTCGCTCCATATATGGTAAGAGCCTTTGTTGTAGAATCTTGAGCATTACTTTACTTGCATGGGATATTAAGGCAATAGTTTGGTAATTACTGCATTCTCTGGGATCCCCTTTCTTTGAAAGTGGGATATATATTGAACACTTCCAGTCTGTGGGCCATTGTTTAGTTTTCCATATTTCTTGACAAATTTTTGTCAAAATTTGGACAGATTCAGTCTCAGTAGATTGTAGCAACTCTATTGGTATGCCATATATTCCTGGTGATTTGTTTCTTCCAAGAATTTTAAGAGCAGCTTTCACCTCACATTCTAAAATTTCTGGTTCTTCATCATATGGTTCCTCCGTGAATGAATCTGTCATCTCTTTTATAGAGTTCTTCAGTGTATTGCTTCCATCTTCCTTTTATTTCATCTCGGACAGTCAGTGTGTTCCCCTGTTGCTTATTCAACATCCCTACTCGTGGTTTAAATTTCCCTTTCATTTCTCTAATCTTTTGGAATAGGGCTCTTGTTCTTCCCATTTTGTTGTCCTCTTCTATATCTATACAATAACTATTGTAATAGTTTTCTTTGTCCCTACGTACTAGTTGTTGTATAGTTGCATTTAGGGTTCTGACCATGTTTCTATCTCCTTTTGCTTTTGCTTTCCTTCTCTCTTTAATCATTTTAAGAGTTTCTTCAGTCATCCATTGAGGTCTTTCTTTTTAACTAGAGGTATTGTCTTTTGCATTCTTCTCTGATAATGTCCCTGACTTCAGTCCATAGTTCTTCTGGTTCTCTGTCAACTAAGTTTAAAGCCTCAAATCTGTTCCTTATTTGATCTTTATATTCTTCTGGGATGTTATTTAAATTGTATTTTGGCATTATGAGTGCTTTGTTGTTCTTCTTTAGCTTTACTCTGATTTTCGATACAATCAGTTCATGATCTGTACCGCAGTCTGCTCCTGGTCTTGTTTTTGCAGAAAGTATGGAACTTCTACATCTTCTGTTTCCAATTATATAATCAATTTGATTCCTATAATGACCATCTGGTGATGTCCATGTGTACAGTCGTCTTTTTGGTTGTTCAAAAAAATGTGTTGGCAAGAAACAAATCATTGGCTTCACAGAATTCAATAAGTCTTTCTCCTGCTTCATTTCTGTCACCTAAGCCCCATTTCCCCACAATTCTTAGTTCTTCTCTGTTCCCTACTTTTGCATTCCAGTCCCCCATGATTATCATCATATCTTGTTTTGGTGTGTGATCAATTTCCTCCTGTACTTCTGCGTAAAATCTCTCCAATTCTTCTTCTTCTGTGTTTGACATTGGAGCATAGATTTGGATGATGGTTATGTTAATAGGTTTCCCATTTAATCTCATTGATATCACTCGCTCAAACCTTGCGTTGTAGCTCCTAATTGCTTTTGCTACATCACTTCTCACTATTAAAGCAACCCCATTTCTTCTTGATTTCTCATTTCCTGCATAAAATACCTTGTAGTTGCCTGATTGAAAATGTCCCATTCCAGTCCATTTTAATTCACTCACGCCAAGTATTGTAATGTTGATACGCTCCATTTCTTGCTTGACAATTTCTAACTTTCCCTGGTTCATGCTTCTCACATTCCATGTTCCTATTGTGTGCATCGTACAACTCCGGACTCTCCTTTCGCATCTGTGTGCATCTGCCTCTGGGTTTCCTTTCAGCTTTGACCCAGCTGCATCATTAGTCACAGCGCTACTCGTACTTGTCCTTTGTTCTTCCCAAGTAGCTCGGTGAGTGCCTTCTGACCTGGGGGTCTCATCTTCCAGCACTATCTCGTGTTGCATTTTGGATACTCTGCTCATAGGGTTTTCGTGGTAAGAGGTATTCAGAGGTGGTTTACCATTGCCTTCCTCTGAGTTTGGATGCATCTTAGTCTGGTGTCTCAGCTTTGACCATTCCGCCATGGGTGCCCCTGCTAGGAGTCTAGCCTCTTGGTCTAGACTCCTGACGGCATTGCTCTCAGCTTCTTCAACACTCTCAAACCCTCTCATCACATTAAGGTGTGCATCCTAAAGGGGGTCCATCTTACTACTCTCTTATATATTATCAATTGTCTTCAGCTGTGTTTGTGAACTGTGTCATTCAGAACAACTGCATGGTAATGGCCCAGGCATGGAAGTGTCCCAATTGTTCTACCCTCTTGATAGAAGAATTCTTCATATACATTGTAACAGGAGTGGAGGGAGCATGCTGGGTAAATGGCCTCCTAAAAATTACTCTTAGGAAACTTGCCTAAAACCAGAGAGCAGTTTCCAGAGCTAGTCCATAATTACATGCATTGATAATTATGATAAGTTTAGGTAAGCCTAGACAGTCCATGTGCTGCAGTGGATGGAGTGCTGGCCTACAACTGGGGACATCTGGATTCAAACCCCAGCTCAGCCATGAAGCTCACATGGTGATCTTGGCCAGTCACTGTCTTCCACCTTAATCTTACAAAAGATTGCTAGGTCCTTAAAGGTCACAAGGCAATGCCCCTGCTTCCAGAGGAATTGTGGACATAAAATTGGAGAGAGGCTGCTTTCACACTGCACTTTATTCTGTTATTCTGATGATTTCTTATCTGGTAATTTGTGCATTTTATTTGATCTTTCACACAACGCACAAGCTAGCTCCTAAATTCTAGTAGAATGTAGTGGAAGTTTAGCACAAATTTCTGTGATAAATGATACCAGAAACAATCTGTTACCAAGGCTGGGAACACGGAAGAACGCAGGAGTTTTTAGCTAGCTGCCACTGCTCATGTGACAGGCATCCCAGCATGCAGTGCATTCCCGCACTTTCATCGCGCTAGGTTGTTTTTTTTTTTTTTGCCTGACGACCGTTGTACCAGTATTCTGGCATCAGCACAGATAGCAGCAGCATTTCCCACATACACCCCTGTCTTGATACAACTAAATCAATTTAAAAAGTCAGATCCTAAAGGGAGAGAGCTTGCATAGCGACAGGACGAGATCTTAGAACTCCTACACAGTGGGGAACAGTGTGCATGGGTGAGGGACGAAAACAATCTGTTCCTTAACGCAACAGGTACTGCAGTGTGAAAGGGACTTTAAAAATCAGGACAGAAGCTCTACCTTTTTAATCCGTTAAACTAATGCAATCAGTCCCATGTGTGAAAGCAGCTGGAGAGTGGATATATCACATAAGGAGCTCAGGGAAGCACCTAAGCATTCATTCTGTTTGAGAGGGAATAGAATCATAGAATAGTAGAGTTGGAAGGGGACTATAAGGCCATCAAGTCCAACCCCCTAAATCAGCTTCTAACTCCTGCTAAGGCTGTGCACATGTAACATGTTATTCTACAATCAATGGAATCTGAGTACTTGTTGTTCCTACATAATCCACACACACTCTAGATCTATTGCATATTTGTTGCCTCTGAAACACACTTCTTGAGAACTAGTTTCATTACAAAAATAAAAGCTCTTTGCCGATGACCGATTACCCTGCAGTGTGTCAATTTGAAAACGCATATAGGCAGTCCCACCAATGGGGGGCTGTATCCAGACCTGTCCAATGACGTTGTGGGTGAGTGTATACCAAGATCGCAGTCACCACTTCATTCATCTGGAGCATTTGCAGGGAGGAAAAGGCATGGATAACCTAATTAAGGGGAGGGTTTTCAAATGTGTATGAACTAAACACACATGCCCTTGTGGAAGGCATGATCTGGAATCAATCTAGATTGAACGCAATATGATGAGGATGAGAATGAATTATTCTGGATCGAGAAAATCTACATGTTTATGCTAGAAGTGGGTTCATGTGTATGCATCCTAAGAAGTTCATAGCCATGGAGGTGGAGAGGTTTTAGCATAATTAGCTAGTGCATCGAGCTTCCAAGTTCTGTGAGGATGGGCTGTACAACTTCATGTGAACAGCATAAAATACATTCTATTTTTAAAATAATAGACAACAACATCCAAAAGAAAAAATGTGTAACTTCTCAAAATATTTCTCAAAATTTGCAGCTGTGTTTTCTAAACATTTGTCAATGATCTGTCTAAAAATAGTAACAATAAATCAAGTTTTCAGAAGCTGCAACCATGTGGCTATCAAAAGCAACAACAAAATCATATTCCTATTAGGGTTGGGTGAGAGATTGGATTCAATTTGCATTTCAAACTGAATTTCTCAAATTTGCATTTTCCAAAACAAGATGAGCTGAAACACAGCCATCTTCTGAAATTCGCATTTATCCAGATTTTGCAATGCAATTTGCCAACCAACCAATGTTTACAAAAATGCATATATTAGGGGAAAGTGTGCATAAACATGAATATATGAGTGAAAATGACATACAAAAATGCATTTCATAACTATAAATTGCTTGCAAAATGTGTACATTAGTCAAAACTGCCTACAAAATGTGTTTATTTAGGATAAATTCACACTGAAATGCTGGAGAATTTTCATGAGGATTTTTATCTTAAAAATCACAAATTGTTGCAGAAACGTGGAGAACTGAATTCAAGATTGGAAAAATGAGAAACTGAGAGAACTGAAACTGACAGATCTTTCCATCCCTAATTCCCATGGGTATCCTTGATAACACCTGACTGGGCAAACCAGTCTTTCTTTCTTTGTTTTTCAGCCTCTACCCTGTGTCAACTGTACACTACCCAGTGCAGAATGTAATGGTAAGCAAACACCCCTGGCTAGTCACATCTGTAGATCTCATTGTACTGGACCCATTGGCATTTGAAGGAGCATCAGAACTGGAATGGACTTATATGAGCTTTGTCTTTGGAAGGACAAGTAAAAAAATATAAAGACAGTTACCTCAGTTCACAAAGTAGATGCATTCCTGGACATTACTTCTTTAACAGAAACTTTGGTACCCGAGGTAGGAATAACATGGAAAAAATAGGGATAGGTTCCTACACCCACTCATAGATGGTAGGGACAAGTTCAACATGGGATTTAAAGGATGTCTACCCGGTATCCCTTCTCCTCCTCTAAATAGTATTAGATCCTTCCCTCCCCAGCCCTGGGAACAAGCAAGAAATTGATTTAATGCACAGCAAACACACAAGCGTGTCACTTTCACCCTAGCAAAGCAATGGCACAGGCATGTCAGTTTCACCTTAAAACAAAGGCACAGGCTTGTAAGTTTATCCATAGCAAAGTAAAGTTAGTCAGTTTCATCTTTAAAAAAGCCTTTGTTGAAAGGATCTTCTTCCTGGATGATTCATTAACTGCGATATTAATATAAAATAGTGAGTGGTATGTTATTGGCATAATTATGTTGCATATATTAGTTGCACAAGAGTTGCTACCCAGGAATTATCATCATGATTGTTTAAACATGCAATCTATGCATTTTGTTCACTGGTACAATACCTGAATGGTATTACAATGATACCTGAATGGACATCCAGAGATGAGAGTATTCTTGCTTAATCTTGACAAGCAGCTATACAATCAGGCGCATTGCCACAGACACAGGCATTGTGGCTTGCTAACCTAAGTAAAAAATTGCAAAGAACAATACATGGAAACAAGGAGATACATAGAACAGCACGAAACCCCAAGTTGACAGAGCAGCAATTTAGTGATGCACTCAGGGGCATAGTCATCCGGGGTCTTGGAGGATCTTAGACCCCTCACTTTTTGAGGAGCAGGGTCCCAGCATATATGTCCAGCATTCTACAAGCCAATCAGCATGAAAGGGGAGTGTTAGCTACTGAGAAGAGGCTTCTAACATGCTTCCTTGTCCTTTCCTGCTGATGGGAACCAATCAGAGTAAAAGGGGGTGAGTCAGTAGCTAAGACACTCCCCTTTCATGCTGATTGGCTCCGAGGGATGATGGAGAGCAAGTGGGTGAGGGGCATTGTGGTGATTGAGTGTGGCATGACTATCATGAGGAGCCCCTGCACTTCTGAATTTGCCACTACCCTATTTTTTATTTTATTTTTTATTTGATTTATATCCCGCCCTTCCTCCCAGCAGGAGCCCAGGGTGGCAAGGCATACCCTACTAGATGCCCTATCTACATTTTAGCTAAGCAGCCTTTTATAAAGCTATGAAAAAACTCTGAACAAATAGCTGGCCTGTAATGATACAATGTTCCCCAGGAAACAGCAGGCCTATGAATATGGATAGGTTTTAAAAATAACACAATTAAAATAGCCCCCCTTCAAGTCAGCATAATTTTTTTTCTGAGGATATTTGCTCTTGCTTTGGTGGGTGTCCATGACAGCAGTCTGTGGCTAATATGGGAATCAGACAAGCTCAGAATATATTTCCACCCAAAGGGAGTCAATGAGTTAGTGTTACATTTCTAATGTTCAAAGAAAGCTCTACATTTTCAAGCAGGGCACCCCTATCAGAGTCCCCAAATATCCATTATCATGCTGAACTTGGAAATCTGCAGGCAAGTATGGAATTCTGGCAGCTGATATGCATACCTAGCTAAATCATTGTTCTTAAATAGAGGCTGATGCATGTGACTGAAGGCCAGTTTATAAAATCAATGGATTTTTTAACTGGTTTTACTGTGGGTTTTAAATGATTAATGGCTATTTTATATTGTTGGGAGACACTCTGGAGAGAATCTTTGGACCTGAAAAAGGGAATATAAATTAAATCCATAAAAAAGTGTTAAACTTTCCCAAAATTAGACCACCTCAAACTGCAAAGGGATGGGGGGAGGCTGCATGTTTGGATGTTACTGCAGGAGTAAAACTAGGACTGCCAAATATTCCCTAGTTTCAATTTTCAGGTAAAAAAATAGTAATTGCTTGAGATATTTTCTAAAAAAAAAACTATTTCTTGCCTGACTGCTGGTTCTTTCTCCTTCCTGGATTAGTTTGTGGATAATCCCAGACAGGGATAATGGGAAGAAAACACAACACTACTGTTTCAAATTTGGCCATGTAAGAACATCAAAGGCAATGCTTCCTAGAATAGTAACATGGGTAGTCCCACTCAATCAAGAATCACACAGTGAATGGGATGACATCCCAATAATATATAACCAATCAGATTTGGGTGTTATATGATGATACCACAAGGATAAATTAAATCTAGTGAATAGAAATACAGAGTAATATATGACTAGGTGGGCATTCTTTCAAAAATGCCCCAAACAACAGAAAATGTTCATTAACATTGAGAGGACCTTTCCTTAGATATACTTGCATAACATAACACTATCATTTCTGGGTGAAGGCTAAACAATCTCCCCAACTTGCTATTTTTCCTTTGTAAAAGGAATTCACACACACGTGGGAAGCATTCAAACAAGCAATTCTGCATACTTGGAATTTGAAGTAGTATAGTTCAGGTTGCATCACTGGGCCTCTATCATCACCCTGTTTACATGAACATCCATCCATCTGTAAAGCAGTGTAGGATCAGGCCTCCTTGGGTTATGCTTGGCAGCTGCCCTTATTAATATTTTACATTTATAAATTGCTGTGAAAAATATAAAGTGCTATCTGTTTTTCACAGCAGTTCATATACATCAGATGCAAATTGGGGACTTTCCATTTCATAGTTTTGTCTCTTAACATACCGCACACATTCTAACTAGTTAAAATGGAGAAACAGGATTTGGCTGTCCATATTTCACATATTATACTGTAAGTTGGGCTGCACTCAAAAGAACTATTTCAGATTTCAGTAAGGGGAGCAAAGACTTCAGGAACTATGGCAAAATTGGCAGCAAGGATGAACAGTTCACCCGTGGATGTATTCATGATGTAACTTCCCCCAAGCTTTAAATTTGATGCAACATACAATGTCAGATGTTTGCTATTTGTCTAATTAGACCCATGCTTTCCCCTTGAGAAAAATGGAAGAGAGAATAAAATGTACAGAAATGAAATGATGGAAAATAATGGCTACAGTTAAGAAAGAATGTGGTTGATATAGAATGAGAATGTCTAGGAAAAGAAGGGGACTTGGATCTCCAAGGCACATTTTAGAAATATGGCAATGTAGACACAGCAAAATCTTGACTTTCTTGAGATATTTAGTAAGCATCAAAAGTGGTGCGTCATATGAGCTCTATCCCCATGTATGGTAATTATGGAACTTCCATCTCCATGGGCAGAAAATCTGTGTGATCGAACGAAGGAGTTCCTTGGCAGAAATGCAGTTAAATGCTTCACTGGCCCAATATGCTCATCTCTGTCACTCTAACAATTTCATTGAAGGGAATGCATCTCACAATCAGCAAGAAGAGGAAAAAGCAATTCCACAGCATGTTACAACAACTGAAACAACACAATCGGATACCTTGAGGCAGTAGGAGAGATTGTCCAGAGCTGTGACGTTGGATGTCATTGATATGCTGATGATACCTAGCTCTATATTACTGTCACGAAGCAACTGAGGCCTGCTGTCACGGTTCTGAACTGATGTCTGGAAGCTGTGATTATGTGAATGAGGGTGAAGAACCCAGGAAAGAGGACAGAAGATGACTAGATGAAGCATAGAGATGGCTGGGCCAGTCTGTTTCAAGTCCATGTCACATTTGCATGTGGTCATTCGTTAGTCTGTTATGTCCATTTCTGCATCAATCTGATTTTTTAAAATGCATTTTTGTACACATTTAACCTAAAATACTTATTTTGCATGCCTTTTAATGTTTGCATTTCATCACTTTTTTAAAAAACAAAGAGAACTGTATGACAAAATTCAGAGAAGTGCAAAAACTGAAGGTTTGGTGCGTTCTGGTCCATGTAGTCCAGTCCCGGATCAGTTTGCTTAAACTCTTCCTGGACTAGACTTCTTATGCTGACCAAATGACATCTCTACTGAACTGAATATATGTACTATAGCAGGGACACTTCTTAGGTATCCTTCTAGATCCTCTTATGTTGAATAATCAAGTGGTAGCATTGACCAGGAGTGCTTTTTGTCAGCTCCATCTGCTGGCTACATCCCTTTGTCCACAGACAAGACCTGGTGGGTAGGTTTGAAGAAGTGGCATTTAGAGACTGCTGCTTGTCCTCATGTCCTTTCAGTTATGGGGTTCTGCAGAGTTATATGTTGTCCTCCATGTTGTTTAAACATTAGGAGTGGCCCAGGGGCAGAATGCAGTCTTCCAAGTGCCTACATCTGGAGGGACTCTCCACAGGCCATGCATTTTTCCCAGGCCACACTCCTCCTTGGCCCTGCTCCATGCCCATCTGAAGTGCTTTTGCCTGGCTGGAATGTGTCACAAAATGGTGATACTAATGCCTCTTGTCGCCTGTGTGTGTGTGTAGAGACCTCTGACGTTTGCATAGTTGAAATGTAGCCTACTGCGTAAAAAAAGGTAAGAGTCACATCTGTTGCTCCACCCACTTCCTGCCTCTGGCCCCACCCACCACTGGCAAGTGGCCCTTGGAAGGTTCTGCCATCCCTGATCTACATGATACTGGGCAAGGTTGCCCAGAGGTTTGGGGTACTTCTAGTAATGTACCTGCTATATGTGCATACTCAAAAGAAATGACCTTTGCGACTGAGTCACAGTGAAACCAGTGGAAAAAGTTAGTTGCTGTAAGTCACTTACCTCCCTGCTTTGGATGGAGCTTAATAATTGGTACTTTTTAGCTGGATGGGGCAGCTGTGTAATAAAGGTCAGAAATATAGGAGGTCAATGAAAAATAGGCAAAACAATAAATCAGAAACGTCATCTATTGGTAGCCACCACCAATGAACAGATTTGTTTTTAAGACTGAATATCAGACTTGTGATATTTTGAAATAATTGTTGCAGCAACCAAGAAGACAATGGCAATCTACTGTGATTCACCAGCCAACAGCACAGACACACATTTTATATCCCCTAAAAGGTACTGGCTCCTTCAACTATTACTGGATTGGGGCAACATTCCACCAATGTGAAAATGGAATGATTGCAACATGCACTTTTTTTTATAACTGGCCATAATCTCCGTAGCTCTTCAAGCTGTTTAAGAGCTTCATGTTTGACACCTGCATAGCCCTGTGTACAACAGGAATTGTGTTGGGGTGGAGGATTTTATGCCTTTTTTTACTTTCACTACAAATTCTATCACGGCTAGATGCAATTAAATGAGATTTTACACCCTGAAGCAGTCTTTGGAGAAGAGGTTATTTATTCAGAAAGAAAATTGAACTTGGGCAACCCCTTTTTTAAGAACTTCCCTTCTAGATGTGTTTTTTTTGTGTGTGAGAATGCAAAGTTCCCTGAGGTCCAGATTCTTCTGCTCCTCGAGCCAGGTGCAAGGTCATAATTTTGTGTTGGCCACTTCACAGTATGTTGGCGTGGACATAAATGAACATGACGGCACATTCTCTCCAGGATCAATTATGATAACAAGCTTAATTTTCTAGGAGCTGCTGAGCATCTCAGAAAAGAAAAGGCGCTGGCCACCATCAGCTCCAGCAGATTTTTCCTACTAAGATAATGAGACTCAGGCTTGAGAGATTGCTCAGAAATCCCTTGAATAAGCCAACACCTCCTTAACACTTTTTCCTTCCAAGGGATATTGAAAGTGCTGATAACCACCACACAGGAAAGGAAGATTATCAGTATCAAACTAGATGTGATGGCAGCAGTCACACTTGCTTAATCATGTGTCTGCCCCATTCACATGTAATACAGGTGGGGGTGTCTGACGAATATCCAAAGGGTCATTCAGGTGAGAGGAGCTGAATCCTCCCCCACTTTATCTCCCAAAGCTCCATCATCGGAATGTCTTTCACTCACACACCCACATCAGCCTGGCTCCGATACAGAAATCTGGGAGGAAATTGATTGGGCAATGGACTGCAGGGATGTAGGGAAGGGCAGGATCCTACAGGCTCCCTTTTTAAAGTTAATATCAGGAAACACCCATCACACAAAGAATCTGTTTTATATGTGAGCAGGACAAATAAATAAATAAATAAATAAACTTTTGCAGGAAGGGAGTCTGAGGAACTGAAGCAAATAGTGGTGACAAGAGATGAAGTTCTAGGCTTAATAAACTAAAAAAAAAAAAAATCCTGACAAATCACCTGGTCTGGATAGTGCCCATCTGAGAGTTCTCAAAGAATTCAAATGTGAGATTGCTGGTCTTCAAAAGCACGTAATTTGTCCCTCAGATGTGCCTCCATACCTGAGGACGGGAAAGTGGCCAATGTAACACCAATCTTTAAAAAGGGATCTAGGGGGGAGGGGGATCCCGGAAATTACAGGCCAATTAATTTAATGCCTGCCCAGGACAACTGGTAGAAGGCATTGTTAGATAAAATAACCAGTCATATAGAAGAGCAACCTTGCTGAAGCAGAACCGACATGGCTTCTGCAAAGGTAAGTCCTGTCTCACAAACCTATTAGAGTTTTTTAGCTCCGTGGTGCAGAGTGGTAAGCAGCGGTAACGCAGCCAAAGCTCTGCTCACGGTCGGAGTTCGATTCCAACGGAAGGAGGAAGTCAAATCTTCGGTAAAAGGGGTCAAGGTCCTCTCAGCCTTCCATCCATCCGTGGTTGGTAAAATGAGTACCTGGCATATGCTGGGGGGTAAAGAAAGGCCAGGGAAGAACTGGCAATATATACGGTCTGCCTAGCAAACGTCGCAAGACGTCACCCTAAGAGTCGGAAACTACTCAAGCTATAAGTGCGGGGACACCTTTACCTAGAGTTTCAACAAGCATATAGATAGAGGTGATCCGACTGACGTAGTGTGTGTGGACTTTCAAAAAGCTTTTAATAAGGGACCTCACCAAAGACTCCTGAGAAAGTTTAGCAGTCGTGGAATAAGAGGAGAGGTCCTCTTGTGGATCAGGATGCTGGACTAGATGGCTACTGGCCTGATCCAGTAGTCTCTACTTATGTTGCCTTCATGTCTAATTTTCCCTTAGGACTGCCATTATTATTATACAGCCACGAGAGTGGATGTATACTATAGCCAGCGTGGATTTTTCACATTCCGCAATGTTAAATTGAAAATAACCCCCATGCCATTCTGATGCTTCCCATAAGCTCATTTCAAAATAAAACCTTACAAAACGTATAGTACTGAACTCAGAAATGCTTGCTTAACAACCCTGTCAATTTTCATGGCAATACACAAAACAGTCAGAGAGAATCGAGAGTTCAAAATCTAAAAAGAGAGGAAAAAATCTCAGAGCCCTTTTGGACTATTTTCTCTGAGAGTTCTCATAATCTGCTGAAATTAATTAAAAATCAGCCATGTTCACACAGTACCTGTAATCCTAATACTGACCTTGCCCCATACTCTGACCTTCATCTTCTGCAGTTTAAAAGTTAAAAAAATGCCTGGATGATTTTTAATTCATTTAAGAAATTTTGGCTGGAAGCCTATGATAACGCATTGCATGCTCAGTAAGGACCAACTGTCAGTGTTCTAAAAGCCTCACAGCTGCTGGGCTTGGCTAATCGGGCCACACCCACACCAGACTTTGATTTCACTTTAGACAGTCATGGCTTCCCTCAGAGAATCCTGGGAAGTGTAGTTTGTGAAGGGTGCTGAGAGGAGACTGCTATTCCACTGACAGAGCTTCAGTGGCCAGACTGGTTCAACAGTCAGCCACTCTGATTGAAGGTCTGTGAAGGGAACAAGGTGTCTCCTAGCAACTCTCAGCACCCTTCACTAACTACACTTCCCAGGATTCTTTCAGAGAACCCATGGCTGTCCAAAGTGAAATAAAGGCCTGGTGTGGATGTGGCCAGGGACAGCTTTGGTTTAAATTTGGCTGGGAGGCTACATGTGCCTGCTGTAGAATAAAAAGGTGGGGGAAAGTCTGAAAAACAATGATACTGTTCACAATGTTTTCCTTTTGCTCTCTGCTATCTTTTTGTTGCCTTTTGAAGACTTTTCCTCTTTTAACAAGCCTTTTAAGTTGAGACCTATCCCAATCTGAGTCTGCGTTAGAATTGCTTTTAATATATTTTCTTTAATAATGTTTTTAACCCTTTTTTAAAAAAAAGATGTTATTAAAGCTTTACAAAAATGTTTTTAACGTTTTGTTTTAATGTATTTTAAGGTCTTTTTATGATGTTTTAAAGTGTTTTTATTGTTTCTGTTTGCCGCCCTGGGCTATTGCTGGGAGGAAGGGCGGGATATAAATCAAATAATAAATAAATAAATAAAGGAGAGGGGCTTCCCTTCTGCCCAGTGCCCACCCACCCAATCTCCTCCCTCTCCCCCTCCCCTCCCTGCCCCTCCCCCAGATCACTGTTGGACTACGACCTGGGAGACCAGGCTTCGAATCCCCACACAGCCATGAAGCTCACTGGACGACCTTGGGCCAGTCACTGCCTCTCAGCCTCAGAGGAAGGCAATGGTAAAACCACCTCTGAATACTGTTTACCATGAAAATCATATTCATAGGGTCAACATAAGTCAGGATTGACTTGAAGGCAGTCCATTTCCATTTTCAAACATGGTTGCACAGAAATAAATCCCATGGAACTCAAAAAGTATGCAAACAATCAAACCCACCCTCCCTTCTCCTCCCTCCTATTCCCTCCCTCTTGCCTCTTCCTTCCCCCTTCTTTTGCCCCTCCCTCCCTCCCCATCCCCAACCCCTTCCAATCCCCTCCTTCCCCTTCCCCCTCCCCATGGTCAGTTTTATCTATCTTAAGCATGATTGCACGGAAGTAAATACCATTGAACTCTATAAGACTGCAAATGATCAAACCTGCCCTCCCCTTCCCTTCCTTTGCCCCCTCCAATACGGTCCTTCCCCCTCCTCCTCCCCCATGGTCAGTTTTTCCTGTCGTAACCATGATTGCATAGGAGTAAATACCATTGAAATCAATAAGCATGCAAATGATCAGTCCTGCTTTTTTCCCTCCTTCCCCTCTCCTCTACCTTTCTCCTCCATATGCTCAGAGACACATGCTACCAAATTCTTCCAAGCTACACAGCAAGTGGATTGGACTGTGAAAGACCAACCCAAATTGTGTTTGCATTCTGACAAATTTGTAGGGCAGTCCAATATCTCAGAGAGGAGGTCAGGTCTCCTGCTCCCTTGGTGCATTCACTATAGCTGCCCAATTTCCCTGCTTTTTAAAGTTTGATAGAAATATCTGTGGGCTATAGGTACATTCTTAAACCGCAAGGTTTTTTGCCTATTAGTGAATATGTATCTGTAGTGGGTAGTTTCATGGCTCTTCCCTTGTCACTAGAGATTCAAGCCAAGAGTTTCACCAATCTGGTATCTCTAAGCAACAGTGCCACATCATGTCATGTGCCCTGGCATTTCATTTATAAAATAATCAGTTATTGGACTATAGTTAGAACTAGGAGGAAAATGAATCTGGAAATATTTGCAGTCATAACATCTTTTTGCTGTTACATATGAATTAAAAAGTACAGATATATATGCTGAAAATTCCACAAAAAGACAAACAAAAAGGAGGTGTGGAAATTGACCAGGTTTGTAAAACACAGCAAATGTGCACCTTGCATAATTCTGGCTATGTAGAAATCAGGCTCCCTCAGCAGAGAGAATGTGAACTGCATCAACCACAATCAGCTAAAGATAGGAGCAGAAGAACATAAAACACCTAGGGATATTGAGAGCAAACAAAGCAGAGGTGCTTGTAAATGTGAAGGGCTCTGACTGTTTGTCAGTTTGTATGGGCTACAGCCTGCTGCGAAAAGCCCCCCTCCCAAATTCACCCAAGGTACCACCACACTTATCTGGAGCACTGGAAGTGTGAGGGTGTTGGCGCTCCAGCTCCTTGGCATTCCCACCATCAGTGGAAATTGATACCAAGAGAGCCACATTCCCACCAGGGATATTGGGACTTCAAGTGGATAGAGAAAAGTGTTTCTCCGTCTCGCATAACATGTGGACATCCAATGAAGCTGGATGTTGGAAGATTCAGGACAGACAAAAGGAAGTACTTGGTCACACAACACACAGTTAAAGTATGGAATTCGCTCCCACAAGAGGCAGTGATGGCCCCCAACTTGGATGGCTTTAAAAGAGGATTAGACCAACTCATGGAGGATAAGGCTATCAATGGCTACTAGCCATGATGGCTATACTTTGCTTCCACAGTCGGTTGCTGGAAACCTCCAGGAGGGGAGAATGCTCTTGCGCTGAGGTCTTGCTTCTGGGCTGCCTATGGGCATGTGGTTGGCCACTGTGAGAACAGAATGCTGGACTAGATGGGCCACTGGACTCTTCTTATGTTCTTCAGTGACCCTCCTTAGCAGTAAAAGCTGCTTTACCAAGGAGCTGGAGCATCTCCACCATCTTCCCCATCCCGTGTCCCAGGTAAATGTAGTGGGTCTTTGGTTGAGCACAGAAAGAGGGAGCACTCTAACATACTTAGCAACTCCCATTCGCCATTGAATATTTTAATATATTGACATCGATGGAGGGCAGGCTATCCATCTTACAAACAAACCCCACTTTCCCTTGCATCATGGGAAAGAGTCTTCTTTTGTATGATCAATCCACATTCTAGAATGGGAGATTTAGTGCCATTGCCAAAAATGTTTAGAATTTAGACAGAGTCTGACTGGTTAACTCATTACTTGGTTCAGGGTGGTTTCTCTCTCTAGGTAGAGCTGGCATTAACAAGAACAAACAAAGGAAAACAGAGTAGTTTTCAGATATCCATAATTATTCAAATTTGAGCATGCATTGGCAGTTGGGTATCTCTTTTTAAAATTTCACAGTTAAACCAAATGAATTACATGCCCAGTTTAATCAAAAGTTAATCTAAGAATACAATTTATTTGTACCAAGCAATACATTTTAATACCCAATACAACAAACAGATGTTAACCTCCAGCTACTTTAAAAGCTTTAAAAATGGGGTTAAGCATATTTATGGAGGATGTCTATCAATGGCTACTGGTCATGATGATTATGAATTAACTTCGGTATCAGAGGCATTATGTCTGGTATGTACATACCAGTTACTAGGAATACAAGTAGGAAAGTGCTGTTGTGCTCATGTCCTGCTTCTAAGCTTCTTACAGGCATCTGGTTTGTCACTATGGGAACAGAATGATGGACTAGATGGTCCTTTCGTCTGATCTAGCAGGGTTCTTCATACATTCTTAAACATGGAAAAATAGGATAAGTTTTGTTGTAACCTGTATATCTATTTCAGAAACTATTGAATTTATACACACTTATTTGGTTTCAAAATTATTAATTATACTCATTCCAACAAGTGTGTTGATGTGGTAAACTCTGCTACATTCATTAATTTCCACAAAATTTCAGGCTAGTACTTTCCATTTCATAGGCATTTTTGTTTTTGCAATTGTTACAATACTTACCAGCCTTTCAAATAACCCAGCACACTAGGGCAATGACTGTATCTGGATAAATTCATTTGTATAATAATAGCAAGCGGAAAACAAAATTGAGACCCAGGTGGTTAATTTAAACTAGTGTGGAGATATGTGTCTGCATGTGTGTGTGTGTATGTGTAATATTCTTAAAGCTCCATTTAAACATGCAAATAGTATTTTTCAAAAAGAGTAGTTAAGAAAAAGTATTGGAGGATTTGGAAAAAACAACAACGCAGTGACTAGCTTAATATTAAAATTTAATGCACTGCAGAACAGCAGGAAAGGTTTTATAGTGCAGTGGGATCTAGGCCAAATTGCACCAAACATTCCATTACTATTCAAGCAGTTGCCTCCAAGTTTCCATTATCCCATGCCTAAAACTGTCTTCTTGCTGCAACCAGTTAAGGTCTGAAAGTTAAACAGAGGACAATTAGCCATGTACTTTACAAGGAAATTTTTTTACTGTTTTCACTCATTAATGAAAATAGGCCCACAGGTACCCAGGCTTGCAGAAAAGTGTGGTGAGTACTTAGAGAACATGGAAACTTGAGCAACATGTTTTAATGGTGAGGGAACACTGTAAGGCAGGTGCTTCCTCTTCACCGGGCACTGATGAGTATGGGCCCTCTGTCCAGATATCTTCCAGTCCATGATTCCTTAGAGATGAACTTGACCCATAAAGAAAGGATCAACTTGATGCTTAATAAAGTATCTGGCTGTCCCACAACTCTTTCCACACTATCATCAGGTCTGACTTGAAGAAGGGGGCAAAAGTTACACAAGGGCACCCTCACACATTGAATGATATTAGGTCACCATCCTATCAGCCAGTTCATTGTCTTTTAATTCCCAACATCCCAGGAATGTAAAAAAAACAAAGAAAGATGGTATTCCAGGGATATTCACAAAATGATGTCCCAGAGCCTCTAAATGAGAAAAGATAGTAAGTAATGTGAGCAAGCTAAAGCAAGTCCAAGGCCACTGTGGGAATCAGTTTATATTATAGATTTGCCCAACCCAGAATATAACATCATTCAACTGAGATTAGAAGGAGCACTGCAGGAAACACAAATGCTTCAGTAGGGACTTTTCATCTTACCATTCTGATGCTTGTGAATGAACGGTGTTCCGGTATGGTCACAGAACTTGGAATCATCTGTCAAATTGCAGCATAATAACTATGGAATAATTGTGTTTTAGATACCACTGATGGCACTGTTCAGGTGCTCCAGCCATCACTTTTCTGCACCTCCCCACCCCTACTCTTTCCTCATGAATTAGAGTGACCATGTGATCTACTTTACAGATGACAATCCTCTCTTTGAAGATTGAAGGAATTGTCTATATGAATGGCTATCTGGTCCAAGTCCAGTTTAAATATGAAGAACCGTGTGGGCTGTGAAGTTGCCCATCAACATTTATCACCTGGACAGCAAACTGAACATGTCACACTGGTCACAATCTTCTCCAAGATGGTGAGATAAATTCTCTTTATCTTTCAGTTATAGTAATTATTTCTAAATTTGTATCTATACATATAAATTAGCATATAATTTTTAATGCAAACTTCTGCCCTCCTTTGCCGCCTTCTATTTTTGGTATGGTGCGAATTCACTTTGTAAACCTGAGATCAGGGGCTTTTGTCTTGCTTTTATTTTACGTAAAACATCTAAGCCTAATTCTTACTGAGATGGTAAACCTGTGTCTGGGCAGTACTTGAACTTTAGATAGATGCTCACATGACTGAATGCTCTCCTATGAAAAATATCCCTGTGCATGGAAAATCAGCATGTCATGAAGAAAGCTAGGATGACATGTTTTTTATATGGAGGATCATTTTGTGTGGGAGAGAGAGAGTTAATGCAGGAATATTCAATCGCATGAGCTCCAACCTGCAGAAGTGGTACAGCCTCAGTGAGAACTAGGACCTAATTACTGTCAGGAGTTGAGAACAAAAAGTACATAGATTATAAGGTTCAGCTGAATGTGAAACATGGCAATGACTGGAATTATAGAAAGACTCCTCTTTGTCCCATCAGTTCATTTAGCTCCCTGCCTAGTCTAGCATTAATCAGAAGGCAATGAGAGTTTCAGTGATCTCATACCAATATGAGGATGTGTGATCAAAATAGTTATTGGTATACTGTAGTGCTACGAAAGCTCTGGAAGAGATTTATCCCTGGCACTAAGCCAGCCTGTCTCTTCACTTCACACTAGTTTAATATCTGCTTTCCTCAGTCTCTAAAATGCTACCCTGATGGATATGATATCTGAAAACATGTTAATGGTTCAGCAGCATGTTCAGCTTTTAATTCTTAGGGATGGACAAATCGGTCAATTCTGGTTTCTCATCCTTCCAAACCTAAATTCAGTTTGCCACATTTCCACATCAATTTGTGAATTTTTTTCAAAGTGCTCGTGAAAATTTGCCAGCATTTAAGTGTGTATTTCTCCTAACACATACATTTTTGTTTGCAGTTTTGCCTTATATAATGCAGTTTTCTGCACTATTTTCATAAATAGATGCATTTTTAGGCACACATTCCCCTGAAATATACACATTTTTGTACACAATGTTTAGATAGAGAACTGCATCCCAACATTCAGAAAAGTTCAAATTTCAAAGCATAGCTGTGTTTCAGTATCATTTGGGAAGTGCGTATTTCCATGTGAACTGAATTGATTTTTTACGCCATCCCTACATACCATCCAAGGAATTTTTCTGTAGCTAAACTCCCTTTCTTCCACTTTGTTGCTGAGCTGGTTGTCTCTAAGAAGTATATTAACTGTTGCAAACAGAGGTTATATACCTATATGGACTGCCTTTGATTCCGATTTATGGCGACCCTAGGAATAGGGTTTCCATGGTAAGCGGTATTCAGAGGGGGTTTACCATTGCCTTCCTCTGAGGCTGAAAGGCAGTGACTGGCCCAAAGTCACCCAGTCACCCTGGTTTCCCAGGTTGTAGTCCAACACTCTCACCACTATGCCACACTGGTCTATCTTTAATCCCCATTTCCAAAGGCCTGCATGACTTCAGACAAAATAGCCATTCCTTGGGTGACTGTTTTGTGAAGGGAAGTTCCTAAGGCCTTTGGTTTAGCCACTCCTCTATGGCACCTACACCAAGTGAGAAAAAGCCGGCTCAGCTGCTTCTATGGATCAGGATGCAATGAGGTGTAAGAAAGGCCAAGCAAGGGTCAGGAACAACCATTGTCTTACTGTCGGGACACTAATCACTCTCCCCCAACATCAATCTCCAGTCCCTGGCGGGAGAGCAAATTCCAGCCAGTGAAGAGAAAGTTAATTTTTCACATATCAGTAGATACCAAGCGAACCCATCAGTTCCCAGGCAGTACTTGGGAGGGAATGAGAAAATGAAACATGGCTCTGTTTCCAGCAGATAAAACTATATCTATATTATTCATTTATATTACACTGAATTTTTCCTTGGAAGTAATTGCTAGCAATAGGCACTTCAAGAGTGAACCTAGTGGTAATATTTACCGCACAGAGCCAATATGCACAAGCTGTGAGTAAGCTGCAGCAGCACATTAAAACATCACATCCTTTAAAAAAACAAAACAGGTTGCCATTATGGAGCTCTCTCGAGAAATGATTCTTTAAGAAGAATGGACAAAAGCGAAAGAATGTGCTTCATTCTGCATGACAAAAATTATGATGTGGGAAAGGACTCTCCTATGCCCAGTTTTGTACCTTGTCCATTGTAGAATCTCTCCCCATGTAGTACAGGAATGGATAACTGCCCCTCCTTACCATCTAGAAGAATGTGATATGAGCCCCCAATGCAAACATTGCATTTTTTTTGCTATTTTCACCCGTTTAAAAAGGGGGATGAGTCATGTGGCAGTGCAAAGGGGCATCTGTGCAGTCACTGCCTCACATTTGCTTTTGGGTTCTTTTCAGAAGTAGAGCCCCTTCCACTCCATCACACAAAGAGTTGTTCTGTGGTGGGTAACATGTGAACTGGGGTCTACAAGTGTGCTTACAAACATTGCCCACAATGACCTGGGAAGTGCATCATGGCAAGGACAAAGTAATTGGCGAGGGCTCATTTATATCTGCTTCTGAGCACCTCCCAAACCCAGTGGGGCTGCAAAGAAGAGCCTTATCCTTTTCCTCACAACTGAATACGGGCAAATATGCAAATCTGTTCCATCAAATGTATTTCAAATCTAGAATTTAAGTTCTCACATTAAATGGAACATGGTTCTCTTACCATTTTGAATTTACATGCTTTAGTCTTGTCGGCTTCTCTTATTTTATTTTATTTATTTATTTACTTATTGCATTTGTATACCGCCCCATAGCTGAAGCTCTCTGGGCGGTTCACAACAATTAAAAACAAATATACAAATTTAAAAACACATTTTTAAAAAGCAATTTGAAGCTCTTGACAGCTATGGTTTTGGCTGGCATGAAAGCTCATAAGCTGTCAGTTCCCAAATTCTGCCAAATATTCATTACCGTTGCATTGTTTGTGAACCTTGGTGAACTCCCTTGGCATGGACTTTGGGAGTGGCTGAAGGACTGAGATGGGTTTTCTGAGGCTCTATGAGATTAATGCACTTTCTATTGTTTTATTGTTATTCTGCTGTTTTAACAGATTTTGATGAACATAACTGGTTTTAATTGTAACATATTTTGATCTTGATATGTCTTTCTGTTGATATTTTAGTGATAATTTATAGCTAAACATGGATTTTTTGTGACAATTCTCATTTGCCACAGGATGTTTTGAGTGTGATATATTTTGGGAAATTTAGGATGCAGGCCTATGCTCACTTACCTGGGAGTAAGTCCCATTGAACTTAATGGGGTTTACTTTTGGGTAGACATATTAGACTAAGTGTATAATCTTGCATTTGTAGAGATAACATGGCTGTGTGCTAGTTCATATGTTAGATTTGTCAAGAAGAATATTGCACCATTAATTGGTGGAATGTTGTCATTTTTCTAAGCTAGCTAAGGTGGATATGAAAGTAATGATTAACAATGCAATCCTAAAAATGCCTACTCGGAAGTAAGTCCCACTGAATTCAGTGGCCTTCTTCTCAAGTTCAGTGGGACTAGAATTGTACCCTTATGCAATGAATTTGGTGTACTTACATATTTGGTATAATCACTTATTCATCTGCTGCAGAAATGGAATCTCTAGGTAGGGCTGGACAAAGTCCTGTCTGGAGAGCCACTGCCAGGCACTGTAGACAATACAGACCTAGATGGACCAATGGTCTAACTTCATATAAAGGAACTTCCTGTGTTCCTCCTCATTTTCTTGCAGAAACGAAGAAGAACTTCCATTGTTCTTTGAAAAACTTTCTACTAGGGCTGTGCTCTGGATTTGCCTGAGGCCTCATCTGAGTCAGCCAGGGATCACTATGGGTCTGACTGGATGACCCAGAGTGACCCAGGGCTGTCAGGAGGCAGGCATCAGGCAGGGAGAAGAGGCAGTCTCCTTTCTGCCTGAGCGCCACCACCTCCCAGGATCACTGTGGGTGCTAGTTTGCAATGCGCTTTCCTGCAGGAAAACTTGCAAACCTGCATCACATAGGTTTGCTGCCTCGGCTTATTGGCTGTCGAGCCCACAGAGAGATCCTGGGGGTATTGGTTTGCAAGGTGCTTTCCTTAAGAAAGTGTTTCTGGAGCATCCTCTCTCCAGGATCATCCCCTCCACTGGACAGCTGTTCAGCAGAGGGGTTGATTCTGCAGGGTTTGTGATGCCTCCCTTCCTATCAATGCCCCTCCCATCAAGGCATCACAGCACCCTACAGAATTAACCCCGGTCTTAGTCGAGGAGGAGAGAGGAGCCACAAGGTTTCCGTACCCCACCCCTCTCCTGGCTATATGTTTAATTAGAGTTTTAAAACTTTATTTAAACATTAGCCCCATCCCTGAACTTATTTGAGACCAGATTTGGGGTGGGGGAGAGCCAGTGTGGCGTAGTAGTTAGAGTGTTGGACTACGACCTGGGAGACCAGGGTTCGAATCCCCACACAGCCATGAAGCTCTCTGGGTGATCTTGAGCCAGTCACTGCCTCTCAGCCTCAGAGGAAGGCAATGGTAAACCACCTCTGAATACCCCTTACCATGAAGACCCTATTCATAGGGTCACCATAAGTCGGGATCAACTTAAAGGCAGTCCATTTCATTTTTTTTCAAGTATGTATGAGATTGCAATCTAAACTGCTTAGTTTTAAAGGTGCCACACAGGACTGTTAACAAGGGACCCCATAGATTTCCAGACCTATGGGAAAATGTTATTTTCCCCTGCCCCATCTTGTTCATTTCCACATCTTTTTTTCCAGAATATGCAATAAACTGCAGGGAAATTACATGGACTAGGACGTGGGAAACTACAGTTAAAATCACCATTTAGCCAGGTAACTCACTGTGTAACCTTGGCCCAGTCACTGTCTCTCAGCCTAACCTAATCCATGACGTTTATGCAACAATCAAAGCAAGATTAGTGTGGCTGGGGCCCCTGGTGCAGTTTCCAAAATAGGACCCCTTCTCCTAGAAAGGAACATCAAATTACAAAATTTCACAAAATAAGTCTTGTGCTGTCTTCAAGACTAACAAATATATTATGTCATAAGCTTTTGTGGTCTACAAAAAAAATGTAGTTTCACACCTCTCAGCAAAACACAAAGAAAAACATTTTGTCAAAATACTTTGAGCATGTGCAGTTTCATATTTTAAATTCACAACTCATTGTTTTTGCTCACTTTTTGCGTTATCTAGTTATTACATTTATATTCCACTTTTCCCCCAAAGAGCACAATGTGGTCCCCATTTTATCCTCACAACAACCCTGTGAGGTAGGTTAGGCTAAGAGCCTGCGACTGGCTCAAGGTCACCTAGTGAGCTTCATGGCAGAGTGGTATTTAAACCCTGGTCTCCCAGGTCCTAGTCTGACACTCCAACCACTATTCCACTCTAGCTGTCACACTGGCCTTTGAGCTAGTTACCAACTCTCAGCCTAACCTATTTTACATAGCAGTTGTCCAGTTACAGAAGGAGGAATAAAATGCAAAAGGGTATTTAGTGCTTGTATCATAGGCATCAAATTTTGGTTCCTTTTACCAGAGTGAAGCATCTTTGTTTAATAAAGGGCCACTTTTTTCTGCCCACTCCTCTACAAATAAGTGCAGCTCGAAGACTTCAGCCAATCTTTGGCTGTAAACATACTAGTTGCTTCAGAAACAGCCAGACCATTTTCTCTGCCTGTGTTTTGAAAACAGCTCTGCCCCCAGCTGGACACATCTCCCTTCACCACTGTTGATTAGGACCACCCACAGCAAAGCATTGGGCCAATCACTATGTCTGCCTGAGCCTACAGGAAAGTGTTTTCATTTGACATATCTGGAGTGGCAACAGGGCTGATGGCCAATCAGTTTTGATGCCTGTGTGAAGCTGACTTGAACGTAAAGCATGCTGGCGCTGCAGAGAGCTGATTGGCCAGAGAATAAGAGACTGACAAAACAGTATTCAGGACTCTCTCTACACTGAAATGGATTGGGGAAGAATGTGTGGGACAGGAAAGAGTGTGGCCTTGAGATTGTTTGGGAAACTTTCCAAACAGTTGCTGTGCATTTCACTTGGTAGGGCTGAGCTCTGGTAGCCCTAACACATCAGCTACCACTGTCTGCAACATGCATAGAAATGTGGTCCTTTCTTGATTGTGACTGCTGTGCACATTTTCTCCCACAACAATATTGTGAGGTACATGGCCCCCCTCTCCCTTCAGACTGTAGGCAGTTAGGGATGTTAGAGAAATTCAGTATTTGTGGATTCTGATATGGACTAATCTGATCCACACACCCCAGACTGGAGTCTAGTTATTCACCGGGTTTCATATTTCCTGAATGTTTCAGTGCTGTGCTCTGCCCAAAATTTATATCAGAATATTTTTAGAAATGCAAATTGTGAGGAGAGGGGGGAAAGTGTAGAAATGCATGCCTTGAGAAAAATACTCTGAAACGTGTATTTAAATGTGAATTTTCATGAGGATTAAAAACATTGTATATCAGTGTGGAATATGGCATATGGGTGACCACAAGTGAAAATGCCACAGTCCTGAAATAGACTAATCTCCCCACACTTTCACAAAGCCTTATCTTTACCCCTTAATCTACAACTGTAATGAAAGCTAAGTACATGCAACAGCATTTGTGCACATTAGGGGTGGAAGGATCTGACCATTTTGGTTCTCTCAGCCTCCCATTTTTCCAATCTTAAAACCAGTTCTCCGCATTTCTGCAAATTTTTCTGATTTTTTCTCATGAAATTCTCATGAAAATTGTTCAGCACTTTAGTGTGGATTTCTCCTACTGAACACAATTTAGTATGCCGTTTTGACTAATGTACACATTTTGCAAGCAATTTCTCCTATAACATATGTGCATATTTTATTTTCACTAATTTATTCATTTTCATGCACATTCCCCATAAAATATGCAATTTTGTAAACA
Organism: Rhineura floridana; assembly: GCF_030035675.1. Classification (NCBI taxonomy): domain Eukaryota; kingdom Metazoa; phylum Chordata; class Lepidosauria; order Squamata; family Rhineuridae; genus Rhineura; species Rhineura floridana. Next base: position 16,336,651 of record NC_084486.1, on the reverse strand, counting down.
CTGCTGGGTGAACTGCATTACAAAATTTGGATAAGTGCGAATTTCAAAAGATGGCTGTATTTCGGTTCTCTTATTTTTTTTTTGGAAAGTGCAGGTTTGATAGATTCAGCTTTAAATGCAAACTGAAAGGAATTTCTCTCCCATGCCTAGTTCACATCAGCCCTTTTACCCCATTTTCCACCTCCCTGTTCCCCTTCTCTGTCCTCTTGGTTTGCTTCTCTTGCTTGTCCCTACCCATAGCCTCAATTTAGATTGAAAGCTCTGCATGGCAGGGAAGCTCTGTCTTTTGCTCATGTAACTTTGTATAGTGCTAGATGGCTTATAAAAATGAATGAATAATCATAATCATATATACATGCCTACTGCAGGGAAGCCAGATTTATGTGCACCATTTACAACTGATGGCACCGTGTGTTTATTGTGCCATTTAAATTCCAATAATTTTCATGCCTGAGTATAAAAAGTGAAATATGACAGCTGTGAAAGTCGCATGCCTCAGAAACTTCATGCTCAAATACTTCAGGCTTGACTCTTAATGTTAGATGTATTGATGCAGTAAACTTAATTCCCAAACCGTAACAGGAGAAAGTAAGGCAGGCTTCATGTTTTTAGCCTCTTTAGCTATTATTGTTAACTGGAAGTGACTCCATAGTAGTAAATTACACCGCAGTCGTATTCAGAATATTTTTAAAAAATAGATTTAAAAATGGAGAGATGTCGATTTGATGGATTTAAAATGGAGCGATGTTGAAGCAAAAGGTATGTAAGAGGAAATGTGAAAAACTGCCAAGCAGCCAGCATGCTCAAACTTGAACCCCAAGAAACAGCCTTCTTTCTCTGTACGATAAAACCTCATCAATAAAAGCTACCAGCAAGTCTGCAAATTTAATTTTCATACCAAAAGACACTGGACAGACTGCACCTGCCATTGGTTCAGTTTGTCAGTGAAATATTAAATCATATATTTGATAAGGTGCCAGAAGACCAGCATTGTAACGTAAAAGAACACTTGTTAATATTACATCAGCCACTATACATTGTATCACCCCAGCTAAACTATGGTGTTTTAGGATGACACTAGTAGCAGACTAATTTAATTTCAGTTTTAAAGGGAGAATATGCAATTTTAATTCCATTTACTTAGGCCAGTGCCAATTTCAACTTGGAAATGGCACACAGAAAAGAAATGGACAAATGAGGTGGCATGATTGAATATTGATAAGCCAATTTTTAATTTATCAAGGTTACACAGGGGTCCCATGCTTGCACTGCATATCAAGGAGAAGCCTGAAGAATTGAGAGTTGGTGATATACGCCACAAAATGTACTCCCAAGAGTGACAACGTACTGCTTATAGGATTAGAACTGGAAACTTAGAATGGAACTGCTGAGTGTGGAATTAGTGTTGACTACAGCAGGCTCCAGCCACCAAAAATGGCATCCCACGTCACACTCTCTTCCTCCATAGCATGTAGATAGATTTCTTTCATTAGCCGATATGGAGCAGGGGCAGAGAAACTCCCATAGTGATGTCACGACACAAGTGCAGCACACATTTTGAAGGAGGACAGGAGAATGTAACATAGGAATGATGTTTCCAGCCACAGCCCCATGTCATATCAAACACAAGTTCCACCCTAAAAATGGCCCGGATGTAGTCAAAGTTAAGCACTTGCAAATTACCACCGAGTTTAATGGGTCTTAAAGCTGTCTGGGTGATTTCAGTGAAGCTCACACAGGAAATGCTTCTCAGATATATTATGTCCTAGGTTTACAATCTACTACTATATTCCTTTAACCTGTCAAATTTGGGAATGCAGGTGAGATTTTGCCAAATGGAGAATTTGGAACATTTATTTTTAACCAGGCCGGTCTCTTAAAATTGTGGAAAACAAGTTACAGAAATGTCACAAGATTAGTGATTTTTGAAACCCGTTGCTTCAAACCGCTTCTACAAAAGGGTGCTAAAAAATCTTTTGTATTCACCAAAAGGTGTTAACTGATTTTAATTGGCTGTTGCTGTTTTAATAACTTGTATTTATGTCTGCTTTTATGTTGTTTTCACTGTAACTGGTTGTTATTTTCAGCACATATACTGTCTTGAGCAATTTCCCATGGGAATGATGGCCTATAAATACTATGCAAATACATGCGAAATTCAGTTTTATTGTCAATCAAGCATTTCATCAACACACACACCAAAATCCCAACAGAATGTGCATCAAGAGTTTACAGCCCAGATACTGGACCTGCTTCAATTTCTATGGCTGAGGATAGGGACAAGCTACTTGGAGAAGTGTGGCTGACCACCTGCCCTCTTGACCCTTACCCATTTTGGCTTCTAGCTAGCTGGAGAATATTGCCCGGGTGGGTCAAAGGAGTGATTAATGTTTCACTGGAGGAGGAGGAGGTACCATCTGCCTTGAAGAAGATGGCATTGTATTGCCTCCTTTACATGACCTCCCTGGACCCAGAAGTGTTTAACAACTATTGTCCAGTGGTGAACCTTTTGGGGTCAAGGTGCTTGAGACGATGGTGGTGGCCCAAATTCAAGCATGAAAGAAACTGATTATCTGGATCCATTTCACTCTGGCTTCATTCCCAGTCATGGGACTGAAACTGCCCTGGTTGGTTATATTTGTTGGGAGAGAAAGAGGGGAAGTGTGTCCCTGCTCATTCTGCTTGACTCCTTGATGGCTTTTGATACTGTTGACCATGGTATCTTCCTGGAGCAGCTTATGCAGGTAGGGGTTGGGGGCATGGTACTCTGGTGGTTGGGCTTCTTCCTGCAGGGCAGTTTACAGAAAGTAGTTATGGAGGGCATTGTTCAGCACCATGGGAGTTGTCCTATGGTGCCCCACAGGGTTCCATATTATCCCCTATGTTATTGAACATGCATTTGAAACTGCTGGGAGCTGTCATCAGGAAATTTGGAGTGAAGTGTCATCAGTATGCGAATGAGACACAGCTCTATCTCTCTGTTCCATCTGAATCAGAAGAGGTGGCGGACATACTATGCTGGTGTGCTTGAAGGTGGTACTGGGCTGGATATGTGTCAATAAATTGAAGTTCAATCCTGAAAAAACAGATATGTTCCGAGTTCTTGAGTCTGGGAGGTGGGGAGACAGCCTCTTCTGGATAAGGTTGTACTCCCTAGAAGGAACAGATCTATAGCATGGGGGTGATCCAACACTGTCAACTGGAGGCTCAGATAGGCACTCCCAGCTATGGAGGCTATTTCCAGCTATGGTCCTCTTGGGAATGCTTTGATTTGGATTCCTGCATTGAGCAGGGGGTTGGACTTGATGGCCTTATAGGCCCCTTCCAACTCTACTATTCTATGATTCGATGACAACATTTGGATAAGTGTGAATTTTGAAGGATGGCTGTGTTTTCTTTCTTCTATTGTTTTGGAAAGGAGAATGTGATAGATTTGGCTTTAGATATGAACTGAATTGAATTTCTCCCCCATCCCTCCCTGTAGGGCAGGCATATTTCATGTTCCACTTTCATAGCAGAGTTTATGGCATATATCCTCCTGTCCAGTATATCTTGAGTATAAGAATGCACCCTAAATCAGATTCCAAAACAAGACAATCACTCCATGAATCTTAAAGGAAGATGATAATGCTTCTATGAATGGATGTCGTGTCCAGGTTGGGACTCAGGAACCAGAACAGTTGGTGAAAGCAAATCAGTTTTTATTAAAGTAATATCCAGACAAAGACTACGCCATCTCATGAAGTTTCACTACAAAACATAACCTGCGACTAGGAAGAGAGTTGACAGAACAAGGAACCACTATTCCCCCTGTCCCTTAAGAAGGGGGCAATCGAGCACGAATTCTCTCACTCCGCCTCAAAGTGCTTTCATCCACACCCCTCCTCTCCCCCTTCTTCTGCTGCCTCTTTTGCTGTCTCCTTGTACATGGTGAAGGGGGTGCCACTGCCCCCTCCCCTTCTGAGGACTCTGCTTCAGGTATGGGGAAAAGCAGGGGGGCAAGGCCTAAACCATCTGGCTCCTTGCTTTTCCCTGGATCAGGAGGAGGTTGGATTCCCCCTTGCCCTCCCTCCTTCTCCAACTGCTCTAAGCTTGAAGGGGGAGGAGGCGTGGGAAGCTCACGGGAAGGATATGTGTCTGTTGGACATTCAAGGTCTTCGCTGCCAGACAGTTCTATCTCTGAGCTTCCCTCCCCCTCCTCTGCGTCTTCTTCACACGGCTCTGGCCAAATGACCCCCTCCCTCTCCTCATCTTCTGAAACATCAGGGCCCCAATCCTGCATCCTGACAATGGACCAGCTCAGTGCACTCCATTAACTTCAACACATTCCCTACTCAGGTATTTTGCCACCACTGAAAATTTCACACCTCCAAAATTTAGATACCTGACTTGGTTAACCAACAAATAACTTACTTTAGGGACATCATCAAAATTAGAAATTCTGGTTCATAGGTTCACAACAAATTTCTTCCTTGTTAACAAGAAATTAGAAATTACAACATAAAGTGCAATGTTAAATAGGGGCCAGGATACCTGAAATACTGTCTTACTCCTTATATACCCAGTCGCTCACTGCACTCTGCAGGTGAGGGCCTCCTGCGGATACCATCTGATCAGGAGGTCCATTCTGCACAACATAGGAAATGGATCTTTAGTGTGGCAGCATCTACCCTGTGGAATTCCCTCCCCTTGAATATTAGGCAGGCGCCATTTCTGTTATCTTTTCGGCACCTTTTGAAGACTTTCCTCTTTCAACAAGCCTTTTGAAACCTATCCCATTCTGCATCTGTGTTAGAATTGCTTGTTAATATGGTTTTTTAATAATATGTTTTAACCCTTTAAAAAGATGTTTTATAGCTTTTTTAAAAAATATGTTTTTAATGTTTTACTTTAATTATTTTAAGGTCTGTTTTTATGATGTTTTAAAGTGTTTTAAGTGTTTCTGTTTGCTGCCCTGGGCTTCTGCTGGGAGGAAGGGCGGGATAAATAAATAAATAAATAAATAAATAAATAAATAAATAAATAAATAAATAAATTTCAATTGTCCCAGCTACACACAGACATAAATACTTTGCTCTGCCATAACTTCAACATTTAAGACAGTCCTGAACATAGCTATAGATGGCAAAACATGAAAATAACTCTTCAAGGCATGCAGTGTCATAATATCCTTATTAGACCCACCTAAAGTCCTAAAGTAATGAGCTACCGTTACAGAACCCTTCATTAGGTTGGCAGATAAACAAGAATGAGAGATCCCCTTCTTGCTGAGAGGCCTGATGGCAGAGACATCCATAACATGAGAGGTTCTTAGAAAAGTGATTCAGGAAGTACTTTGAAGATTCTATAAGTACCATATAATGTTTTTTCCGCATCCCCGAAGAGTCAATATTTCAGTGTGGCAGCCAGTAGTGTAGTCCAGGGCCGGCTCCAGGCATGCCGGGGCCCTTGGGCATCAGTTTGCCCTGGGCCCCAGCATGTGTGTGTGTTCACATTTGCACCCCCCTCCACCTACCTGTCTCCTGTCTTTTACTATTGCCATTAACCAAGATGGCAGCCGCGGTTTCCCTAAGGGGATGAGGCCTCCTCCGCCATCTTTGTTAATGGCACGCGTGCACATCTCTGCCATCAACTAAGATGGTGGCAGGGGCTTCAGTACTTTAGGGAAACCGCGGCCGCCATCTTCATTAAAGGCAATACTAAAAGGCAGGAGACAGGTAAGTAAGGGGCATGGGGGGCACACGCATCATCGCGGATTGTGGAAGGGGAGTGGAGGGGCCGCGGAGGGCCCCCTGTTACCCTGTAGCTCCAGGGGCCCTCGGGCCAGTGCCCCACCTGGCCACCCTTTAGAACCGGCCCTGGTAGTGGCGAATTCAGAAGTGCAGGGTCCCCTCATGATAGTCACAGCCACATCCCCTTTTAAGATTACACAGCCTTCTAAGGTTATAGAATAATCTGGCCAGGTTTGAATACTGCTTTCTGCTTCTGTGTCACTATCACCATTTGACTGTCTTTTCTCACTGTCAGAGATATTGCTGGAATAACTGAATTTATACTCTTGAATATTTTATTTCTTTTTTGTAATAATTGTTTTAGTGCTTTTCCTGTGTCTCTTTCTTTTGGTGTGCATGCAAAAAAAGCCTGGCTGGTTGTTGCATAATAAACTGAGCTCAACTGAATTCAGTTTATCTCATTGATCTCCTACTGCTATACAACTGTTTGATGATGTAGATGAGATGCTATCATCAGGATTCGCTGTCTCTTCGACAATTACAGAATTCTCACTCTCTACAACTTATCTTGATTTTTTGAAGTAGGAACTAATAAAGGCTTGCTTGCCATTGAAACTCATTGGGACCTGTATAACTGACTCAGAAAACCCAACAGCAATAAACACAAACGTCTTTAAAACTGCTGGGTGCATAGGTTTACCCCCCCCACACACACACACTTTCTCTGGGGTCTTTTTTTGCTGCTGGGAGCATGTTAGAAGACTCTTCTCAATGACCAACATTCTTCCCTTTCATGTTGATTGATTCATAGGATGCTGGAGACATAGGGAACCTGCTGGGACCTGGCTCCCAAAAACATAAGTCTAAGACCCCCTGAGACCCTGGATGACTACACCCCTAGTGGCAGCACTTATATTTTGGAAATCCCTACCTATTAACAGTAAGCAGGAACCTTCATTATACCTTCATTATACTGTTTTAGATGCCTGCAGAAAACTTTTTTATTTCGGCAAGCCTATACTGACACATAATTTAGTTATGGATACTTGTTTTTTTTTTAAAAAAATCTGCTGATTTTATCTGTATTAGTGAAAGTTATTTTATTGTTTTATGTACTGCACTTAGAGATTTTTTTGATTAAGCATTCTATAAAAAAAGGTAAATTAAATGAAATAAACAAGTAGTAGCACAATGTCATCTGCATATAATATGCTATTTCTCTCAGGGAGAAATATGCTTTAAATTGGAGGTGAGGGGAAAATCCCTTGGGAACAGTCGAACCAAAAGTGAAGCCGTTTTAGATTTCCACAGGATTGTTCTAAGAGCATGTGTCACTCTTCCATTGAAATAAATAGAATTTAACTTTGGCTGGATCGGGTCCTGTATGTTGGATATCCACACTCGGGACTCTATAAACACATACAGCAGCATGTAGATGCATAAGCCAGTGGTGGACGATGTGGGCCTAAAGGAGGCTCTGATGCATACAAACCTGTTATCCTACCAGGCATTGACTTTGCCTAGTTTGCTACATATACACATCAGGTATACATGCCACAGTATTTTAGAGCAGTGGTTCCTAACCTGGGGGCTGTGACCCCTGGGGGGGACACAAAGTAATCCAGAAGGGGCTGCAAACAGTAAAGAAATGATTTTTTAATTAAAAAACTTTTTTTAAAAGTCTTCACTCCCTGGATGCTGTCTGTTCCTTACTGCTGCTGCAGTCAACACCTCTCCCTTGCTCCAAACAAGAGGGGAGGACTTTTGCTAAAGTGCCAGAGTGCCTTTCAGGTGCTCCGAGGGCAGACATCTGCCTATAAAACACGTGGCAGACACCAAAGGAGGCTGAGGGTGGAGCTACCCGGAAGAGGAGGGGATTACTATCGCTGACTCCCATCTCCTCACACTGCCACTGTTGATGACGCCCTTACTCAGAATGAGAGGAGAGAGGTTCTTGTGAAGCAAAAAAGAAACAAGGCCACAAGGAAAGGCTGCTTTCCCCCTTCCTTCCTGGCAGCCAGCACCAGCACCAGGCATTACTAGGCCCTTGGGCACCAGCCTGCCTGGGCACACGGCTCCTGCCTGTCTCCTGTCTTCTACTGCTATGCACACTGCATGCACAGGGCTACCATCAACCAAGATGGCAGCAGAGGCTTCTTTAAGGGGCTGATGCCCCCACCGCCGTCTTGGTTGATGGCATGCATGCGCGATACGGTACGTGCACACATATGCCTGCCATCAACCAAGATGGCAGTAGGGGCACGAGCCCCTTAAAGAAGCCTCTGCTGCCATCTTGGTTGATGGCAGCCCTGCGTGCACAGCACGCACAGCAGCAGAAGATAGGAGAGGTAAGTGGAGCAAGCAAATGGGTGGACGGCCTGGAAGCTTCCTCCCTGTGATCTGCAGCAGGGACTCTGCCGCAGATCATGGCAGGGGAGCTCTACTCTTCCCCCCATATGAGGGGCCCACGGCCAGGGCCCAACCTGGCCACCCTTTGGCACTGGCCCTGCTGGCAGCCAACGTGTCTGTCTTCTTGGCGCCTGCTTTGCTGCTACCTCCTTTTAAAAATTATTCTTATTTGTGAGGCTGCCCAGATCTCGCCTTTGACCCAGACGGAGCCAAAGAGAGGAAGCTTAGGATTCGCTTGCCCCCCATCTCTGAAGCTACGTGTGTATGCCAGTGTTCCCCCTTTCTCCCAACTACACTCTGCACCCATCTCTCTCTCCAAGATGCTTCCCCCCTCCCACGTGCCCAAATGCATGCATGCCTGTGCTTGTGTGCGTGCATGCACTGATCTGTCTTCTGCTCCGCTCTCATTCCGCAAGTGAACACTAACCAAGTCATCAGTTCTGATGATCATGCCAAGGCCTAAAAGCACTAACCCCCCTCCTCAATCTACCCACCCTTTTGTCTTCACAATCTAGCATCCCCACCACTACCACACTGCTGCTTCTTGATGATGATGATGATTTTAAAAAAGCTCAGCAGATTGGCTGAGGCTCCACATACTGCAGTTGAAATGTATTTATTTATTTACTTATTATTGCATTTATATCCCACCTTTCCTCCAAGTTGCTCAAGGTGGTGCACACAGTCCCCCCCCCTTTCCATTTTATCCTTATACCAACCTTGTGAGATAGGTCAGGCTGAGAGACTGGGTCGGGTCCAGGTCACCCACTGGGCTTCATGGGCTGGGTGGGGATTTGAACCTGGATCTTAGTCCAATTGCTGTAACCCCCTGGTGTCAGGAGACAGGCCTGTACATCTTCAGACTGTGTGTGTGTGTGTGTGTGTGGGAAACCAATTTGATTGGACCTTTGCATTAGGAAAAGAAAGCAACACCTCCCTGTCTGCAGGGAGCTTTTTATGAAAACGGATATTTGGAGGTGTGATTTTGCCACGCACCATTTTCTTTCAGTTAACAAAGATTAAAATTACAATTAGCATGGGGGGGGTCATGACATTTTTTGAGCTTAGAAAGGGGGTCCCATACTCATAAAGGTTGGGAACCACTGCTTTAGATAAAACAGTGTCTACAGTGTGGGAGGGCTATCTGAATTCAGAATAAATTTGGTGGATTAGATTAGCAGAAAGCTTGAATGTCTTAATAAGTTCAGTAACTAGGGAATGACACCAACTTAACAGAAGTTATGAACCCCATCCTTCTTCACTCCCTACTAATTGAAAAGAAGACTTTTGAATCTTGAATTTATCATGAACAGCTTTTAATTTCTTTCAGACTTCATGCTTCAGAGAGCTTTGTACAGCTCCATGAAAATGGTCTGTGGGACTTAACGATGCATCCCCCTCTCTTGATAATAAAGATAGAATCATATGACCGTGATTACTTCTGATGCTATTAGGGTCTTTTCTGTGACAATTATTAATAATGCCATTAATGAGAAGTTTGCCCCAGAGCATTTAATGGATGATGATAGGCTACATATTCTGAACTATGCTAATCAGAACTGGTATTCAGAAAGAAAGAAGAGCTTTGAACTATATGAAGGTTACTTACTAAAAACAATTATATTGAGGGAATGTAATTGTCTGAGGAACAGCCCTCTTGTGCCCTGCAATTTATACCAGAAAACATTAACATGTACATAGTAACTTCCATGTTTTAATAAAGTGCTAACTAGAAATTCCCATTCTGTTCCATAAACTCATTTAACAACAACAACAAAAAGGAATTAAATTAGACCACAGGCTTATTAGTGAGTAAGCCCTAATGAACACAGTGGGACTTACTTCCAAGTAAAACATACATAGGGTTGAGGTGCCCAGTTCTATTTCCTTCCCCCCCCCACACACACACACATGTTCATTTCTTTGCGCCAGAATGGCTGAGGATAGTCTCCGTTGCTACAAGAAGACTGACAGTGTAAACAGAGTAGCCAAAGGGTGGACAATGGTGAGGGTTGGCAGTTCCTAAAAAACAAAATTCTGTTATGTGAACAGAGCCCCAGAAGGAGAAACCAGAAGGGTCAAAGGGTGTTGCCCAGGAGGGTCAAGGGTGGAATGTGTGCACCTGGGGGAACAGTCCAGCACTAAAGGGACAGAACATGTGAATCTGGCGTCACAGCCCAGTAGTATATGAGTCCATCCACACATTTCAGGCCTGAACCTATCACCCTGACACAATCCAAACTCCAAGTGTGACACAAGCACAAAGCATTCTCAGGCATGCGAGTCCACCCACAGACTGTGTGTAACAACAGGCAGCATATGACTAAGTATTCATCATATATTAAGCATGTATTAAAATCTTAACATGCTTAATGTTACATGAATCTATGGAAGCAAACTTCAGAGCTTGGAAAAGTTACTTTTTTGAACTACAACTCCCATCAGCCCAATCCAGTGGCCATGCTAGCTGGGGCTGATGGGAGTTGTAGTTCAAAAAAGTAACTTTTCCAAGCTCTGCCCAAAACCCATAAAGAGCCGGTCCCCATGGAAGGAAGCCAACTTAGTCAAAGGTTAAGTCACAAAAAAGTAAGCATCTAGAAAACATTTACCTGCTGTACACCCCCCCTCGCACACACAACACCCATGTTGCACCCACACCCTTACCCCCTCTCTCACTCTCTTATCCCCCCCATATATATCTCACTTGTCTGCTTCCTCTTGGCCAGCCACACACCACTGGGATCCATGCTATGTTGGGGCCAAGCTATTGCTAGGCTACTGCTGCTATAGCAGCCCCGCTGGCTGCTGCCACTAAGGATGGGCTGAGGCTACACTGCTATCACTGCCACTTTTAAACAGCCTATCAGCATCGGATGAATGCAGGCACTCCTGGTTTCACCTCCACTCTCTTCTCTTCCTCCTCCTGCCATCCAATGGAAATGTTGTGTGTGCATTTACAAACAGATCTAAGGGCCACTTTCCCAGCTGCCGAGGGTGCATGTGTACAAAACGCTTTCTTGCCCCAAACAAAACAAAAACCAGCGGACCAGATCCACACTAAGTTTGGTGTGCTTTAGACCCACTGAAATCAACAAGACAGGAATGGAGGGCCCCCGTAAAGTCTGGTTTGTCCCAATCCTCAGAGGGGATAGGCAAGGGTGTAGTGATGGGGGGGGGACAAATGAGAGCATTGTACCCTCAAATGATAATTCTGCTCCCCATGAAATTTTCCTTCAGCCCCCAAATTTCTAGTATTGCAGTAACTTAAAGCTTTCATTGAGCTTTTAGAAATACAATTCAGGCATCCAAAGAGAGGGACGGGACAAAGTTACTAAAGGAATGCGAACACAACAAATATAAGAGTTAAAAGTGTAAATGAAGTGAACACAAATCATGATGGGTTGTGGAGGGAGTTGGCAAACCTAAGGGTTTGCAGTTGGAGCAAAGAAAGGCAGGAAAGACAATAGTGTTGTCCAAAATTACCAAATTATTCCAAGCTACACAGCTACACAGGAAGTGGATTGGACTGTGAAAGACCAACCCCAATTGTGTTTGCATTTTGACCAATTTGTAGGGCAGTCCCGTATCTCAGAGAGGAGGTCAGGTCTCCTGCTCTCCTGGTGCATTCACTAGAGCTGCCCAATTTCCCTGCTTTTTAAAGTTTGATAGAAATATCTGTGGGCTATAGGTATGTTTTTAAACCGCAAAGTTTTTTTGCCTATTAGTGAATTTCTCTGCTTTTTAATCCGGGATGTAAGAAATGGGATCCTGTGTAAGCCTGCAGAGAAAGGACTGATCATTTGCATGCTTACTGAGTTCAGTGGGATTTACTCCCATGCAATCATGCTTAGGATAGGTGAAACTGAACACAGGGGATGGGGAGGGGAGGAGGAGGGAGGGAGGGGAGGAAGTGTGAAGGGGTGAAGGGGGATGGGAGCAGGCAGGAAGGGGAGAGGAGGAGAAGGTTTGATCATTTGCATGTTTATTGAGTTCAGTGGGATTTACTCCCGTGCAGTCATGCTTAGGATAGGTAAAACTGACCAGGGGGGAGGGAGGGATGGCTGGAGTGGGCAGGGAAGGAGGAAGAAGGAAGAGGGGAGGGGAGGAGGAAGGGAGAGGGGAAGGAGGGGAAAGCCAGGTCTGATCATTTGCATGCTTATTTAGTTCAATGGAATTTACTCCTATGCAATCATGGTTAGGATAGGTAAAACTGACCATGGGGGAGGAGCAAGGGGAGGGGAGGGGAGGGGAGAGGGAAGGGGAAAGGGAGAGGAGAGGGAGTGGAAGGAGGGGAAAGGGGAAGGAGGGGATTGGAGGGGGAGGAGCAAAGGAAGGGGCTGGGGAGGGCAGGTTTGATAATTTGCATGCTTATTGAGTTCAATGGTATTTACTCCCGTGCAATCATGCTTTACATAGGTAAAACTGACAATGGGGAGGAGGGGGAGGGGATTGGAGAGGGAGGGCATTGGAGGGGAGGGGCAAGAAGGAAGGAAGAGAAGGGAGGGTGGGTTTGATCAGTTGCATACTTTTTGAGTCCAATGGGATTTATTTCTGTGCAATCATGTTTGAAAATGGAAATGGACTGCCTTCATGTTGATCCCGGATTATGGTGCCCCTATGAATAGGGTTTTCATCATAAATAGTATTCAGAGGTGGTTTTACCATTGTCTTCCTCTGAGGCTGAGAGGCAGTGACTGGCCCAAGGTCACCCAATGAGCTTCATGGCTGTGTGGATATTTGAACCCTGGTCTCCCAGGTCGTGGTCCAACACTGACCTGGGGGAGGGGGAGGGGAGGATATTGGGTGGATGGGCATTGGGGAAGCCCCATTCTTTTCCAAAAGGAAAACATTGTGAACAGTATCATTGCTTTTCAGCGTTTCCCCACCTTTTTATTCTACAGCAGGTACATGTAGCCTCCCAGCCAAATTTAAACCAAAGCTGTCCCTAGCCACATCCTCACCAGACCTTTATTTCACTTTGGACAGTCATGGCTTCTCTCAAAGAATCCTGGGAAGTGTAGTTAGTGAAGGGTGCTGAGAGTTGCTAGGAGACACCCTGTTCCCCTCATAGACCTTCAATCAGAGCAGCTGACTGTTAAACCAGTCTGGCCAGTGGAGCTCTCTCAGAGGAATAGGAGTCTCCTCTCAGCACCCTTCACAAACTACACTTCCCAGGATTCTCTGAGGGAAGCCATGACTGTCTCACATGAAATCAAAGTCTGGTGTGGGTGTGGCCCCCTGATTAGCCAAGCCCAGCAGCTGTGAGTCTGGCTTTTAGAACACTTGACAGTTGGTTCTTACTGAGCATGCCTGACATTGTCATTCAGTTCATTGCAAAATTTTGTAAATTAATTAAAAATCATCCAGGTATTTTAAAAACTTTTAAACTGCAGAAGATGAAGGTCACATGGGGCAAGGTCAGTAACAGGATTACAGGTACTATGTGAACATGGCTGATTTTTAATGAATTTCAACAGATTATGAGAACTCAGAGAAAAAACTTCAAAAGGGCTCTGGGTGTTTTTTCTCTCTCTTTAGACTTTGAACTCTTGATTCTTTCTGACTGTTTTGTTTATCGACAAATTTAGAGGGTTGTTAAGCAAGCATTTCTGAGTTCAGGACTATAAGTTTCGTAAGGTTTTATTTTCAATTGAGCTTATGGGAAGCATCCAAATGGAAAAGGGGGTTATTTTCAATTTAACATTCTGGAATGTGAAAAATCCACGCTGGCTATAGTATACAGCCACTCTCCTGGCTGTATAATCTGAGTTTGAGAATGATGGTGGGGGAAGGAAATGGGCTTGCAATACAGGTGCATATTATAAGTGTGCCAAATTCATATTCTGAATTAGATATGAATCTTGGCAACTGCACTTCTATAAATCCAAAGTAGATCTGACTTCACCCTTTCAGTTTCCTCTCAATGTTATAACAGTGGTAGTGGATATGATCTTGAACATTATTGCAAAAATAATAAATAATACTAAAAGGTATGATAGTACAGTAAAGTAACTATAATGCCAACAAGCCTTTTAAGTAGAGGCCCTATCCCAGTCTGCACCTGTGTCCGAATTGCTTGTTAAGGTGTTTTTTAAAGATATTTTAATATGTTTTAATATGTTTTTTAATTTTTTTTTTGTAATATGTTCTAAGGTCTTTTGTTTTCAAGGTGTTTTCAAGTGCTTTTAGTGTTTTTGTTTGCTGCCCTGGACTGGGTTCCTTTCTGGGAGTAAGGGTAGGATATAAATGTTATATATACACACACACACACACACACACACACACTGTATGCTCAGTTCATATAGAATGTTTGCTTTCATTTAGATACTAAAGAAAGTAAAGGAGTAACAAAACTACCCAATTATTTCCTTCAAAATTTCTAGCAAGCTAACATTTTCTGCCCTAATTTCAGCTGTTGGCAATAATGTATGCTATTACTCTGCCAGAAAATTAAACAAAAAAAAATGGAGACAAGTTATTAAGAATCTGTAGAGAAAATATAAATTTTGGTCAAAACCTGCCCCCCCCTCCAATTCACATTTCAAAGGGAGCAGGACATTGTTCTTCCTTACTGCTTTTCATCTTCTTACTTCAACTGATGCACTTTCTGGCTCTATACTAGGGCCTAAAATGGAAGCGCTGAATTGAACAGCAAGGCTATTTTGGCTGCATTCCTAGCCTGAGTGGAAACAGGTGATTCCACATCTCTCAGGGGTCTATAACTATTGTTCCAACTGACATCTCTGAAGCTTCTGAGGGACAATTGAGGATTTTCATCCTCATTTCCCAGGAGCCAATGGGAACACCACAGTAATTTACTAGATAAACCTCAAATGTGCTTCTTTTTGCGTGTCAAATAAAACTTAAATGTGCCTTAACTGAAAACTATGGGTTGGCAGGAAACTGCCGTAAATTGTACCAGATTTCAGATCTGTTTAAGTAGCTAGTTTGCCTGGGGTCAGAAATGGACAACACTTATAAAAAAAACACCAGTGGGATTTTGAAATATACATAGAGTCATATTTAAGGCACCCACTAAATTGCTAAATTGTTTCCTAAACTGTTTGCTACTAAAAGAATTAGGGATTTTAATTAGCAAGTCAGGTAGAATACAATGACATTTTTGGAAGCAACTCATTAGGTTTAGAAGGGGCTTCAAAAAGCAGTATCAGCTAAGCAGCCTACAATTTTTTACTTTGCCAAAACAAGCAGTGTGCCTTCTCTTGAGAGACATCTTATTTATTTCATTGCTGTGGATTGCACCTTTAAATACATGTGTGAGTGTATTCTTTGGTTCTCATTGAAAGTTAGCCATATGATGGAGGAGAGTGCACAGTCTCTTGATTTTTCCTGCAGCTCTCCAGGCATATAACTGTCACAACTCAGCTGTGTATATACTGCCCCAAGGAAAAGCAGCATGATAAAATGTGAGATAACATTTAAACAATGGTCTACCTGCTTAATAAGGGCTACAAAATATCAGCTTTCCCAGAAAGATTAGAGACCATTCACCTCATGTAAGTGCTCAAAGTGTGGGTAGGGGCACACACGCAAGCCCTACCCCAAATGTCCTCACATGCATCATGACCCCCTCAGTCTCTGATCATACCTGTATTATGTAGGGAAGATTTGCAGGGGGCATCTACTCATGTTGGCTTAATCAGCAGTAGAATGGGTTTTGCGATCAGGGACTCTGCTTTATGAGGGTCCCCAGTCATGTGGAGGGTTCCACTCACATTCAGGTGAAGAAGAGTAGAAGCCCCCTACAGATCTTCTTGACCCAACATGAGGATGGTTGAATACCAAGCATGCAGGGCAACACGCACATGAATGTTGGAGTGGGGCTTGTGTGAGAACCCCTGCCCCCCCCATCCAGAGATCCACAAAGTTCTTGTGTTTAGGCACACCTATTAATTTGGAAGATGTGTAGACAGCTTTCCAAAATTCTAGGAGAAAATAGTTCAAAATAGTAAAGCATTTGCCAATGGCATACCTCTGAGTTCTCTTATTCAAATAATGCTGGAACTTTATTGTTAAGATGGCATTCTTGGTATATGACAGAGTCCCTGATGGGTTATAGACAGAGCTTGGAAAAGTTACTTTTTTGAACTACAACTCCCATCAGCCCCAACCAGCATGGCCACTGGATTGGGCTGATGGGAGTTGTAGTTCAAAAAAGTAACTTTTCCAGGCTCTGGATCATAGAGTAGGAATTCCTTAGGGCTTTGTAGACTAAAACCAGCATCTTAAACTGTGCTTAGATGACACAGTGGGAAAATGCAGAATCTTGGTGAAAAACTGCATTGTGAACTTGCTGAAGACTCCAAGTAGTTTTCAAGGTCACATATACAATGTATTAGATTATTCACATCTCAAATAAAGAGGGAGTCTTCTCACTGTATGGGTTAACAATGTGCACTTAGGATACTATCATATATTTATATGATACTATATGATATTACACAATTACTGCTTTTACTTACTCTTAGCAGACTGACCTGCCACTACTGCTTAACCATGCTGGCTCTAATGTCACATATTATTACAGTATTTAAAACAATTAATCTGTTTGGTTATTGATACAAGTGTTCTGGTGGCATCCCCAGTGCTAGTCTTCCACTTTTTATGCCACATCTTTTATGTTCCTCTAAGCTAACGTCAGATTGAACTGGAAGTGAACTGAGGCACAAAATTGGGAAAACTCATCAAAGGCTTGGCATGCTTTCCCAAAATTGCTTAGTACAACTTACAAAAACTATAAAAATGCTGAAATGTAATGTGGATCAGATCAGGTGTGGGGAACCTTTGTCCCACCAGATGTTGCCAGTGGCCAGGGATGATGGGAGCTGTAGGTTTCCCATGCCTGGATTAGATGCTAATACATCCAACTATTTTACCATACATTCTATAGCAGGTTTCACCATGCATCTGCATATGATGTGAGATGCAGTCCTCCTTTTCCACCTGTAAAAGTGATAGAGACAAAGAAGTATCCCACCAGGGTGAGCATTTGATGGTTTTCTGTGTAGATATTCTGCCAATAAAGTAGAAGAAACACACATTTTAAGCCTTCCAAGTCATTTTTAAACAATCTTATTTGAATTCACAAGCAAAATGATAGCAGATCTATCTTAATATTGAAAGCAAAGAGATGCTGATATAATAATGTGGGGGGGGGAAACCAGTGCTTAGGAGTCATCCTAGCAACAATTCAAGCATTCGAGAAGTAGCAGCAAGCAACTCAATTTGCTCAGGAATCTATCTTTCTACTTGCAGAACATTAAGTTAATCATTTCCATATTAATGAATCCTACAGAGGAACGCATTAAATGGAGGAAGCAGGTACTGTGGGTGGATGGACAGGAAGTGTGTGTGTGTGTGTGTGTGTGTGTGTGTGTGTGCATAAGTGGAAAATAGAAGAAATTGAAAATGGAGTTGCCATGTACTGTTTTGATTTACAGCTCCTCCCCATCCTGTCTGTTCTTCAGAAGATATTTAAAAGGCAACCCAGCTAAAAACGTACACAAGTCCTTAACCTGCCGCCCCCCAATAGTACTGGCTAAAAACAGCTGCCCTTCATAAAGATGAAGATCTCTCAAGAGTACATAACACATGTGCAAGCAATAGTGTTCTCACACCAGGCTTTTCTGTATCATTTTCTCTGCGGAGATGCAGTAAGTCAAATCACAAGTCATCCCCAAGGTTTAAACAATTGCTGGGTGGAGGTGGTAAGTTCCTATGGAAGATTGCTGAAGATGAAATGAAAGGAAAACCCTAGATGCACTAAGATTGATTATATAGAGATTCACTATATATGTGGATACCCCATTGTAATCATTCATGTGTACTTATTTGCAACTGTATTACATTTATATTAGATGTGCATTAAATATGTCATACCAGTGTCATGGAAGCTCCTTTTCTGTGGGTTTATTCCATGATGCTGTTGCAACATTTAAAGGCTCACAAGTATCTTCCCCATGAAACAGGCACCCCGTCAAAGAGCTGGCCTTTAAACAGCACATGCCGATGCACATCTACTCAGAAGTAAGTCCCATTCAGTTCAGTGGGGCTTACTCCCGGGGAAGTGTGTATAGGATTGTAGCCTAAATGTTACAAAGGTGCCATGAGATGAATCACTGCACAGCTATACTATGTAAAGGGCACTTTAAAACCCACCCTATCTAGATATCTGGCTTACTTTACCATTACAATCTTACAGTGGATAGCAACAGATTTATTTGGAAAAGATAGATCCTGTCATCCACAGAGTTCAAAATCTAGATGGAAAAGGGAGCACAGATATAATTTTTAAAATGTATCCGGAAATAAAACGCGAAGTGGCTGCAAAGTCTATTCCCCTTCTACCAGCTCATCATTCCTTCTACCCTATTATCCATCCTCTCCAGAGCTTGGAAAAGTTACTTTTTTGAACTACAACTCCCATCAGCCCAATCCAGTGGCCATGCTGGCTGGGGCTGAAGGGAGTTGCAGTTCAAAAAAGTAACTTTTGCAAGCTCTGATCCTCTCCCTTCAGGGAAGGGCTGTTGCTGTAGTGGCATAGCACATGCTTTGTATGCAAAAGGTCCCAGGTTCACTCCTTGGCATCTTCAGATAATGCTAGGAAAGATTCTGATTTGAACCTCTGAAGAACCACTGTCAGATAGTGTAGACCATGGATGGCAGACCCTTGCCCCTCTGGATGTTGTTGGACTACAACTCCCACCATCCTTGATGATTGGTCGTGACAGTTGGTGGTGTGGGGGTTGAACCCCAACAATATCTGGAGAGCAAAAGGTTCCCTATCACTGATGCCGACCATATTGACCTACTTTGATCAATTGCCTGACACAGTATAAGGCAGCTTCCTATGTTCTGCCACAACCATTTCCCCAAACTCTATTGCAAACTGTCAAGGAACAGCAGCTACTTGAGTTCCAATAGTCACCATGCCAGAACTGCAGTAGGAGATCATGAATGGAGCCAGGACCTACACTGGGGTTGTGAACATCAGGCCTGGTATTCTCCTGGAGCTGCTGTCCGAGTTGGGGGTGGGTAGCAAGTGGTTCCAGTCCTACTTGGATGGTTGACTTCAGGAGGTGATGCTTAGAGAGTATTGTTTGAACCAGTGAGGTTCCACAGGGTTTGATCTTATTATCTACATGAAACTGCTGAGTGCGATCATCCGGAGTTTTGGAGTACATTGTCAGCAATATGCTGATGACACACAGCTCTACTTCTTTACATCTGCAAGTGTGGCAGTGGATGTGTTAGATTGGTGGCTTGTCTTGGTAATGGACTGGATTAGAGCCTATAAACTGAAACTTACACCAGATAAGACTGGGGCACTGTTACTGGGTGGTTCCCTAGACTTGATGGATGTGACTTGGCTTGTTCTGGATGGGGTCACACTCCCTCTGAAGGAGTAGGTACATAGATTGGGGGTACTCCTGGATTCTATTACTGTTGCTTGAGTCTCAAGTGGCCACAGTGGTGCAGAATGCCTTCCATCAGCTTTGGCGGTAGCCCAGCTGTGCCCCTGTCTGGACAGGGATAGCCTTACTTTTGGTGTCTATGCTCTGGTAAACTCTAGGGTAGGCTACGGCAATGAGTTATACATGGGGCTGTCTTTGAAGACAGTTTGGAAACTGCAGCTGGTGCAGAATTCGGTAGTCAGATTGTTGACCAGGGTAAGTCGGCCTGAACATATAATACCAATTCTGGCATGATTGCACTGGCTACCAATTAGTTTCCAGACTCAATTCAAAGTGCTGGTTTTGACATATAAAACCTTATGTGGCTTAGGACCCCAATACCTCAAGAACTGCCTCTCCCCATATGAACCAACCTGGACCCTGCAATCGTCATCAGAGGCCCTTCTTTGTGTGCCCCCTCCATGGGAGGTTCAGTGGATGGCAACATGAGAAAGGATCTTTTGGTGGCCCCCCGGCTGTGGAATTCTCTCCATAGGGAGGCCCGCCTGGCACCATCTTTATCCATTTTTAGGCACCAAGCAAAGACCTTCCTCTACACCCAAGCCTTTGGCCCTTGATAACCTTTTTTAGTGGGGTGGTACTAGTATATCTGCCCTTTATTTGTTTTGCATTTTGTATTTGTATTGTGCAGGTGTTTACTGCACAGAAAAATTCTACCTCCTCTGAATGTTTTCTGGCTCTGGGTGTGTGGGTGTTGTCACTTGATCTGACACCACATACACAAATTTTATCTGGAGTCAGGTTCTCAGCCCACTGCGCGTTAGAAATCCCATTGGGTAGAAAAACATCCTGAAAACAGTTGGTGTCATTTTTTTTATTCCCTCAACATTGGATGAAGCTTTAAATACTAATCATGCTAGCTTATATTATCAGCACACAATGACAAATCAGTGGCTTTCAAAAATTTTGTCTCCAGGAAACACTTTCCACATCAATATGTCTACAGTAGAGTTCCAAGTATCTTGCCCAGAGCTTGGAAAAGTTACTTTTTTGAACTACAACGCCCATCAGCCCAATCCAGTGGCCATGCTGGCTGGGGCTGATGGGAGTTGTAGTTCAAAAAAGTAACTTTTCCAAGCTCTGAAATTTTTGCCATGTGATTCTTGGCAAACTACAGAGGATATTGGGGTGCATTCTACTACAGTATTCTCCAGAGAATACTGGGATTCACAAAGGTCAAGCCTGTCGAATCTCACTGTTACCCTGTGTAAATTCAGGCAATGATTTCTTTTTGTAAAGTTAGTGAGTACATTTGCACATGTACACATCATACCTATACATACATTATTTTGTTACCAGGTGCTAAAATTTATAGATACTTCAAAGTATATTGCCCCCCAAAGGAGCATTAGAAGATGATGTGTAATTGATTATTGTATGGTGCTAAGTAAGACTGGAGAGGGGACAAAAACTTGGTACAACTTCCAGACTGTTGTGCAGTTGAAGAGATTTAATGTATCAGTTCCCATATTCTTGGAACACCAAAAACAATTTCCCAATATCCAGATGCTCAACATGCCTTAGGTAAGAGAGATATCTGTGGGACACAAAAGCTTTAGGTATTAGAATTCTAAATAAAGACGTTTAACATATGCTAAAAATACTTCCTACTCAAATTGCATTAAAAGGTGTGCATGGTCATTTTATATTCTTTTGCATAGTCTTCCGTTTTCTGAAATGCTAAAAACTTTGTTCTTTGAACTAGTAAATAATCATTCTAGAGTTAATAATTTTTTTAAAAAATTATTGGATTATTGGATCATGCTGTAATGCATCCTCTAGATTTCCTGCTCAGATTCTTAATCTGAATTTCTCTGAGACGAGTGGAAATTTCCCATCTGACAATTTTACATGTTCTATATGGCTTAATTACTATTACTGTGTGTAGCATAATTATTTTTCATTAAAGGAAGAGGGTATTTGAAGGCTTTTTAGAAACCTGCAAGAAACCTGCCAATTACCTTTCTTAAAAACACATGGATTTCTGAAGCCATGTATAATTACTTCCCTGTTTCAGACAGTCTACACTACTATGCTCTAGTACAGCCTTTCCCAACCAGTGTGCCTCCAGATGTTGTTGGACCACAACTCCCATCAGCCTCAGCCAGCATTTCCAATGGTCAGGAAAGATGGGAATTGTGGTTCAACAACATCTGGATGCACACTGGTTGGGAAAGGCTGCTCTAGTACAAGGGTGGGGGACATGTGGCCCTGCCAGAACTGTTGGGCTCCAACTCCCAATAGTTCCAGCCAGCATGGTCAATAGTCAGGTATGATGGAATTATAGTCCAGCAACATCTAGTTGCTGTATAGTCTAGTATAGTCTGGCCACAGGTTCTCCACCCCTGCCCTCGTAGAACCCTGGTGACATGCTTTACTACAGCTATAAAACGCTATTGACAAATTTTCATAGGGATTTCATAATCTCAAGGTTAGGTCACCTCAGGCCTACTGGGACATGACCTCTCCCCTAAATTATCAGAATGTAAATTTGGGCCTTAAGTGTGGGCCTTCTCATTCTGCCTTCATGATTTGTGAAGAAATGAGAGGTTTCCTTCCCACATGTAACTCTGAAGCCTTTGCTATAAGGGAAAACAAAAAGGTTGAAATGGACATCGCTGTCCTCCAGATGATTTGGTTACTTCATGTAGTTGTGATAAACAGCCATTTCACCAGGAGCCAATTATGACCCCTTTAAGGCTCTTCATTCTCCAGCCAAGGGTGAGGCCTGGGAGAGGTAGGCTAAGGAACTATATAGAGCTCAGTTAGCATCCAGCACTTGTCAGAACAAGTTGTCTCTTCCCAGGGAGCTGTCCAGGGTTCTGAAGGACCACTCTTGCTTTATGACAGGCTCCTTCCTTGCCACTCCTCTGGTCCAGCTAGTTACTTCACCCCTTGGCCCGATCTGCTTCTTCCAAATTCCACTTGGGCTTATCTTTGCCAGGACTGGACACTTATGTGGCCGCATGTTTGGATACTGTGATTAGCTACCAGATGCTTTAGATTTAGAACATTTATTTATTAACTATGCATCCTGATATTTTCCCAAGGAGCTCAGAAGAACATTGTTTTATTTATTTCTGATACTGAGGCTTGAGTGCCATTGCTTGTAGCCAAAACAACACTACCCATGCACAAAAGGGATATATTGGTAGACACAAGGGAACCCCAAGGTTTGCAAAAGTACATAAAATCGTTAGGGAAAAAATGTAAAAGGGGGACACTACAAACAGCTCAATGAGTGCTGAGAATGCTCAATGGCCACAAAATGCTGAGTGACAGTTGGGAGGGATGAAAAATGAGGTGTGGATGGGAAATGCAACACAGTATTGTGAGTGACTCAAACACTGAAAAGGAGCACTCTACACTGCAACATTTGCAGGTCCCACTTGCACATGGGACTACTTGCTTTTCGCTTTCACAACACCCTGATGAAGAAGGTTAGGTAGAGAAATAACTGGCTCAAGGTCACCCAGTGGCCTTCATATGTCTGAGTGGGGATATGATCCAAGGTCTCCCTAATTCATTTCCCCCTCTATGTCACATTTGTCCTAGCCTGTTCAGAATATGTTTGTCTGATAAGTAGGGTTTATCTTCAGAACTAGCAATACCAGAACTTTTCAAAGGATCTGCACTCAAGTTTTGAAACCCTAAAAGTGGCGATTCAATTTTTCTGTAGTTAGGATTACTTTCATCTATTTCTTATAGTAATTAGTGTATGTTATCAGATGAAAATATTCTCCTCTCAAACCTTGTTTTTACTACATCAAACAGCAATTAATTTGTATTACAATGGTTATCTGCTCATACACTTCTCTTTTATTGTACACCATTATTTTCTGCTGACAAGCTCTTTAAATAAATTCTTTCCATACTTCCTGATGTCATTGGTGGCATGTGCAGAATTACAATCTGTACTTAAACTTTATTATTTGAATGTATGTGGTGACTGCTTCATCTGTCATGAATGAGTAGCAACATAAAGAGACTCAAAATGTTCTTTGCTATGAATGGCAGCTGTGGTGAACATTAAAAACCTTTGATTCTTCATCACTAATTTGGGCAGAAGACTTTCCATTTATCCAGAATGTCTTTACAGTTTATCTCTGACTAATTCTTCATTACTTAAACAAACATCTAATTAAAGGAGAGTAAGGCAAATGCATACATTAGCAAACATTAATGAATATGTGAAAACTAACATGGTTGTACATATATTAGTCTATTGGATTGTTTTTAAAAAATCTTAAGCATATACAGGAAGCAGCAGCTGTTTAATAAACACATTTAAAAAGTAATTCTGTACATGCACTCTTTTATTAAAAGCAAAACCTGCACAACAAATGCATGGTTCAAACACGGCCAGTGTTAGCTTTCATGGTATATGGTCAACTACCTTGACAATATTCCCACTCTCTTTTAATGTCTCATGAGAACACAACACAACGTCTGTAGAACACAGCAAGTGTCCCACTGCTCTGAGTCTATGTTTGTAAATATGCACCCTACAGTGGCTATATACGGAATGGACAGACCACTCTATTTCCATTCCAAGTCACACGTTCCTTTGTCTGTTGGATCCCATTTCTGCATTCATCTGACTTTTTTAAAAAAATCCATACCGAAATCTGTATTTTAATTTGTATTTTATTTCAATGTACACATTTCTAAATTTAGTTTATCCTAAAATATACAATTTTTATTCATTTTGGAACGAATTTGAGCTGTGAATTGTTTTTCAAATTCGAAGAAGGGTGAAATCTGAAGGATAATTATTTTCTGATTTGTGTATTAGTCTGAGAGGAGCCAGTTAGATTGATTCACTTAAGAATGTGGCCTGAACAAAATTCTCCGTCCCAATATACGGCTAGTTTTGCTGTTGTTGCTGCTGCAAAACTGATGAAGATGGTTCAAAATAGGAAGGAAAATGATGCATTTTATCCCCCTTATGCTGCCGGGCTCTGCTCTAATATACAGCATGTGCCTTTTAAATGTCAGTAATGTGCCACATTGTTTTAACGAGACTTTTGACACTGTCACATTCCAACTTTTTTAAAAGACACCCTCCATGAGCTGCTGCTGTGCGGCTCCACAATGAGGAAAAACTTACCAGATAATTCCGTAGTGACCAGCATAACTTTTGTAAGCTTCTTTACATAATATTTTGTGTGTTAGCTAATATTATCTGAACCCCAATTAACATTAACTTGTTTTTGTGTTTTCACAACACATTTTCTTTTCCATTTCCCTGCCTCAAACTCAACAGTAACAAATTTGCCAACCCACACCGGTACGTCAGTGGATGCTTCTGCACTTTCTTTCAGGATAATCACATTTGCTATAGAGGCATTATTCCCTATGCTTGTGGTGTTTATTTTAAATTATGTGAAAAATTCATTTGTGTTCAAGATTGCCTTCAACCTTTTACAGGCTTGTACTGCTCACTGAGGCAAGGCAAGAGACTTTCAGCTTCTGTGGTGAATTTTTGTATCTGTCGATGAGCCAACCTATTCAGCCTAGCGACAGGGAGCCAATCAGGATGGGTCTGCCTCCTTGATACATCTGAGGGAAAGCTGGTAGAAGCTTCTATAGAATTTGTTTGTTTTACTTTTCTATCTGGGGATCTCACATAGGTTGCAAACACTTCAAGCACTACTGTATGGCTATTCAATTTCAATCAGCTGACACAGTACAGAGTTTGATGTATCACTAATGGCTGAAACCCAACACATGACATCACCTCTGAAGGCACCATTTTGAATTAATCTAAATTTAAGATGTGTAGGGAGCAAGAGGGAAGAATACACACACGTTTTTTCACAATTCAGGTTCCAGTTACAAAACAGCTGTGTCAGGCATGTTAAGATAACCTGTTTACTCTCCAAAATAAATTAATTTCAAACACTCAGACCATCGCTAAAAACATATCTACCTTTCTCCTGGTAGTCTTCAATTTATGAAAAGAGACACAGAAAATCCCAGATTGCCTTAGTAGGAGATCTTATTGAATGGCAACTTTCTTATGTCACTTCATGCAAAGGGAGAAGCATGGGAGATATTCAGTTGAATTAGAAGATATGGCTCTAAGAGTATTTTGTCCTATTGACTCCACAAATCACTTAAACCAGATCATTTGGATTTGCTTGATTTGAAGTCAATAGCTTAAATCTATGTTCACTGCCATTATTGATTTGTAGCTTGGGGCAGAGCTTGGACAAGTTACTTTTTTGAACTACAACTCCCATCAGCCCCAGCCAACATGGCCACTGGATTGGGCTGATGGGAGCTGTAGTTCAAAAAAGTAACTTTTCCAAGCTCTGCCTTGGGGCCAGTGTGGACAAAAAGCAGACCACATACCCAAACCATATAATTTTAGAGTGCTGGTGCAGAATTACATGTTTGAATTCTTCCCCACAAAATAACATCCCTGCACAAAGAAAATAAGCATGTTTGGGGAGAACTCCAGGGTCAAATCCCACTACATGGCATCTAATATGTTATACATGCATGTATTTACCCCCACAACTGGAAGCATTTGATCACATGATTCCACACACATAGCTGCAGCCTTACAGTCCAAGATCTGATGTTTGTGTAGACTAGTTCTTGAAGTAAAGTCATCATAGAAAGTTCCCTTCTCAAGTTAGATCCCATTTGTTGACTATTTGTCTCTGGCTTTTAACTAAGCTCTATGGTTACATGCATGTTGATCCACAAGAAGGGTAGTAGCTTTTATCTGTTCATCTACTGTGTTTGAAGCAGCTTCTTTGAACTCTCTCGTTCTTTGGCTGGCTCAGTACTTCTATCTATAAATATTTCAGTTCTCATCAAAAAAAATCACTTCGATGTTGCTCTTACACCTTTGTAGTGCTGTTCAAGACAAGCCAGATTCTGGTCCCAGCCTGTTTAAGAGACACAAATCCTCATGCATATTTCTAAGACCAACTCAGCATTAGATTATCCTGCATGATTTTTCCATGAAAATGTTGCATGCTTATTTTGCATGTGTATGTGTGTGGGGTTAAAAATAAAAGTTAAAAATGACTCTTTAAAAACTGGTGTGTTTTTTCCTTCCTGAGGGGCTTCATGGCAGTTAGATTTGAGGTTGAAATTCCTCAATTGCCACACAGATCCGTATGTGGCCGTTGGCTTGTTTTGCTTTCCTCAGAAATAGGACTTATACTAAAGCAGGGCTGTCCAGGGCTCCTTCCACACTGGCTGTGTTATCTGGAATGAATATCATTCCTTCAGCCAATTTTTACACTCACTGCATTCCACTGTTTTCTGTGTTGTCCCCTTCAGTCTTTTTCCAGAGCTGAGATGTGATTAGGGATAGTATCCATTGGCTGGTGCTCCTCTGAAAGAATTCCATTTAACTAACAGACTGGGGTCAATTCAAGTTCATTCTTTCTCCGCTAGCTGCTGCTTTTCTTGATCTGATTTTTTCCCCTCACAAAAAATACTGATTTTGAAAAGAAATATCAATATTTTGAAAGGAAATATTAATAAATGAAAGGAAATATCAATAAAATTATTGATCATAGCCTCGGAAAATCGCTACATCTAATCTACAACTATAGAGATTAATCGAATTAAAGGAAAATTTGGTACAAGATCTGAATTGGGCATAATTCTAGTACATCCCTAGATGAGATCATTAAAGATAATAATAATAATAATAATAATAATAATAATAATAATAATAATAATAATAATAAACTTTAATTTATAGGCCGCCTATCTGGCCAATGGCCACTCTAGGCGGCGTACAATAAAGCACGATAAAATACATGGTAAAATATGATACAATAAAAACAATATAACCAGTACAGCACAATGCAAAATTACAATATTTAGTAGAGTTGTCAGTAATACAATTCTGAAGCTAGTTCACCTTAGAAGTCTCAAGTTCATAAAGGCCTGATGGAAAAGCCAAGTCTTCAGGCCTCGGCGAAATATATATAAGGAAGGGGCATGTCGAAGATCTATTGGGAGGGAGTTCCAAATCGTAGGGGCCGCCGCAGAGAAGGCCCTCTCCTGAGTCCTCACCAACCCAATCACTTTAGTTGACGGGACTGAGAGGAGGCCCTGAGTGGCAGATCTTGTAGGGCGGCACAATTTATGACGTTGGAGGCGCTCCATCAGGTATACTGGGCCGAAACCGTACAGGGATTTATAGGTTAATACCAACACCTTGAATTGAGCCCGGAAAATAACTGGAAGCCAGTGTAGATTGTACAGCACTGGGGTAATATGATCATAATGGCGGGTGTTCGTAAGTAGACGAGCCACCGTATTTTGTACCAGCTGTAATTTCCGGACTGTTTTCAAGGGCAACCCCACGTAGAGCGCATTGCAGTAGTCTAAACGAGAGGTGACCAGAGCGTGTACTACGAGTGGGAGCTGGTGGACAAGAAGGTAGGGTTGCAGTCTTCGTATGAGACGCAATTGACCCCAAGCTGCCCGGCACAACGATGAAACCTGAGCCTCCATGGACAGCTTGGAATCAAGGATCACCACGAGGCTGCAGACCTGGTCCTTCAGGGGCAATTTTACCCCATTAAATACCAGGTCGATGTTTCCCAACCCCCCCTTGTCTCCCACGAGCAGTACCTCAGTTTTATCAGGATTCAGCTTTAGCCTGTTTCTTCCCATCCATCCACTCACGGATTCCAGACACTTGGACATGGTCTCCGCAGCCGACTCTGGTGAGGACTTAAATGAGAGGTAGAGCTGGTAAAGACTGCTTCATTGTTCATTACTTTGAGCACTTAATTCTTCAATAGAAAGAGGGTCATAAATATTTTAAATAAAATAGAGTAGTAGATAATGCTGTACTCACTAGCCCTATTTGGAAGTTATTGTGCTCCATGCAATTAAGATCTGATGGAGCAAGGTTGTGGCACTGTCCTTGACTTTGACTTTGTGAACCCCTGCCAGCCCCACTCCAGTGCTATCCATATGTTGGGGTCTTGTTGGCACAGGGGAAGCTTTCTGAACACAAAGATGCTCTTCTCGTTGAAGAACTGAGCGCTCAAAGTGGTGAGCAGTGAAGCAATCTTCAATCTTTGTATTTCTAGAAAATCAAACCCTTATTCCAAACTTGTAACGAGTTAAAAACCTGTTCAAATTAAGAGTAAGGTTCTGTTTTAATTTTGAGGTAAAAATAAAGATTTGGTTCAAGTATAGAGTTAGAACTAGTTCAATGCCTTAAGAATGTCCTTCTGTAATTCCTATGCATAGGGCTTCCACACTGTTTTCTAAATAAACTGAAATCCTATCATATTACTTCCTGATCTGTGCTAGGTAATGTTATTAATCTGTGAGTGGCTCTGAATGATTAAAAACATGAAGGGTGAGATCCAGTGTCATGCATAATTTTTATGATGTTTTAAAGTCTTTTTACTGCTTTTGTTTGCCACCCTGGGCTGCTGCTGGAAGGAAGGGTGGGATATAAATAAATAAATACATACATACATACATACATACATACATACATACATACATACATACATACATACATACATACCAGTGGACGTGATGGGATTCCCTTTCTTCCAGTATGGCATGGGTGGTGGGGGAGAGCCATCCTCCTCACATTTAAGTATCCAAAGCAGCTACTTCCCCAATATCGACCATCTTGGATCCTACAATTGGAAGGGGAGACCTTGTTGGTGGTGCCACCTCTGGATGCTGCCCAGTTGGTGCTGACCTATGACAGGGTCTTCTCAGTGGTGCTTCCCCATTGTGATTCTGAGAGAGAAAGGGTGTGCATATGCATATGGGGGAGAGAAAGATAGTGGAGTGAGTTGGCTAGCAGAGGGGAAATTAATTAACTAAACAAGAATTAATTTGGGTAATGAATTTGGGGTGCGGGCAACTAGCATGACCACGTATTTTGCAGTGGTGCCCATTTTCTCAAAATTTTTAGATGAGTCCATGGGGCCAAAAAGGTTAACGACCCCATCAGACCACTAGACCACACTGAAGTCCCAGTCACCATGTTTTTTTTTTCCTGCAGGGTGGGAAAAATCGAAAAATCAGGGTCTCACACAGCCTTTCTGAATACAGGAACACAACACAAGGGCCCCACAGCATGGAACAGAAGAAGGAAGGATGGACCAGGGCCTCATACTGCCTTTCTGCCAGTGCTTAAATAAGGCTCAGATATTTCATATGGCAATAGAGGAACAGGACAATGTGAGGCATCTTTGCTACCAGGGATTTCATCCTCCCTGTCTGAATTTGGGCCTGAAAAACATGGAAAAATGTGGGTGCATGGAAGGCAAGATGTAAGGAAGCATAATTTGTGATGCTGCACAAAATCACAGTGAAATCTGTTAAGGCATCAGCTATAGCTTCCAATTTCTTGGCTTTATGGGGATTAAGCCAACATGAGATAGCCTTAACTCTAATCTTAAACCAGCAGCTCCTCCCAGTCATTGAATATTTCTATTAATGAGCCACCCTTCTTATCTGATCTTCTATCGACAAATGCTTTATTTAAATGACATTGTGAAATAGCTATATATTTCCTAATAGCTATTTCCACAATAATTCCAGTGTGGTGAGATGAACAAGTGTGGGTTCACTCATCCAGAAAGCTCACTGGGTGACCTTGGACCAGTCACCTTTAGCCTAACTTATCTCACAGGGTTGTGATGATAAGACTGAGTGGTGATGGTGAGAAGAATCTGAGCTCCTTGAAGGAAGGATGAAATACAAACAATTATTTCAAACTGCTTCCCCCCCCCACTGTCTCCAATCCACTTGCTCTACATTTAATTTTCCTTCCCAGTTTTTTTTAAAATAACCCTTATACCTGTTCTTACATTAGTTTATCCTCCACCCTTGTCAGTTTCTTTACTTAACCACTGTCTGTCAGCGTAAAGGAATTTCATCAATATTCCCATAGGACTTGATCCTCCATTAGCTTCAGTTCATGACCCTAAACCCTTTGATTTGACAATAAGTTCAACTTGTCTGGCAGCATCTGTTCTTCCCTGGCAAATTGATTTTCCTTCATTGAGGTCACTCTCTTCAGTGCCCCTTTTCCGTTAATATTATGTTTAATAAATGTCACTGCATGAAAACTTAAGATTTGGCAGTGCGGTAGGTTTGTCACTTGAAAGGTGTATTTAAGGTACATCCAAGGACTATTTTTGTTTTTGTTTTTTTTTTTCAATAATTTTTATTCAGATTTTCATAAAACATACAAGACGAAATCACAAAACATTCAAAGACAAAAAACAAAATCAAAAATAGTTAAACAAAAAGAAAAAAAGAAAAAAAAAACAAAAATAAAAAATAAAGAGTAAAATATTGACTTCCCATTTGTCAAAGATCAAATCAGTTATAAGTCTATAATATATAACAATCCTGTCTCTTAAGTCATATTATAAAATCACTTTCCTCCAGTAGTTATCTTACTTTATCATCAAATCTCATAAACATTACTTTATTCTTTCCACAAAAAGTCAAAGAGAGGTTTCAATTCTTTAAGAAATATATCTATCAATTTTTTTTTCCAGATAAGCATATCGATTAATCCATCTCATTACTAATTATGATAATCTTATTGTCATAACCATAGTCAAAATAAACATTTCAATTAATCCATCACATCAGAATCTGTTAGGTTCAGTAATTTCAGTAGCCATTGTTCTATTATCCCTATTAGTTCCATTTTCCATCTTCCATCTTCAGTAGTCTTGTTAAGTCCAGTAATTTCAGTATCCAATCTTCCATTATCAGTATTCCATAATAATCTTGCTGTCAAAGCCATAGTCATATAGTAAGAGTCTGATGGGAATTACCTCTATCCCAAATATTTTCTTGCCATCCATTCTGAATAGGTTGCTGAAATACTGCTGTAAAATCATATCTCTGTTCTTTTTTTCAAAATACACTGGGTCATCTCTTGAAAGTTTTTCCATTGTCACATGGCTGCAGTTAATTCCATAGATTTTCTCTATATTGGGCTCCATCACATCATTCCAGTCCAGAAGATTATCCATGCCATTGATGACTTTATCTCTAGAATCTTCATTAATTTCTTCAGAGATAACATTGAGTTCCAAACAATAGATTTTATTTCTAAAGTCCATAGACTCCAAATCTTGTTCCTGTTCTACGTTTGTTCCAATCTCCGGGATCTCCTCTCTCACAGGGACCCCTGTTCCAGTCTCCAGGGTCTCCTCTCTCACAGGGACCCCTGTTCCAGTCTCCAGGGTCTCCTCTCTCACAAGGACCCCTATGTCTTTAATCTCCTGTGTCTCCAAACAATAGATTTTGTTTCTAAAGTCCATAGACTCCAAATCTTTTTCCTGTTCCACGTTTGTTCCAATCTCCGGGGTCTCCTCTCTCACAGGGACCCCTTCCAGGGTCACCTCTCTCACAGGGACCCCTATATCTTTAATCTCCTGCTTCATTTTACTCAATTCAATTTTCAGCTCCTTACAACCCTGTCGCAGGTTTTGTTTCGTTATCTCAATCTCGTCCATTATTTTCTGAAACATAGTTATTTCCAGATTCTCAGCCACTTTCTTAATTGCCATTTTAAAAGAAAAATATAGGAAAACCACTTCTTATTTCAGCAACAATTGGGTTAATACTCCAAACTTGGTGACATCACAGTATAAACAGAGCAGACAGCCTTATCTCTCCATGCTTAAGTAAACAAAATGCAGTTCCCAGGATCGAAACAATTAATGGCGGTCGTCAGGAAACAGATTCGTCAAAATAAAATAGACCAAAAAGAGAGTAGTCTCAGACAATATAATATTCTTCAAAATAAAAATCTGGAATAGAAATCCCTCTTCTGTGTATATCTTTAGAATGCAAATCCAGGACAGCTTTTTGCAACAAAAACAGAGATAAGCTATTAATTAGTGAGTAGCAGAGAGAAGTTATGGCTCCCCAGTGAGATGTCAAAAACCGATCAATCTGGCAAATCTCTTATAAACAGCAACAATTTAAGTCAAGTAAAAGAAAAATATAGAAAGAAGGGTGCTTGCCTGTTAGTGCGTTCTCTCTTAGAAGATAAGATGAACGTGGACTTCCGGGAAGGGTGACTTAGCCTGTGCCTGCTTTTGAGACGGGCTCCTGCCTCAAAAGAAGCTTATTCAGATATATCAGTCAGTTTTTTCTTTTTTTTTTTGACTGATTAAACTTCTCCCGGGTAGGGAGAAACGAAGAGATTAACCTCAAAGCCTATTTTTGTTGGGACGACCAGATCTCATTAATTTATGGGACGAGGTCCAGCCGACGAAGGTGGGACGGATTTTCAACAGCAAGCTCTATCTGTTAAAGCGAACGTTCATCTTATCTTCTAAGAGAGAACGCACTAACAGGCAAGCACCCTTCTTTCTATATTTTTCTTTTACTTGACTTAAATTGTTGCTGTTTAAAAGAGATTTGCCAGATTGATCGGTTTTTGACATCTCACTGGGGAGCCGTAACTTCTCTCTGCTACGCACTAATTAATAGCTTATCTCTGTTTTTGTTGCAAAAAGCTGTCCTGGATTTGCATTCTAAAGATATACACAGAAGAGGGATTTCTATTCCAGATTTTTATTTTGAAAAATATTATACTGTTTTGAGACTACTCTCTTTTTGGTCTATTTTATTTTATTTTGACGAATCTGTTTCTTGACGATTGCCATTAATTGTTTCGATCCTGGGAACTGCATTTTGTTTACTTAACTATTGGAGAGATAAGGCTGTCTGCTCTGTTTATACTGTGATGTCACCAAGTTTGGAGTATTAACCCAATTGTTGCTGAAATAAGAAGTGGTTTTCCTATATTTTTCTTTTAAAATGGCAATTAAGAAAGTGGCTGAGAATCTGGAAATAACTATGTTTCAGAAAATAATGGATGAGATTGAGATAACGAAAATTGAATTGAGTAAAATGAAGCAGGAGATTAAAGATATAAGGGTCCCTGTGAGAGAGGTGACCCTGGAAGGGGTCCCTGTGAGAGAGGAGACCCCGGAGATTGGAACAGGGGTCCCTGTGAGAGAGGAGACCCTGGAGACTGGAATAGGGGTCCCTGTGAGAGAGGAGATCCCGGAGATTGGAACAAACGTGGAACAGGAACAAGATTTGGAGTCTATGGACTTTAGAAATAAAATCTATTGTTTGGAACTCAATGTTATCTCTGAAGAAATTAATGAAGATTCTAGAGATAAAGTTATCAATGGCATGGATTATCTTCTGGACTGGAATGATGTGATGGAGCCCAATATAGAGAAAATCTATGGAATTAACTGCAGCCATGTGACAATGGAAAAACTTTTAAGAGATGACCCAGTGTATTTTGAAAAAAAGAACAGAGATATGATTTTACAGCAGTATTTCAGCAACCTATTCAGAATGGATGGCAAGAAAATATTTGGGATAGAGGTAATTCCCATCAGACTCTTACTATATGACTATGGCTTTGACAGCAAGATTATTATGGAATACTGATAATGGAAGATTGGATATTGAAATTACTGGACTTAACAAGACTACTGAAGATGGAAGATGGAAAATGGAACTAATAGAGATAATAGAACAATGGCTACTGAAATTACTGAACCTAACAGATTCTGATGTGATGGATTAATTGAAATGTTTATTTTGACTATGGTTATGACAATAAGATTATCATAATTAGTAATGAGATGGATTAATCGATATGCTTATCTGGAAAAAAAAATTGATAGATATATTTCTTAAAGAATTGAAACCTCTCTTTGACTTTTTGTGGAAAGAATAAAGTAATGTTTATGAGATTTGATGATTAAGTAAGATAACTACTGGAGGAAAGTGATTTTATAATATGACTTAAGAGACAGGATTGTTATATATTATAGACTTATAACTGATTTGATCTTTGACAAATGGGAAGTCAATATTTTACTCTTTATTTTTTATTTTTGTTTTTTTTTTCTTTTTTTCTTTTTGTTTAACTATTTTTGATTTTGTTTTTTGTCTTTGAATGTTTTATGATTTTGTTTTGTATGTTTTATGAAAATCTGAATAAAAATTATTGAAAAAAAAAAAAAAAAAAAGAAGATAAGATGAACGTTCGCTTTATCAGATAGAGCTTGTTGTTGAAAATCCGTCCCACCTTCGTCGGCTGGACCTCGTCCCATAAATTAATGAGATCTGGTCGTCCCAACAAAAATAGGCTTTGAGGTTAATCTCTTCGCTTCTCCCTACCCGGGAGAAGTTTAATCAGTCAAAAAAAAAAAAAAATCTGACTGATATATCTGAATAAGCTTCTTTTGAGGCAGGAGCCCGTCTCAAAAGCAGGCACAGGCTAAGTCACCCTTCCCGGAAGTCCCCAAGGACTATTTTTGGAGGGTGGAATTGGATGTGCTCATTGGATTGCTTCCTGACATGTGGCACCATGAGCCCAGCCCCAGTAGTCTCCTACTTTATCTGCAGAGCAGACTAATACGAGAAGAAGGTCAGCATGCACAGCATTAAGAGGTGTCAGCACAAGATTCTCATACACTTCCTGTACTTTCCTTTTCATTCTTGTGTTGAGCTGGGTACAGATTTAGGGCAGTTTGTGTCCATATATGAATCAACTAAATCTTTAGTTGATTAGTTGGTGGGGACCAGTTTTAATGTGGGTGTTTCGATTTGGCGTATCATTACAATACGGAATGAAGAATAAAATATTAACAGGGGCCTTCCCTCTAACAATGAATAACAGCTTTCGTATTAAATTATAAGTGATCTCACACTGCCTTTGATATCTCAAAATGACACCTATATTGAAGTGTTGGTAATATGCACATATATTTGAAGGGGTGATTGATTAAAAAGCAACTGCTTAATCAACTAAAAATTCTTTAAATCAGTTGACAGCCCTATCAATAATAGATATCACCTAACTAATTTCTTATACTTTTATTTTATATACAAAATATTATACCAAATTCTGGACATACTTTTCCATGATTTTCTGGCATTTCTTACAAAAACTGCTTGTTCATTTATTTTGCTCTCAGTGATACCATCACATTCTCATCTTTTGATGCCACTGACAGAGCAATGCAAACTATAGGAAACCGGTGAAATTTATGCTGGCCAAAATTAAGCCACAGTAGGTTACTCATATTCCAAACTCCTTTCAGGCTGAGCTGGCCCCCCAAGCCTGGCAGAGGGAAAACCAGTCTTCAGAACAGAGGTTGACTTACATTATCCTTTTTACCAGTGTACCTTCTGCTGGGTTGCTAGGTCATGGAACCAAGGTGAAAGGAGTTTGGAATAGGGTAGGTCTCCCCTGCCCCACTACAACCCCAGAATGATCCTTTTTGGCACTTACCCTATCCTTGGCTGAGCCAGGATGGAGGAGTTACACCGGTGTATCTCTAGGTGAGCTGGGATGGGGGACTTCAGCCAGCATAGGTCTGGCTGAACCCAGGCCCAGCTGGCTCAGCCAGAGATCCACCTGTTCCAACCCCCCTCATCCCAGCGGATCTTGGGTTCGGATTGTTCCCTAATCCAGGAAGGAAAAAAAGCAGGTGAAGAAAATGGTGCCAAAGAATCAGGCACATGATACCAAGCAGATTAGTCAACACACATACACATCCCGTAGATTGTGGAATACCCTAGAGAAACACAGTGGAATAAATTCTGGCAGTGGCACTGTTCTGCAACCTGTCATGGAAAAGCTGGCAGAGGACTCTGTACAGTACTGACTTAGCACAAGCATACATCTTGCGATATGGGCAAGAAATGGTTCTCTTTTCTCACACAAGAAACTTTTACTAAGGCGGGGAACACACGTTGCATTTAGAGCACATTATTCCTCCCCCCAAATCCTGGGAACTGTAGTTTATGCTTTATAGAGCTACAATTCCCAGCCCCCTTAACAAACTACAGTTCCCAGGATTCTTTTGAGAAAATGGTGTGCCTTAAATGTATGGTGTGTAGTACATAGTCTAAGTCAGGAAACACCGTTCCATGAGTGGAAGGGGTCATTTAGATCTAACCCACTGTTTGTAAAATCTAGGTTTTTTTCTCTCTCTCCCTCTCTGTCTCTCTCCAGGTCAAGTCAAACCTTTTATTGTTTATGACCACAGACCTTTGGAAAAATTCAAACAGCTCAAAAGAAATTGTTTTCCAGGAAAAACCTTTACTCTACCCCCAAAACCTCAAACTAAAATAATACTGGAGAGTTCATCTCAACTCAGATTTTAAAAACCATTTCCCATAGATTAGGGTGGCAATTCAAATCAAACCGATTCAGAGGATGGAGGTAACCATGCATGGTATTTATGTCACAGACATCTGAAGTAAAAAATGTTAATATTCCCATGGAATATTTGCATGTCATGCTGTGAATATTAAAACCAATCAAATATTAATTTACTGTGGAAGCAGTACAGACTCTAAGTGCATTTAAAAGTGGATTAGCTGTAGGCCACTACCTTGTCTTCAGGAGTAGAAAGTATAAACAAATATAAGAATGTTCTTTTATTTTCACTGTCAAAACTGAGCACAGATTAACTTCTATGACCTTACCTAGTTTTACAAATATTTCTGTTAAACAAAAACAGGCTGCTATAGAACTCCAATTTATCTGCTAAAAATGGTTACACATAATAAAATACAAGGGTCATTTTTAAAAATGCATGACATCATTTGTTCTAAAATCTGCCTGCGCAAACTCAAACCATGTCACACATTAATTTTTGGAGAGTGACATCACCACCATCATCATCTGATTGTGTGTAGGTTATATCCTTACAGCTTATATGTTCTCCTCCATCATATCTGAAATCTTAAAAGTAATCCCAACTCATGTAATTTCTCTGTTCATTTATCATGCAAGTGGAAATATTTGTATAAGAGGTTTTTTGTCTAGATTAGGGATAGCCAACATGATGCCCTCTAGATTGGCCATGCTTGATGGGAGTCCAACAACATCCTGGAGGGCACCATGTTGGCTGCCCCTGGCCTAGGTGTAATATACACTCTGTATTCACCCACCCACCTCTGAGATTTCCTGGGGCTTGCCACTGCACCAAAACATTGAGGGACATGCCAGGAATGCCAGGGCTGGGCAACATGTGAAAGGAGCTTCCTAACCAAGCAGATGAGAAAGGAAAGAGTTCCCCCGCCA
The DNA here is from genome assembly GCF_030035675.1 of Rhineura floridana. Classification (NCBI taxonomy): domain Eukaryota; kingdom Metazoa; phylum Chordata; class Lepidosauria; order Squamata; family Rhineuridae; genus Rhineura; species Rhineura floridana. The sequence goes on along the minus strand of NC_084486.1, from coordinate 16,298,888 downwards.
TAAGGGGGCAGTAAAGACAATCTGACCCTAAAGGTGATTAGTCATGGAGAAGGCAGTAGAGATGGTGCTCAGCTGGCCCCTTTTTAGAACTAGTGTGCTTGTGAGCATGCTAACAGAATACTTTACATCCTAGTCACCCTCAATAGGCCTCAGCTCCAGTAGTGTACTGGCAAATTCAGAAGTACAGGGTCCTTTCATGATAGTCACAGCCACGCCCCCCCTTTTTTGCTGCTGGGTTGAGACTGAGATCCTTGTTAATGCCCTCTCCCAGAAAAACAGACATCCCTAGGAGCCAATAAGCGTGAAAGAAGAGAGTGTTAGCTACTGAAAAGAGTATTCTCAGTAGCTAACTCACCTCCTTTCACTCTATAAACTGAGCTGGCCTCATTTCCATAACCACATTAAAAAAGTCGCACAAAAATTCATACATATTTTCAGGTGCATTTCTCCTAATATACACATTTTTGCAAGCAATTTTCCCTAATGCAGTTCTCTACGTTATTTTCAAACTATACATTTTTGCATACACTTTCAGATAATATACACATTTAGGCTGAAGAACCATTATTTGGTTGGGGAACTGTATTGCAAATTTCAGAGAAGTGCAAGTTTCAAAAGTCAGCGGCAGCTTGGTTTGTGAATTGGTTCAGAAAGTGCAAATAAGGTAGGTTTGCATTAAAATGAAGAACTGAATTTCCCACCTGTCTCTAGAATGCAACCATATCCAAAGCAGGTTGAACACCACTTCCTGGGCCTAAGAATCATCTGCCCACAGTACATCTTGTCATGATTTAGCTTCAGTTTATCGGCTGTCACACAGCCTGTTACTGAACGAAGCACCAGTTCAGTACTTGCACAGCATCACCTAACTCAGATGACAAATATATACTGTATAACACAAAGCACTCAGGCATATGTGAATTAGCCTTAAATGTACATGTAAATGTTTTACATTTACACATAAATGGGCAAGACATGCACACAACAAACACATGCAAGATACAAGAGTATCAGGATTCCCAATGGTTCCTGCTGAACATGCAGCAGAAAACATGCCTTTAATGCCATGTAATACCTTAAAGACATGAAACTGCCCTGACCTATTTATTGCCAAGGTATTTTCATGGCCTGAATGAAATGATAACGTAGTAATCTGTAAAACAACTACTACAGTCTGTGGATTAAGTGTTTATGAAAGCAGAACAAGAGTGCCATATTTATTTTGTGAATTAATTCATAATATAGAAGATTCTTTACGGCTTGGACACTCCAGCCTGGAATTTTCAAGATTGCTACCAAGACTATAACTGCTACAGCCTTCATGCCTGATGATTTTGCATTTTCTATAAAGCACTGCATTCCCAGATGCACTCAAAACTGGGAGGACTCGGAGGAGCATGCTGGAGCACTTTTCAATGATTCATAATTTTCATTAATGGTAATTATACCTTCCCTAGACTCAGAACTCTAGAGAATTTGTCAGGCTTGGTTTCTAAGCCATCTTCCTTCCTGTGGAGAGATGTTTAAGTCCCTCTTGGGGAATGAACAGATGGAAAAATAGTCATATAAAGAAAGCCCAGCAGGTGTTTGAGTAACGTCTGTCATGTTAGCTCAATGACAATAATTGGCAGGATAGTGAGGAGAGCAGGAAATGCCAGGCTGGAGAGAGACAATAGTTTTAAGAGAGCTAAAAATGGACTAACATACAGAACATAGCTATCCTTCAGGTTTCACCCTTCTCTGAATATTGCAATGCAGTCCTTAGCTCAAAAACATATGAAGGTGTATTGAGAAATGTGTATTTTGAGATATAATACATTTGGAAATGTTTTATTTCATGCATAAAATGTCTTTAAATACATACACAGATATTCATGCAGACTTTTTTAAAAAATGCAGATGAATGCAGGAACAAGACAAAATATGTGAAACCAGTGTGGCTTGGAAACAGACTGATCAGTCCATCTGTAAATATAAATATTTCGTTCCATTGCCACCTCTGGTCAAACAGTTTTTGCATATTTTGGGGGGGGAAATCCCAGAGATATAGGGATGGAGAATTTCATACAGTTCACATTTTTAAGCAAACTAAATTGCTTAAAATCTTCATCCTTGTAAAAGATGGTCTTCAACTTGTGTGGTTGGACCCATTACTAGGCTGTAGTTTTACCTAAAGGACAATAGTACCTCCACCACCATATAAATATATTGCCTAGAAAGGCTGAAGACTTCTATAACAGATTGCTGTGGGGGTTGGCATGTGCATAACTACTTGCATATTGGAAACCTTAAATGGAAACCTTCTAGACTAACATGGATTGGAGCATAATTATCCTTTGGATACTGCACTTCTCCCAATTTTATTGCACAATTCTTGGCTCAAAAACATAACATAATGCATAAAAATATTGATTTTAGAAAAAAAATAATTTAGAAATGTGAGCATTGAGATTAAATATGTATTTAAATACAAATTTTATATGGATTTTCTTTTTTTTAAAAAATGCAGATTGATGTGAAAACAAGATAGAACAAAGTTATGAATCAACATATGAGAAATTGACACAGACTTGAAATAGATTGATCTGTCCCTCTCTAATACAGAACACATAAAACCTGTTTATCAAAGTGAGATGAGTTTATGAAGCCCAGTGAGCCAACTTTCAAATCACCTAAAATCTTTTCTGAGATAAATTACCATCTGTCTTCAATCTATGAAAACTTTCAAAGAATTTGAAAGCTGTTTTCCTAGCCAAATTTTATTTTTTGAGGATTCCAGATAATTTTAGACAGAACTAGCAAGATGATGCCCACTAAATGGTGGGAATGTGTATGGAAATATTATCAGATGAAGGAATGCTACCAGCTTCCAGGTTTTCTTTCTGGCAAGTTTTGCATTATTTTTCTTTTGTTTGCAATTTCTGTCCTCCATCTCTCTATTCCTCGGGACTTCATCTCTGTCCCTTCTTCCTCTAACCTTGGCCTGTTACTAAGCTGTATTTACACAAAGATGGGTGGTGTTGCTCACCACAGCATGCCTACATTTCTTTTTGTTACCTCCTTCCGGGCCTTTTAACCTTGACTGACCATCTCTTTCGTGACTCTCAGAAGTGTCGGTTGAGATGTGTTGGTTGCTAACCACAAAAATAGGACTGAGATGAGGGAGAAATAGCTAATGATGATACAATGGACTGTTGCTTACCTGAAGAAAAAGAGAACAGTATTATCATCATTTGCAGTTTCTAGCGGGATAGGGATACTTAGAAGGGTTCTTGCAGCACAGACCAATGTCTTTCCATCCCATGAGGCTTTCAGACATTACCTCTCCCACCTGCACTAGCCAAGGAATTGAGAAGGTGAAGGCAGACAAACAGATTCGCAAAGATGTGGGGCGTTATTTAAGATATAAACACCCTTGGATGAAATGCGTTCAATTCAGATAAAAATGGGACACGGTCTCTGGTTGTTGTTCATTTTACTGAGATGCTGAAGTTACTCTTCTGTTCATTGTACCATCAAAGCTAATCTCTTCACTGCTCTGCCTTCTTCCTTGCCTGCAATATATTTACATAAAAACCAGCTGTCATAATATGATGGCTGCAAACAGGAGCAGAGATAGAGCACAACAAGAAGTGCTTCAGACATTTTGCAGACAAGCCCAGAAACATCTCCCAAGGGGAGAGAGATTATTCCATAGCAGGAATGTTGTGAAACAGAAAAAAAGATGAAAACATCCCCATAAACCACTCTTCATACAACACAAACTGTTATAGCTATTGTGCCTATACTGTTTATTGTGAATCCATTAACTTTGATTTATTATTATTATTATTATTTCTACCCCGCCTTTGGCCAAAGGCCCTCAAGGCGGCTTACAAAAAAATAGGCACAAGCATAAAGATGCATCAATGAAGGCAATATAATTTACAAAAATTAAATAAATATTATTTTTAAAAAAACAGCAATTACAACATTATATATAAAAAAACAGCAATTACAACTTATACCCCTGCAGATGTTGCTGGGCTGGATTGGATGTACTGTCACCTATTCCCACAAATGGAACCTGAGAAACAGTGAACAGTCTCCTATGCCATGAATAACATCAGAAGTAGATAGGACAGAGTCACTGAAGTTGTTAGGAGTTGCTGGCACATTTAGTTGGAATCAGCATGAATTACTGGGAGTCTTCTGATAGTGCTGTTGAAATCTTAGTACCACTCGCAGCAGCTGCATGGCATGGGTGGAGGAAGGGTCCAGGCTGTCCTTCTCGGCCATGAGTTCGGGCAAGTATTTGCTCTTGGCCTTGGCCATGGACTTGGCTCTGGGCAGCAGTGGGGTAGGGGCGGCGCTGTTGCACAGATGTTGTGAGTGTGCCCTTGGTGCAATGATCTCCTGGCTCTTGTGGAAAACGTTCTTGCTGAAACTAAGCAGGTTTGAATCTGATCAGTGGCTGGATGAGTGACTTTCTGGAAACCACATGCCTTGGGTTTCTTGACAAAAGAAAGGTGGCATACAAATGTAAGAAAATAAAAATATTGCACTCCACTGTTCCTCACACTGCTGGAAGGCTGGTGGTGAAATCAAAGAGCTTCTGCATCCAACTTGTTTGGTCCTAACATATTACTTAGGAATTGTTGATCTGCTCATCAGGTCATTTCAGAGACTCTTCATAGCCCTTACTTTTCTCAAATAAACTTCAGTATAACTGTTTGGATGGATCCCTATTAGATGCATAGATGTCATGATCAACCCACAGTGATTCTTTCCCCATAGATTTATGAATTTGGAGGAGGGATCATTACTCTGAAGGGATTCAGGATCCCTCCATTTGCTCCAGTTCAGCACTCAGTTGCTACCCTTTTCATTTTAAGTGTATGCAAGGTGGCCCTTGCTCCCAAGCAGGTATAATAATGATGGTGATTGTGGTGGTGGTGATGATGATGATAGGGGAGTGCAACTCCAGGCGACTGCAATTGCATCCAGAACAGGCCTCCTTTCCCATCTCCTGAACTTGAAAACTTGGAACACCTCTGTCTTTTCAGGATACGGTTTCAGTTTGTTGACCCACATCCAGCCCATGACTGCCTCCAGACACATGTCTAGCACCTCAACCTCCTCTCCTGATTCAGATGGAACAGAGCAGTAGATCTGAGTGCCATTCACATATTGGTGACACTTCACTCCAAAACGCCTGATGAATGCTCCCAGCAACTTCATATAGATGTTCAATAGCATGGGGGAATAAGATGGAACCCTGTGGGATGCCACAGGAAAGCTCCCATGGTGTTGAACAGAAGCCTCCCATAACTATTTTCTGGAAATGTGCCTGTCGGTAGGAGAAGAACCATTGAAGTACAGTGCCCCCACCCCCACTTCCCTGAGCAGCTCCAGAAGGATACCATGGTCCATTGTATCAAAAGTTGTCGAGTGATCAAGAAGAATTAGCAGGGTTGCACTCTCCCCATCTCTCTCAACAAATGTAATCAACCAGGGCAACCAAGGGAGTTTTAGTGCCATGACAGGGTCCAAAGCCAGGCTGAAACAGATCCAGATATTCAGTCTCCTTCAAGTATGCCTGAAGTTGGACTGCCACTACCTTCTCGAGCACTTTGCTTTCATGTAATTAGCCTTCCTCTTCCCCTCTGTATACCTTCACCCACCAGTTAGATTAGGTAATGCACTGGGTCTACTTCCAACAGTACTAATCAACTGGATCAAGTCAACTTAGACTGCAAGAACTTAGCATGAGTGAGGAAGGAAGGAAAGAGCAGATTCTTATGTATCACTCTTAATGTCAATACACTAGTTTGATCAGTCAGAGTTCATGAACCTCCTGGGAACAGATCATGTTTCCAGTTCTAATCTCTATCATTATGTTAGGTTGTGATCCAGATAGCAGTCTGTGGAGCATGTGCAAGCCCTGACTGGATATTATACTCCTCACACAATCAGAATTGTGTGAAAATGGAGAGAAACATGATTGTTCTCCCTCCACACACACACTGTCCACGGTTATTGTCTTTGTCCTCCATGAGTTGGAGACAAAATTGCAGCAGGCAAGTTGTATTCATATAGTCTCCCCATGTAATTTAGAACCTTGGGAATCAGGATTGTAAATTGTACAATCAGCCTACAGAAGCAGAACAAGCTTCCTGCTTCAGAAGGCATCCTTCCAGTTCATGGAGGATGATGCAGTAAAGGGGGACAGAGCCAGAACACTTATCCCCACTCTTAGAACACCTGAACAGGACTGCAGTGGCACCATTTTGCTGCATGACAGTGATAACTGTGCTGAGGTTTCCGATGAATACTTATTTCTGAAACTCAGTACATTTTTTTCAGTTCATGCATTAAGGTCAGGAAGTGTGCCATATAATAAAACAGGTGTGGAGAACCTTTGGCCCTCCAGATGTTGCTGAACGGCAACTCCCATCATCCCTGGGCATTGGCCATGCTTGCTGGGGCTGATGGAAGTTATAGTTCAGCAATGTCTGGAGGGCCAAAAATTCCCCACAGCTGCCATAAAATCTTTTGGAAAACACTCTATGCCACATAGCAGGACGCAGTAAAATGCGGCTAAGTGGATTTAATTTCACAACTATGAAATCAAAGCTATTATGATACAGTTAGCTATTATCATACAGTTGCCACTTTCCATTTACAGAAGAGATGCTGAAATAGGAAACTATTTGTGCCCTAATAGATATCTGCTGCCTGGCAAAATTAAGCCCATCCCTGCGTTCAATCTACACTTGCGCTTAGTAGCTTCTGTTTCATATATTGCATAACTGGGCATAGCACTTTGAGAAACAAAGTAAATGGCAGACAGTGTATTGTTGTCGTCTAGTCTATGAATTAGATTTTACTTTGTTTTTTCAAGATTCAAGTCTTTGTGATTTCATAATGAAAAAACTCATTTCTCTTGTATAAAAATTGATTGATTGATGATTGATTGATTTGCTTTATTACGGTCAAAGACCAGCAGAACCCAGTATACAATATAAATATAAGCACATTATACCCAGAAATAGCAATACAGTAAACATATACTCCTACTACACAAGCTCTGATTAAAACCAAATCTCATTACTAAAAATTAGTGTGTTAGCAAGTCTTTTCGGTGTTTAATAGCCACAGCGCAAAAGCTCGCTACTTTAAATGAGACTCAGGGATCTGTGTCTGCTAAAAGATATTTTGCGTAAAATGCGGCATCCCCACCCGGGATTTTTCGTAAGATGGGGCGATAGGCGAACGTCTAAGGTCGTAATAAAAAGAACATTCTAATAAAATATGGCTCACAGACTCAATGACACCAGCATCACAGGGGCAGAGACGTTCTGCAACTGGAATTTTCTGATATCTGCCCGAGGGCAGATGGCAAAACATTATGCTTGGCCAGCGTAAATGCTTTCCTAATCCTGGGGGTGTCGAGAGAAGCCAGGTAGTGCGCAGGGGTAAAAGGCTTTGTGTAGAGATTAAAACCAGGGTTGGAACGAACAAGAGACAAGTGGTTTTGTAATTCCATGTCTAATATTCTCTGAGTAATGGTCAACTTCACTTGGGGGAAGCCTGCCGATAGAAGAAAAGAGGTGGAAAAGCCTAAATTTGCAAGTTTAATGGCTAGGGATTTCTTCCACTTTGAGTGGAAGGCATCAGATAGGACAAGACGGGCCAAACCGACTGGGAGAAACATTAGTTTTAGCCAGTACTTGAATTTAAGGATCCAAATACGGGCCTCAATCGAAGGAAGCCCGGCTTCAAGTCATAAGATGGTATTAGGGACACAAAGGGGAGTGCCCAGTATATTCCTAAGGAACTTGGTTTGAATGGTTTCAAAAGAAGTGTATTTGCCATAAACATGTATCTGAGCACCATATAATAGTTGAGAGATGACTTTGGCAGTAAATGCCTGTATGGCGGATGGCACATATTGTCCACCTTTCATATAATAAAAGGAGAGGAACGCCTTGGTGCTCCTCTGAGCGTTGAGCAAGGCGCTTTTTGCCTGTAGATGCCACGGTCCAGAAGAGTGTAGGGTTATCCCCAGATATCTATATCAGGGTACTTGTTCTAGAGCAGTCCCATTTAGCCGCCACCGATGTTTTACCCTCTTCCTAGAGAACACAACAACCTTGGATTTATCATGGTTAATAACCAATGACTCCTTATTACAATAGCTGGCCAGCGCTCTAAGCAGACGTCGAAGACCAGTGCTAGCGAGGGATACAAGTACTGCGTTGTCAGCGTAGAGGAGAATAGATATAGGCCTATTTGAGAGAGTAGGATAATGTGAGGGGACCTCCGCCAGGCTTCTGATTAGGGAGTTAATGTAAAGATTAAAGAGTGTAGGGGCTAAAATACAGCCCTGTTTGACTCCCTTAAAAGTGGTGATGGGCCTAGTCAAGCTGCCAGCACCATTGCTTCTTATACGAACTTGGGTGTTCTGATATAAACAGCGTATAAGTGCTAGTAGACATCTGTCAATATTAGCAGACTCCAGTTTAGCCCAGAGCCTGTCTTTTGGTATGAGATGAAAAGCAGACTTAAAGTCGATAAAGGCTGCATATAAGGCCCCCCCTGGGTTATTAGTATATTTTTCTATAACATGTTGGAGGACAAGAACGTGATCAATGGTTGATCGATTCGCTCTAAATCCGGCTTGTTCCTCTTCCAAAATATTTTCCTGTTCAAGCCACCTTTGTAGTTTTATAAGTAGATGTCTTGCATATAGCTTGCTGACGAGATTCAGCAAGCTAATGGGCCTATAATTGGCAAGGTCTGCCTGGCTGCCTTTTTTAAAAATGGGGATGATAATAGCAAGGCCCCAGTCCTCAGGAATACGGGCTGTTTGATCGATGCTCGTAAATAGAGCTGCCAAGATCGGAGCCCACCACTCTGGGTCAGATTTAAATGCTTCAGCAGGGATATTATCAGGCCCAGGGGCTTTACCCGGCTTCAAGTTAGCAATTAAGGAGGTGACTTCCTTAACAGAGACTGGTGGCCAATTAGGGAGATCCCTTGGGGACATCTCAACCTGTTGGGCCCTGGTTTGACCACTTGAATAGATATTATGAAAGTACAACTCCCAAGAATTCACAGGAATATAAAAATCAAGATTAGCAATGATCTTTGGCCCCTGGCCACTAACTACCAAAAAGCGGATGAGTCCTTAGTTCTTGAGGCTATAATCAGGTACTGCCATTGCTGAGCCTGCGCTGCTCTTTTCCCCTGCTTGATTAGAAGTTTGTAGCTTTTCTTCAGATCTAAGCATTCAGCGGGTAGTGCTGGAAGGTTCTTGGATCTGTACTCCCTGTATATCTTAATTAACAGGTTTTTTAAGTCAACACATTCCTGGTCAAACCACGGTTTAGAGTTGTGGAGGCGCATAGCGGGTCTAGGTACCGGGTTGGGAATCAGACAATGTTGTACTTCTGTAATCAGTTCCTGATAGGCAGCAAGTATATCTTCTCCAGGGGCCGCTGTTAGCAGATTTTTACGGCGACGGAGACAGTTGACTGACTGTAGTATCTCTTTTAAGTTCTTCTCCAGCTTGGGCGACCATCTAACTCAGGAGGCTCTTACTTTGGGTTCTATATTCAGGGTCGGTAACTGCGTGGCGTGGATGATGTAGCTACCGCAGCCCAGGGTCAAGATCAAGGCAAGATGGTCACTTTCAGAGCGGATGTCAATTGTACAAGAAGATACAGCCCTTGCAGATCAAAGGAAACTATGAAAAAATCGATTGTTGACGCTCCTCAGCTGGTGAAATAGGTGTATTCGCTGCTTCTATCGCCATCAACAGACCCATTTGTCAGCACAAGGTTCAAACTATGTATCATTTGGACAAGGCAAAGGCCTGCATAGTTAAACCCCAGATCTTTAGAGCGTCAAACTGGTATGCTACAGGCCTCATTGGGAATAGGCTGTATTTCATGGAAGTGTGCATATAGGGCCTCATCACTAGGACCTATTCCGGCATTAAAATCGCCTGCTATTATTACCATAGCATCTGGGTAAAGCGAAGTCAGCTTGGCTATATAATCCTCTAGTGATTGGAAGATGTTATTCACCAGCTTTTTTTGGCAAATTGGGAGGAGGTAAACATTTATGAGTAATAGCCAGATCCTGTTGAACTTGAGGACTAGCGACATGGCTAGTCCGGGCAGAGAGGGTAGGCTGATAGTAGTGGATCTAAGATTTGTGGCAACCAGCACACTCAAGCCGCCTTTGGGGCATCCTCCTTTGCCACTTGGTGTTGCCATCAACAAAAAAACAGAGAAGCCGTTCAATTCAAGTTCCTCTGTAGCCCAAGTCTCCTGAAAAAGGACAATATAATGCTTTTTTACATAGGCCAGAAAGGATGGATCCGCGGCTTTGTACTTCCAGCCAGCGATGTTCCAGGAAAGAAATAAGAGCCAAGTTGGGGGGTGCGTCGCTTTTAGTCAAGGCATAGCGGGTTGGCCCACTGTGTTTAGTTGGGAGAGTGTTGTTTCCTGCGAATGAGGTGCACTGGTAGCTGGAAACAGTTCAGACGACAGGAGTTCTATTGACTGTAAAATTGGGTCCTTCCGACTAACATTAGATAGTTGCGCCTGCTTAAAGTTTAAAGGTGTGCCCCTATAGGAAAATGCCTTTTGGGGTGAGCCTTCTTCATTTTTGTCCAAGTATCTCATTTCAGTCCAGAAAGAGCTTGAGCTTGATAATGCTGTTGTACTGGATGGTATAAATGAGTGATTCTTTCTAATGGGTACTTGGACTGTATTAAATGCTTTAAGATTGATATCTGCTGTGGTTGATAGTAGGGCATGTGTGTTGCTTACAGATGTTTTTGGATTTAATGCCCCAGGTGTTTTAGAGATAGTATCTAAGACGGTGGAAGGAGCCCTTGATATTCAGAAGTCTTCCCACAAGCAGTTGTCATTTCTGGAGATCGATGCATTGTTTAGTAGGTGTGTTATCAGTCTTTGCAGTCTTAGGACAATATCCGCTTGACCTGGTGGCGGTAGTGCAACAAAGGCATCGAGAAGTCTCATTTCTTCTTTGCTATATGAGTCTTTCCCTTCATCGTCCCCACAGCTGTGATTGAGACCAAGGTCAGGGTCCTCTGTATCAGAGCAGGCAACATGTAGCTGGGAGCACGATGGCAGGGGAGAATCCGGCTCAGGATCCAGCTCGATTAAGTTTTTTTACAGACCCAGGGTCTGACTTTGCCGGTGGCCATTGAGTTGATGTAAGGGAACAGCTAATTAGGGCCTGCGGGGGGGGTGTATTTTCAAAGAGTCTCGTGGTTTCTATGCCAATTGATTGCAGGGCATTTTTGTTTTTAAGTAGCAAGCTGATTTTTTCAAGTGAATTAAAAGTCACTACAGTACGAGCCGTGACTTGATTAAAGTAGAGGTATTCCACATAGGCTATATCCACAGGAGAAAAAAGGCCCGGCATAGCGCTTTCGAGGATTCTCAGAAGATGAATTTTGCGTTCGTTTTGTGCAATGTGTTCCAAGGGTTTAGGATAGTTGAGTAGCACAAGCTTTTGGCGATTGAGAGCTAGACGCCACTGCTCAGCAAAAGTCCGACTCTGAGCAGGTATGACGTCCCTGGGTGCAGGTGACCAAGGGGCTTGATGGTCTAGGGTCTGTTGCTGTGGAGAGGTGGCAATTAACGGAGATAGGGGGGAGGTGTTGCTACTTTGCAAGCAGGAGCAGTGTATAAAAATAAACTGGGGAGTGTATGAGCAAACATGGCCTCCCAATCTTCCACATTGTAGGTGGCAAAAGGCTGGGGGGTTGGCAAATATTCTGTCAAAAGAGTCAAATTCTCCAACATATTTTCTCAGAAAACCCTCTTTTGAGAAATATTGGCTCATTTAACATTGAATGAAACTTTGTTAGTTCACACTGGGGAGAAAACAAGCAAGCAATGGTTTCAGAGAGGCCAGGCCCATTGCTTCCTTTAGCAGCATTAACATTTAAAATATTAAATATTAAATCAGACTTGCACCAGAAATTCATGGATGGCAAAATTGGGGTGTGAAATTCTCCAACAGTTCAGGAAGAGCTCAGTTTTTTTCTCCAAAAATTTGTTAGAAAATTATTTTTTGAGAAATCTCAGCTCAGCCCTGATGTTTTTTCAATGGTAAAGCCAACTTTTCTAAATCTATCATGGGAATGAGGCACAATGACAAATTTGGATTGCTGGTTTCTTCCTTCCCTCAGAACAGCCATGTAAAGAAAAGATGGGTCCAGCTGCTCTTTTCCAATCTTACACTCCAAGTTCACTATTGCCTTCCTTAAGGGAAGATGCCTTCTTCTCAGAGTACTGCTGCTAAACTGTGAGAGAAGAGCTTTTGGACCTACACTGCTATCAGGACCTAGGAGGACTTCTCAAGTGGTCAGATTTTGGGTTCTGTGGAGGGCATTTGATGCCAGTCTATAAGCCCAGAAACAAACCAAAAAACAGTGAAGTTGACAAGAAATATTGGAATAATATGCTCCAGATTGGATATCCTTGCTACTGCATTCTGGACAGGCTGTAGTTTCTACATATTTTTCAAAGGCAAATCCACATGGAGCAACATGGTCAGAGATGAATGAACATCTCCCAGTTCTCCTGGACCTGGAAATGAACTGATTTTGAAAACAAAAGAATTCCCAAGTCAATCCATGGGAATCAGAAAATGAAAAGGGTCTCACTCCCCCTGTCTATCTCCTGGTGTAGGTTGTTCACCACGGTTACCAAAACACTTCTAATCCTAAACCCCCATTGGTAAGGATCTATAAGACCAGCATCATCCAGAAAAGCCTGGAGTTGAGCCACCATCATGTTCTCAAGCAGCTTGCCCAGAATGGCATGTCTGAGATCAGCCAATAATTTATTCAGATCAATGGGATCAAGCAAGATCTCCCCACCCCCAGAGCAGTCTCACCATCATCTCTTTCAAGGCCACAGGGACCTCCCTCTCCCTCAGTCAAGAAGGCATTGATCATTTTCTCTAGTCACTGGGCTAGCCCTCCTGTCAGTTTTAATCTTTTAAATATGGCTGTGATCATGCACCTCTGTGGCCATCCTCATTCTTCCAAGTACCTGTCCCCATCCTCAGGCTGCTGAAATAGAAAGTTATGCGTAAAATTATGAGAAGTGGTGTCCAAGGCAAAACAGATGCACACTATTTTATCCTCAAAGTGCTTTGCACACTGGTCCCAACAGGCCACCAAAGCTTCCCTTAGGGGACCAGAAGTTAAGTAACCCCTCACCGCACAGAAAAGTTAGGTTGGCCAGCACTATGTGCAAACAATGGTAGCAGAAAAATATAATCTCTTTAATGCCAACACTACCATGGAACAGGCAGTACTCTAGACATCATCCCATTTCATTAGCCCAGGCTGAGAATCTCCCTTGGAAACCAAAGAGTTCAATGGGCTCTTACAAGTGGGAGCAGGGGTCCAGGAACCATCATGTCAATTGCCTGGGGCATTTTCCCATTCCAGAGACTGATAAGGACTTTGAATAGACCTCCAGCAATTTCAATTAGAAACATCTGCAGAGCTTTTAGGAAGCCATCCAAATCCATCAGCATCTACAGGTGAATCATTTCTAACAGGCCCGTCCATACCCTGAGGAAATCAGAAAGCCCATCAAGCCTAAATTACGGTAGGAAGTGTTTAAATTAGCAGACCTGAACAAATAGTCCTGTTATCTGTGTGTGGCTGCCCAATGTGGTGAGCCACTGAAGTGCAGGCCCTGGACTGGCTCCAATCAAACTGAGTGGCCATTAGATTCTCCTGACAAAAAAGAATATCAGAAGCTTCAGGTTCCAGTGGAGCCTTAACTGAACCAATGTGGTGTGACTTTGGGCGTGTTCATGCAACCTTTGGCTGTTTCTTGGTCCAGACTTCTAGCCTGTTCTTTCAGTCTTGCCTTCAATCCTGATTTTTGTCATTGTCGCTCAACTCTAATCACTGGGTTCCTGGCTCATGTTGGACACTGCGTATGGCAGGAAAGGGAAGCCAGTAGCTCTCCCGATGCTGTTGGACTATAACTCCCATCATCCCTGACCATGCTGGCTGGGGCTGATGGGAGTCTATCCAGAGGGCCAAAGGTTCTCCATCCCTGGCCTATGGCTTCATCCTGACACTATAATAACCCCCTCTTAACTTCTTATTTTTCAGAGCAAAATACCAAATCGGTTTTGCTTACATGAGTGGCTATTGCCTTTGCTTTCTTCGGCACTTTCCTGTTATTGGATTTTATAATGCTTGATCTAGTTTCTCCAAATCAAAACTGCAACATTTCATCAATGTTTAACCATGCAAAACAAAACAAGCAAAACAAGCCCAATACACCTCCCTCCCTCCGTTTTGAATGAGAGAGAGGAGATTTTAAATTAATCTAAAATGGGACACTAGTTCCCCAGAGGCACACTGAACATCGTAGCCATAATGAGATCGCTTGCTGGGCATTGTCTTTAGTTTAAAAATAAATGCTGAGAAATGAAAATGAAGAAAAAGCCCCAAACTGCTATGCATGCTCAATTGGCAAGAGAATAGTGTGTTGTTACATCCAAAAATATACACAAGATTATCCAAATAAAGTAGTAATTGCTTCTAAGAATAGTCAGGTTCATTGTTTTTAACAATAGTCAGGTTCACAATCTATATTCCACTTGTTCTCATCAGATTATTTTTAAAAAATAAAGGTCAGTGCAGTGTTTGCATTCTGAGTATGTCTGGAAAGTACGTTTGAGTTAATCACAAGTTCACTTGGATTCATAAGTTAGTATTTAATAGGCCTGAGCAAAACCCATCAATTTAGTTTTACTTTTGCTTAGCCAAGAAAACACTTCCCTTTGTTATAATCCCTCCCCATAATTTGGCCCGTCTTGTTTTTTAAAAAATCATCCACAGGGCCACACCTGAGCTGGCCCACAAAAGGAAGCAGTCTAGGTAAACTGTACAGCCCCTAAAGAGTCATGCTCAGGAAAACTCCACAGGAAGAGGGAGGTGTGTTTCATCTTTCTGGGTAGGCTTGCTTAGAGAGTGCCTAATCCAGATACTGGGTCCCATAAAACAGCTTCAAGGGGTGGGGAGAGAACTAATTTCATGCATCACTTGCTTACTGAAAAGTTTGACTTTGTGGAAAGGAATGTTGTCTGTGTGTTTGGGAGGATGTCTCCAGCAAGTCAGCCCACTGGATGTGAGCAGGCTAAAAGCACGGAGGCAATATTGGGGTTCCCAGGTGAAGATCCACGGCAAACCAGCTGCCTGAGTTTGGACCTTTTGTCAGCAATGTTCTTGAGAGCTGGAGGGTGGTTCAGCCTTCTCCTCAGGCTCCAACAGGGGCTCCTCTGCCACATGTGACGCAGAGGATCCTTTCAGAACATCTCTTGGAGGCAGTTCTGTCATGATGCCTCCTCAGAGCCTGGGGCTTTCCAGATCCATGGCTAACTGAGGGGCTCTGACTGTTCTTCCTGGTTCCCTGGATCGTCTTCAGAGGATGAATTGTCCAGAGTTGGATCAGGATTCGATATGACAGAGAGCAGCACTCAAAGGGTATTTCATGGCTCTTTCTCATTCTCTGACGGACTTTCACAACCAGAGGGGAAGTATTGGCCAGTTTTCTCAGCTTCCCTTCCCTTGTTGTCACACAATAAGGAATGGCCATTATTAGGCAGAGACCAATTCTGTAGCATGTTGGTAACCGTCAGCATTCCTTGCTGACAGCACTGACTAAAGAGAAGCTTTGATCAGAGTAGGTGGTCTCTCAAGGCTTAAAGTGCTTTTTTGTATTCCTGTCACAAACCTCTCTAGGTCAAAGGGGACAAGGCTGCAGGGCCAAGATGCCACCAGGATGATTTTAGCCTCATTTGATTAAAGTGAGACCAGCTTCAGCGCCCTCAACACCACCTGCCCTGGCTGACTATGTTACCATCATTATCCGCAGCAAAACTGTCAAGATGAGGCTGATACTCTCAGAGGAAAAACAACATATTACAGTCTCAGATCATCTTTTTAAAAAAACTCATTCCCTTGTACAGCTCTATGCAGCATAAACCTTTTATACCTAGCACAGGCCAATATAGAAGCTCAAGGCATTAATGAGGAATCTGCTTTAACGCATTACCCTATGCACTCTGGGGCTGCAATTTGAAATCCCAGCTGGATATTCAAATTCATGATGAGGATGCAGTTATTTCTGGATCTCTGACACAAGGACCTTGTTTTTAGCCGATAAGGAGAGAGGTTGCAAATCACACACGCATCAGAGTTGGGGAAAATCCAATAGAATTGCAATTATTTTTTCAGTGTTGAAGTCCTCAGCAATCTGTGTCTATTTTAATTTCTCGGTGCAGACATATAGATTTATTCCTCCTTTTACTTAGACCGCAATATATTTGTGCCAACTGAAATGTGCCCCGTCGTTCATATAGCACCCAAAATATTTAAATGTGTGAAGTGAATGCTGCTTTCTTTTTTTTCTTCACCCATTTTTCTTTTTCTTTTTAAATTTTTAGTTTTAATATGCATGCTCTTCAACATTGTTATAAATGACTTGGATGAGGAGATATAGAGCATGCTTATTAAATCTGCAGATGATATAAAATTGGGGGGCACAGCTAATACCGTGGAAACAAAATTCAAAGGGACCTTGATCGTCTGGAGCATTGGGCTGAAAACAACAGAATGAAATTCAACAGGGATAAATGCAAAGTTCTACACTTAGGAAAAAGAAACCAAATGCACAATTATAAGATGGGGGATACTTGGCTCAGCAATATGACATGTGAGAAGGATCTTGGAATTGTCGTTGATCACAAGCTGAATATGAGCCAACAGTGCAATGTGGCTGCAAAAAAAGCAAATGCTATATTAGGCTGCATTAACAGAAGTATAGTTTCCAAATCATGTGAAGTAGTAGTTCCCCTCTATTCAGCACTGGTTAGGCCTCATCTTGAGTACTGCGTCCAGTTCTGGTCTCTGCACTTCAAGAAGGATGCAGACAAACTGGAACAGGTTCAGAGGAGGGCAACAAGGATGATCAGAGGACTGGAAACAAAGCCCTATGAGGAGAGACTGAAAGAACTGGGCATGTTAAGCCTGGAGAAGAGAAGGCTGAGGGGAGATATGATAGCACTCTTCAAGTACATGAAAGGTTGTCACACAGAGGAGGGCCGGGATCTCTTCTCGATCGTCCCAGAGTGCAGGACACGGAATAATAGGCTCAAGTTGCAGGAAGCCAGTTTTTGACTGGACATCAGGAAAAACTTCTGTTAGAGCCATACGACTGTTAACTAACTGTTAGAGCCATATGACAATGAAACCAATTACCTCGAGAGTAACACTGGAGGCATGCAAGAGGCAGCTGGACAGCCATCTGTCGGGAAGGCTTTAATTTGGATTCCTGCATTGCACAGGGGGTTGGACTTGATGGCCTTATAGGCCCCTTCAACTCTACTATTCCATGGTTCTATGCATCTTGTCCTTCCATAAGAATTTCTAAGTAGCTTTGCAATACAAATATGGTATATGATGAAATAATTCCCATGAATGCCACTGTTAACTTTTGGTGAAGGAAGAAAGGGACACAAGTATAATAATATAATATTAAAACAAACTCCAAACTAAGAACAGGAAGAACCATCACTCATAAATAGCAACAATATAAATGTAGAAAGCTTGCTTATACAATTAGACCATTGATCCATCTAGGTCAGTTCAGCAGGGGTGGGAAACACGTAGTCCAGATTAGCCCTGATCATTTGCCATGCTCGTTGGGGCTGATGGGAGTCCAACAATATCTGGAAGGTACAGATACCCCTTCACAGGTCTCCACTGGTTGGTGACAGCTCTCCATGTTTTCGCCATCTGGCTATGCTGGGGATTGAACTTGGAGCCTTTTGTATGCAAAGCATGTGTTCCACTGCTGAGCCACACCCTAAATTATGGTCAAAATAATAAAAAGTAGTACTGAAAGCAATCAGATAAAATTCACATTTTATCACTTAAACATGCATCATCATCATCATCATCATCATCATCATTATAGTTGTTGTTGTTATGTGCTTTCAAGTCGGTTACGACTTATGGCACCCTTATGAATCAGTGACCTCCAACAGCATCTGTCATGAACCACCCTGTCCAGATCTTGTAAGTTCAGGTCTGTGGCTTCCTTTATGGAATCAATCCATCTCTTGTTTGGCCTTCCTCTTTTTCTACTCCCTTCTGCTTTCCCCAGTATTATTGTCTTTTCTAGTGAATCATGTCTTCTCATTATGTGTCCAAAGTATGATAACCTCAGTTTCACCATTTTAGCTTCTAGTGACAGTTCTGGTTTAATTTGTTAATTATTTGTCTTTTTCACAGTCCATGGTATGCACAAAGCTCACCTCCAACACCACATTTCAAATGAATTTATTTTTCTCTTATCCACTTTTTTCACTGTCCAACTTTCACATCCATACATAGAGATAGGGAATACCATGGTCTGAATGATCCTGACCTTAGTATTCAGTGATAAATCTTTGCATTCGAGGACCTTTTCTAGTTCTCTCATAGCGGCCCTCCCCAGTCCTAGCCTTCTTCTGATTTCTTGACTATTATCTCCATTTTGGTTAATGACTGTGCCGAGGTATTGATAATCCTTGACAAGTTCAATGTCCTCATTGTCAACTTTAAAGTTACATAAATCTTCTGTTGTCATTACTTTAGGCTTTTTGACATTCAGCTGTATTCCTGCTTTTGTGCTTTCCTCTTTAACTTTCATCAGCATTCATTGCAAATCATTACTGGTTGCTACTAGCAGTATGGTATCGTCTGCATATCCTAAATTATTGATATTTCTCCTTCCAATTTTAACACCTCCTTCATCTTGGTCCAATCCCACTTTCTGTATGTTATGTTCTGGGTATAGATTAAACAAATAGGTGATAAAATACACCCCTGTCTCACATCCTTTCCGATTGGGAACCAATCGGTTTATCCATATTCTGTCCTTACAGTAGCCTCTTGTCCAGAGTATAGATTGCACATCAGGACAATGAGATGCTGGAGCACCCCCATTTCTTTTAAAGCATTCCATAGTTTTTCATGATCTACACAGTCAAAGGTTTTGCTGTAATAATAATAATAATAATAATTTATCCTGCCTTTCTTTAAAAAGCCCTAAGAGAACTATCACAATGAGTCTCCTTATAGAAAGTGCTCCATAGAACCACAAACTATGTGACAGTGAAGTGGCCTTCAAAAATGTGCCTGTCTTTACTTAGGATAGGTGCGCAGAGCCTAATAAACTGGGATGGTGTGCTGAAAATACGAAGAGTTTTGTGGTGATTTTTGTCTGGTCTATCAAGTGAAGTTATTGGAAACTGTCACTTGACCCAGATAAAATGGATGAGAATTATGTATGCACTGAACAGAAGATACTAGAGAAGTTCTGTGTAAATTAAACTTCTTGGGGTTACAGTAGGTTGGTCTTGTTAATCAGAGAATTGATTACCAACATGGTGCTCCCCCACCATCACTTTTGTTCTACCTAATCCCTAATGGAATTGAGACATTGCTCTTGCCCTCTACTGTGACATTAATCTAGTGATGTTCCACAACTAAGAGGTCAGATTTGCTAGTTCTTACTTGAGGAGATAAAACAACTGGACAGCAGCCCTGGCCCCTTTAGCCTCTCCACTGCACTTAGTGCAGAGAGTACATCTTGCCTGTTATAGGGCAGGATGAGAAATTAACCAACCCCTTGGCTTTGTTACAGTAACACCATGCAGGAGGAAGGAACTAGGAAGTGAGCAGTACTTTTGTTGTGCAGAGATAGCAGAGTACATACTTCGGCAGTTCAGAAGAGGGCAGCTGTTATTATGAATAATCACAAGGCAAGTGTCTTGTCAGAGCCTTGCATGGAGGTGATAAACGATGTTAGTTCGGAACTGAAAAATTGCCTTCTTAAAATACAGTGGTAACTAAGAAAATGAACTGATCCTAACTAGATTAGATCTGAAGGATAAAAACAAAACAAAGCTGGCCTTCTAACGCATCACTCCATTTTTAAATTAGCAGCTATGACACTACATAATGATCGGCCCCTGCCTGACTTTGAATATAAAAACTATATACTCCTGATTGCCTATGAGTAAACAGTGGCACATATAGCTGTCCTTGGTGATAGGAATGGAACAAAATATCTAGATTTTTTTATTTCTGGGAGTAAAAATTGAATATTCATTGCAGGTAAGTGCAGTGGGGTTTCTGGAGACACAAGCAAGCAAACAAATAATGCAGTTAATTGTGACCTGTTTTGCAATTAACCAATTGCAGAGAATGGGGAAGAAATGAAACAGCCTGGCCCTATACACAGTAGCCATTATTTGAATAGGGAATAGTGATTAGCAGTAGTCGCTACCCACAGAACCAAGCTGGTCAGCTTTTTAAATGGGGAACTTGGCTGAGCAATAGACTAGTAACTTGAACAAGTAAGCTCAACAAATGGGGATAAGCCCAGGAAATAAAATTTTGAATTGGATCTTAGTCTGATCCAGCAAGACAACCCTTATGCACTTAGATGATTAAATGATGTTCTGTATTTTCCCTCAAGAGGCATCTGCAGTGTTAAAAACAGGGGGGGATTTTCTACTCTATACAAGCTTAACTAAGAATAGTTTCCGATGTTCCATAAAAAGAATGCCGACTCTCAGCACTGTGACTCACTCCTCCATTTGCAGGTGCAAATGGTTACCACGGTGACAAAAACTCTCTGCGTCGGAGCTCTACATCACGTGTGATTCCTTGTGACAAGTTGCTGTTCCACAAGTTAGGATTCCTTGTCACATGCCTTAAGGCAATTAACCCACCCTGCACTCACAGAGAACTTGCAGTGAGAATTGTGAGCTTGCGGCACTTAAACTTCCCTGACAGTTCTCATAATGGGGAATGAGGAAGGAAGTCAGCAAGTGCCAATCCTGGCCTATTAAGGCTGCAGTCTGAGGTCAAACCTCCCATTTCCAAGCCAGAATAAGGAACACTACAACCTACTTTGTCCGTTAATGAACGTTCAAGGATTCTGGTCTCATAAAACAAATTTATATCAGCATTCATTAGAACAGAGATGGACAAGAAGGCACCCCTCAGGCCATATCTAATCTCCTACAACCCTCCTGACAAGGAACTGGAAAGTACACAGTTCTACTGCTTAGCATAGTGCTCTGTGCGGTGGAAAAGAGGCCAGTGCAGAGGTAATAGCCTTTGGCTTTCACCCTTGGTCTAGCAATGGCACTTACTGGGAGTGTTGCAGTCATAGCCTAACATTGTCACACAACAAAGAGTTCTGAGTCAGCAAAAGCTGAGGGAGACTCCCTTTATACACTCTCTGTAAGCTTTCCCTCCCCCACTTCCCACATGAAAGTAGGTAGGCCTGAGGCCAGGGCTAGAGCAGGGTTATTAATAATGACACAGCCTTGGGGGAGGGCTTACAAGAGAATACCTGAAAGGACTCTGCCTAAAGCAGAGAGCATCACTCAAAGGAGCAGGGAAACTATGGCCCTCCAGATGTTGTTGGACTACAACTCCCATCATCCGTGACCATTGGCCATGCTGACTGGGGCAGATGGGAGTTGGAGTCCAACAACATTTGGAGGATTCTCCTCCCCCGTGCTAAACTTTAGCTCAGTTGGGCCATGGAACTTTTTTTAAGCTAGGCAGACAAGTGCAGGAAGGGATTGCATAGTTCCCTGGAGCAGTCTTTGGGGGATTTTGCAGACATCCTTTTGAGGTCCAGGGCTTGGACAAAAACAAGACAAATTCCATAGGGGGAGGTATTCATGAGCACACACAAAAACAGTGCTTTCCAACAAATGAAAAATATAGCTGTTTCAGTTCAGCTCTACTACACACTTGATTCGTTACTTTCGGGGCACGAGGAGAAATGTGGCACATGCCTAGTCTTCCACCACATGAATTGGAGTGCTGGTCCAGTGAGTAACTGAACCAGGCCACAGTATCCAATGAGACTTCACATCTCTAGTTAAACACTTCTGAGAAGACAGTACAATGCACGGCGCTCACTCATTAAAGCAGAATTCTCAAGTTCAAAGCATTTCAAGTATAATTAAGATGCATTGTTATAATGAAAGCGCTTATAATAAGATGTGATGTCGCTGGGAGCCATGGAACTAAATCCTTCTATCATGGAGAGAAAAGAAAAGATGTACAGCAAAAGCTGGAGAACCAAAGCAATTAATTTATTAAAAACAGAAGGCGACTTACAAGACAATTATGCCAGGGGGAAGTCTCCCGTTTGTTGAAACAATCTTTACCAACTTGTGCCTCTCAGAAGAGAGAGAGAAGAAAGAGTGTGTGTGTATGAAAGAGATGTAAAATAAGACAGTTTAGTAATGAACAGAGCTTGAGTTTGCCTTTATAAATGACCTTTTTGCAATTGTTTTATTCTAGTTTATTTTTTAAAAAAATATTCAAATCATTCTAATCAGCATGAATATATATTCTAAAACCCAAAACTGTGAAAACAAGATTGAAAGGACTGAATCAATTTTTAATAGGAATGTTAACAACTAAGATTTCAGGTTACAAAGAAACAGCCAACAGATTCAAGAAATACAGGTGAACAACATTTAGCATTGATGCCAAACGAAAGCTATCAGTGTATACAGACTGAGCTTCTGGAAAATTGTAGACTGCAGAACTTGGGAATTATAATAGCATGACTAATGCTAGCAGTTGGCAAGGTTTGGCATTTGCCAAGGCTCAGAGATGGCAAGTTTGCCCTCTGGGACCCAAAGGGTTCAACACTCTTGTCATCATTTTTGCAACAGTGGAGGACCCTGGGGTTTACTGTCAGGTCAGGAATGTTCTGGCCAAGTTAAAGCCACCGTGGCCCTCTTCCAGCCTACAAAGAATGAACTTCTGAGGAGTCTGTGTTTTCATATGACAACACACACCTTTCCAGTCTTACTTCAATACATCCCAAACCTTAAGAGGGGTTCCTTGCCTGAGGACCAACAACTTAGAGCCAAACGTGTATGATGGAATGTTAAGGATCATAAAAAAGTTAGAAGAGATAGAAGGGATTTCAGATGAGTGTTTCATCATTAATTTTGTTCCTCCATTTCCTTCTTTTGTGTAGGCTGTAAGCATCAACCTGCTCTGATGCCATGTGAACAACATCACTGGAAATGAAAGGGGGGGGAAATACAGTATATGATCTAGATGTCAAATTACGGAGAGGTGTTTACAATCTGATGGTAACCATTTGCCAAAGATATCCTGATTAGAAATGGTGCTTATGGCAGTAGCCACCAGTATTTGTGTATGTCACAAGTCAAGACCAAGACAATATCACTTTATGACCCAGTAAGTACACAGGGAGCTCCTTATGACTATGGTCCTGCACTAGAAGCTGGATTACTGAGCTAGGAGCAGCTAGCAGCCCATTACTGCTCCTATCCAAGGGCGCCACAAACTCCTGCTATCTGTACCTTTAGAGGAACCCAGCTCAAAGTTTGGACATCAAGGGCTTATTGTCTATCAAATTCTTATGATAGCAAATGTTAATTACGATAGCTTATGATTAGCAAATGAGTTATAGATGTGAGGATTATAAATGTGAATATAGGAACATCTTTCTTTCTTTCTGTATGGCTGAAGTTTTGTTTGGGGGGGGACAATAGCCCCATGTTATCGGGATGGTATGGACTGGTGAATATGGAATATCAGTCTTCGATAAATTCACATATTATAGCAAATGGACACATGAACACCAGACATTAGGTTTATTGAAAGGTAGACTTTATTTATAATGTTATGGTACAGTGAGTGTTTGGATAACATTCAATCACATACTTCTTTTTCACTGTTACTTTTTTTCTTTTTATATCTTCCGTTATTGTTATGTCTATTATTCCAATAGTTCATTTATGATATGATTGTAGATGTTTGATGTTTCATGTAGATCTTACAATTTTTGGAAAATATATATATGCGGTTGAATTTTAAGCGTTAAAAAAGCAAAAGCTTTTATCTGACAATTTAAAAGCACTCTTAATTGTTTGAAAATATTATTATATACTGGCTATAATTTTCCAGTCATTCCATTGCAGAGGAGGAAATCCATTATATTTCTTCTTCAGAGAGCATACAAGCATTTTTTAAAAAAATCTCCCTAAGATCCATGTTTCTCAAAGTAGGTTAACAGTCCCCTCTAAGAAAGCTCACTCAGTTGCTAGGGGAGAGCCAGCCTTCTTCTTGACACCAGGGTGGATGGCTTGATTAATCTGTGAAATAGAATTTTCACATATGCATTCAGTTCCCGTAAAGGCACTGAGTTCCCTGTATTAACTCAAAGACCCCATCCATGTTACGTAACAGTACTAGAGGCCATTCTGAATTCCTTGGGATTGTTTTCTGATATTTGAAAGTATATTGTGGGCCTCTCTCCCTTCATTCAATCTGCCCATTGGTCTGCCATCTACTGAGCCATCCATTTTTATTTACTTTAACTTGGGAAGGCTTGCACAGGTTGGTCTTAGCCCAAAGATGTGGATAAATACCCTTCTGAAAGGTCAAACAATGTAAATAACTGTATGAGTGTACAGCTCAACTTTATTGATGGTAACATGTGAACACTTCTAATGACTCAATTCATACAAAAGGTTATTGAACAATAATTCCTGAATCAGGGAACATCGTTAACTACCACCATGAAGCTTCTAGTGCAGTAGTGCAACCAAATACAGAGGAGACCCAAGTAGAGTTCACATATCTTCAGAAGAAATATAGGGATCATCACACTCATTTATTTTTGGAGAACTACTCCATGTTAGGATCAGTTATGGTGCAAGCTATTTTCTCTATACAATCCTAAACACACTTACCAGGGAGTAAGTCTCATCACACTCCATGGGAATACTTCTCAGTAAATACACATAGGATTGTGCTATTAAAATGTATGTATTACTTATTGTAAATAGTTTCCATAGTAGCATACAATAATATACACAACAAAAAGAACCACACAATATAGAGTCAATAGCTTGAGCAAAGTAGTTGTAAAGCCAGGATTACTGATTTCCTTCATTCTGTATAAACAATATATTCTCTTTATATACATCACAGAACAGCATTGGGCTTCATCAGGATCAATCCCCAGGTTTTATCTCCCCTACCTTATTATTCTTCTCAGTTCAGTATCCTGCCTCCTCAGTAAGGCTTCCTAACTGACATTTTTCTGGATTACACTTACATACCAATTTATTCTTTCCCGAAGGAACCATTTCCACGTTTATCCTTATTAAACCTCATTCTATTGATTTTTGCCCGTCTCTAGCTTCTCTAGAATCTGCTGAGTTTTATCTTTGCTTTTCTCAGAGTTAGATGTTTCACCTAAGCCATATGTCATCAGAAAATGTGAGCTGTGCAATCCCCATTTGTACGACTAGGTTAACAACAGTGAGCTTTGCAAGAGCCCACTTTCAGTCAGAACCACATATTAGTTTAGTCAAAATAATTGTATTTTTGTTGCTATAGGACCAGTTCACACAATGCATTGCTCAGCTTCTTCCAGATGCACACTAATATTGACCTCATCCCACAGATCCCACAGCCCTGAGTGGCAAAAATCTTGGGAATCCCCAATGACCTTAAAAAGGGCCTCTGAGTGCTCAGCTCAACAGATTCCTACCTATTCTTGCTTGTTCTTCCAGCACACCTAAACTCAATAAGACCAACTATCCACCTAGTCAGTAACAATGGAGCCAACGGCACTAACTGCTATCCAAATGCCTTGTTTTTTTCAAACCACAGTAAGGAGTAGGTGAAAATGCCTGAAAGCAAGGATAATCAATTTGATTGGCAAAAAGAAAAAATCCTCTTGGCCTCAGAATGCGGCCAGTATAGCCCATACTTTGACACAAGGGAGGGGCTGTGGTAACTGCAAAAGCCCCGAGGCCTGGTATGGTTTAAATATTCCTGTAAGCCCTGCTCTATGCTAGCATCAGAATAATGTGCAGATGCAAATTGACACCCAGACATGTCCTATCCAGGGCACCAACAATATGACCGCCACCCACACTTCTCCTTGGTCAGGTGAGCACACGTCTAGTACTGGGGCAGGAGAAGCTCCATTTTTCTCTCTTCCCTTCTGAAACTTCTCCATATACTTCAGGGAAAGGATTTTTTTTTTAAAAAAAATGCCCAGCACAACATGTCACTAAGTCACTCCTCCCACTCTGGGGTACTTTCTGTATTCTGTCATACTTGATCTCTGTTTTGCTTGAAAGTTCAGAATCTACACACACATGCACACTAATTCCACCACTACAATTTCAAAATTGGAAGAAATTGGGGGAGGGGTTGCACACATGCATGCAAGGACTGAGCTGAAATCCCGATCCCCATTTGCTGTCCCATTCATAGGCAGTGAAATGGAAGGGCCATTTCTGTGACTTTTTTTTCAGGAGGTGGTGGAGGGGGGAGGCTTCAAGGATGGGACAGATTTGCATCTGGCTTCTATAGCTCTGTTTCCCCCCCCCCCGAGTGTAATGACAGTTTGTGATTATATAGCATCACTAACAAGTGGGTGGATGGAATAATGGCCATTAACTAGGGAATGTGATACAATTCTGTCCAATTTGTTTGCTTATTCTCTATAACTGCAGATCAGATTTTCATGTAGCAATTTTCCACAGCTATTTTCAAAAACAGATTTTTTAAAAAATAATCCACCTCTAAAATATCGACATTAAGAATGATAATTTTATCGATTTCCTTTCATTTACTGATATTTCCTTTCAAAATATCAATATTAATATCATTTTTTTTGCAAGGGGAAAAATAGATCAGTAGAAGCAGTTGCTAGTGGACAAAGGGCAAATTCAAATTAATACCATCTTGTTAGGTCAACAGAATGCTTTCGAACCTGGACTGACCAGCAGAGTTCATCCTTACCACTAACTGGTGGACACCAGCAAAAGCCCTGCTGTTGTTGCCACTGTGAAACATGTGGCAGAAGAAAGGTGAAAGGCAAAAAGGTTGAATAGATTTCCCTTCCCCCTTTCATCTCCAAAGCCCCCCCACCAACACAACAAGCCAAAATGTCAAACTTTCAGCTCATTTCTAGTAAGTACATGTGATGGAAGATGCTATTTACCTTTGGAGCACATGCTTTTTATAGAAAAATTAGCAGGGTTGCCACAGTTTTTTTTATGTTTGTCTGAAACAACTTAGGGAGGATTTGCCTCTAACCATCTCTTTCCTTTGTATCTTCACTCATTTTTCTGTTCCTAAACTGCTCCTTTTTGTCTGTCAAAGGTGCCCCATTTCCACATCACTTTGCAAACCCTTTTTTAAAGTGTGCATTTCATTCTAATATACATATTTTTGAAAGCAATTTCCCCTAATATAACACATTTTGTATGCTACTTTGACTAACACACACTCCCTCCAGTTGTTCGGGCTTCAAGGCTGAAGCCAGAAGAGCGCCTCAGCATGCAATTGACAAGAAACAATGAAACTGACCAGACTCCCCCTCCCCTTCTCACAATGAAAACATCCTGGAGAAAAGGCTGGGGGAGAAAGGGGGGTTAAAAACTGTGGAAACGGAGCCCATAGCTTGCACTTGATCTCACTTGATCAAAATAATAATGTGGAGAGAAGAGGTAGGTTGCTGTTATTTAAAGTGGCTCCCGCTGGACAAAATTCTGTTGAAAACTATTAAATATTATTACGGAACAAAGTGGCACTGACGTAAATTGTTGATGGGGGAGGAAGACAGGTGCGATTAGGGGGGACTTTTGCCCACACCTACTCCCTTCTGCTGCAGCTTCCCATTACAAAATCACCAGGGAAATCTAGGTAAGAAGCCTGGTAGCCTGGGACAGAGCCCCACAACCACCTGTTGCGCTCATTCAGCTTCCCCAGCCCCAGTGGCTGGGATTGATTTGCAAGCCAATCATTCTGTTTTCTGAGTGACTTTAATTCCCCCCCCCCGACATTCTCTCTCCTCCACCACCCTTTCTTGTCCGGTTTACCATTGCCTCCCTCTGAGGCTAGTCTTCCCCAGGTGGCTAGGGCCTGCTCAGCTTGCCACAGATGCACCAGCCAGCCCCTTCCTTGTCCACAACTGCCAGCTGGGGGGCAACTGAGCTCCTTGGGACTATGCAGCTTGCCCACGGCTGCACAGGTGGCAGGACATATAACCCCTGAGCCACTCACTGTGGGGGTGATCTTTAGCTGGCCCTTGACACCCAGGAGACACGAGCAGGGATTTGAACTCACATACACTGGACTCCCAGCCAGGCTCAGGGAGTCCTCCAAATATGTAGGCTTACAGATAGGCATAACAACTCAAGTTTGGTATTAAAGTGGACAATGAATATGACGATATTTCTTCCCACTGAAAAAAATGTGGGAAGAATGTGCAAGTGTTAAACAAACAGGATTGCTCTAGACAGCTATATCCTTCCCTAAAGTGTTTCCTTTCCTATTCTGTAATTCTGTAATTACTCAAATCAAAGGATTGAAGTTTTGGTTTCATTTTTAATTTTTATCGTTCAGGTTCACCAAGACGTTGCACTTTGCCTTTTAAAGGGTGAACCTTTTTCTATTCTTTCAATACCCTTTAGTTATTTGAAATTAGTCTTTCACAGCCCAGCACTGTTTTTCATATCTTTCAACAGCAAAGCCACAAGAATTCTCCATTAGAATTGATCCCTTCTCTTTTCCCTCCCCTGCTCCTATCACCTGTTATCTGTATTTTTTTTGCTTACAGACGGAAAAGAGATATGGTAGCAGTTAATTGTAGAACCTGACTCTATTAGACAGATTATAGACAATGGTAATTTACCTTGTTTTATGACTCCCAGCTGGGTTACCTGGCTTTGTCTTCCTTATCTATTTATACATGCATTTTGCAAGGTAAGGAAGGGCTTGCCATTCTAGAAGTAACTGATATGACAACAGATCGAACTTGAACTGAATAATTTCCCTTCCCTTCCTCATGAATTGCACATCCTTTAGAAGAATGTCGAAAATACGTGGTTTCAAATCTTTTTAGACACAAATCACAGATGAAAGTGACACTTGATTGGGCCCACTAGTTATTCAACATGAAGGTGCTAAGGGTTCTGGGTTAAAATCTAAAACTGGCCATGCTCACTGGGTAGCCTTAGAGAAGTGACTGTTTTCTCAGTCTCTGCCCCACATCGGCAATATTTCCCCAACACACGCGCGCACATGGCAGTTCTTAATTTTCCCATTGTTCCTGCCAGCCCTGCCTGCTCCATGACAACCATGCCACATTGAGGGGGAAGGTCTGAAGGGATCTTCTAAATGTGCTTGATTGAACATACTTAACAGCCTCTTTGTTATTGAGCTGAAAGGAAGGCTCCTGATTGTGGGGAAGCTACTAAGGGCATTCAACTGAATGAGCCTAGAAACCCCCATCAGACTTTCATAGTCAATGTGGGAAGTTTGAGGTGGAACAGGTAAGGATGGGGTCACTGCGGTGGAGGCAGAACCCGCACATCCATGCCCCCTACGCATATTGTGATTTCCTATTCAGGCAATGCCTGACCAGGGCTCCATTCTAGAATGGCCAAGAAACAGAACCCATGCTGAAGGTATGTGGATAAAGTGGTGGGGCTATGCACATAGGAGTAGACTTGATTCTCAGTGACTAGAATCACCAGAGGAGAGACATGGGTTTCGACCAGCGTTTCCCAACCTTTGGGTCCCCAGATGTTGTTGGAGTACATATCCCATCAGCTCCAGCCAACATGGCCAATGGTCAGGAATTATGGGAACTGCAGTCCAGCAACATCTGGGGACTCAAAGGTTGGGAAAGGCTGGTTTAGACCACACCCCACTAGTGTCCTTAAGAGCAACTCCTTTATGGCTTGGAGAAATCTCAAGACTTACTAATGGATGGCGACCATTATGGTATCAGTCGTTTCAGATTAAGCATTTTCTGTTAACCCAATTAGGTCTGGAGACCCCATGGGAAAGAATAATTATTTGAAAAAGTAAAGACTTATTATCTATCAATTATAAAATACTGTTGGAAATAAAATCTACTATCTTAAAATCTAAAGAATGTTGGGAAAGAGAAATGAGCATGGAAATATGTTGAGCCTGCCTATTTGAAAATAAAGTATAAGGTTTCATTGAGATGGCATCTTACACCAGCAAGATTGAATAAAATCTATTCAGTGAACTATCATAAATGCTGGAAATGTGAAGTACCAAATCCCCATCTGATGATACATATGTGGTGAAATTGCTCTTTTGCCAAATCATTCTGGAGTCAGATCTTTCACTGCATATCTAAGATGATTGGAATGATAGACCAACTTCAATCATGGCCTTGTTAATTTGGATATAAATTATGAGGTTAAATTATTGTGGTGTAATTTCCTTATTTCTGCAAAAGTTGTATGGACTAGAAAATGGAAGCATCAGACAGAGCTTTCTATATAGAAGTGGTAACTGAAATGCTTAAAAATAACAGTGTGTAATGGTTGTTGAATCAATAAACATATTTCAGATATAGTTGCAAATTATATAGTTGGACAAATTAACAATTCTGGTTTGAAGAAGATGAGGAGAAAGTAATAAAAATTATTAATTGAATGCTGGTCTCCTTTTCTTAATTATTGGAATACCTAATATCAAAATATGAGACAAAGGCTGCAGTCCAATACACACTTACCTGGAGTAAGTTCCACGGAACCGAGTGGCACTTACTTCTGAGTAGTTATGTTTTGGATTGCAGCCTATATCACTGTTTGTTTAATGGTTATTGTTAACATATATTTCTCCTTTTTTAATATTCCAAATAATTGCAATGGGTATATTGCTAGTGATAATAATAATTTTAGCCTATCTTATGGGGGAATTATGTGATGCTTCCCGGACACTAAAAAATAAATAAAAGCACTTCATAAAAATGTATTCCAACTGCTGTTATGCTGAGCAGGATGTATATGGAAAGGAAGCCTGGACAGGTATAGTATTTCTCTATGTGCTCTGGGTACAGAGACACCTTACACACACTCCCTGCAAAATGCTTGTCATTGAGGACCAGCCCATCCAGATGGGGTATGGGCAAAAATTCTTCCCTGCAATAGTTTTCTACCAGCATTCACTTACACTGGGGGGAAGGACAGAAGGAAAGAGGTGCAATTGGTGAAACCACTGAGGTGGTTTTAAACCTGCTTTCTGCCCTGATCCCAGCATTGAAAATCAAGCCTGTTCTCAACTGAAGAGTCCTACCCCTCCATTTGCAAAATCCCACTCTGGGATTTCTTGGTCGCCATATATCTAGTAGAAAGGTGTGGGCAGAGCTTGGACGTAATTTGTTAGGAAAAATGAATTACTTGTAATTTATTAATTTTTGAGTAACAACTGAGTGATTTTTTTTACATTTTGATTGTAATACAACAAGGAGTAATTTCATCACTTTTGAGCTGTAATTGTAATGTTTCCAGTGTTACGTTGGGGTTTTACTTGGGGGGAGAGCAAGGGAAACATTCTGCCCCTCTAATTTGTGGATAAAAATCACGTGCTTCTGCACAGTGTCGCTCTTCCCTCGTGTTCTGTGGGTGTTTAGGAGGTGATGAGGAAGGAGGTGGAGAGTGAGACGGGGTGGAGTGGAGAAAAATTGTTAAAAAAAGATGGTGATGGAGAAGAATAGAGTGGAAGGAGAAAGGAGCTGGAGGACAATGAGGCAGCGGGAGAATGGACACGAAGAACTGTGGAGGTGAGAGACAATGGCGTGTGTGTGTGTGTGAGAGAGAGAGAGAGAGACAGAGAGAGAGAGAGAGAGAGAGAGAATACTGTGTTTGCACTTGGTGTGGGGGAGTAGCCCTCCATGGCTACTTTGCTGCATTTGCAGTGTTTTCACAGTGTGTTGCCAGGCCCGGCCTCCAAGAGCTCTTCTGTCTCTTTCAAAGTAGTGCAGGGAGAAGGGAGAATTCCACCTTGTGGTTTTTCCCATTACGGTGTTGCAAGAACACCTGCACTTGGCTGACTTTCTCTTCTCCTAAAGATGCAGGATCAGTCTCAGGCCCTGAGCCTGGCAACCCTATGTCTCATAAGTTCTTTTTGCCTGAGAAGGTCGTATTTCATGCAGTTACAAATGTTCTTTTTTAAAAAAACAGAAATGTATTGTAAAAGCAGCATTTCAAGTGTAAAATTTGTTTTCAAGTGAAAAAGTATACTTGTGTTAGTATCACCATTGCTGGGGTGGGGGTGGATGTGAGATTCTGTTATGCCATTCTGTTAATCTTATGGATAAAAAAAATTCTACGACCCTCTCTGTGTGTATTTATTTTTAATTATGTTAGGCTACTTAAATGTGCAGCAGCCAAGGCCAGCACCTTGTAGGCACTCAATTTTTTCAAAAATAACTTAAGTGTAATTGTAGTGATTACTTTTGAGTAACAGTAATCAGTTCCTTTCAGAGCAATTGTAATTGTAATTCTAATTTATTACTTTTGGGGGCCATGTAACAGTAATTGTAATTTATTACTTTTACAAAGTAATCTTCCAAGGTCTGGGGGTAAAGAACTTGATGTGGCCAGTGGGCTGGATCTCTAATTCCCCCACCCTCATGATCCAACTTTGACAGGTGGGCAGGACTGCCCTTGCACATATCCCCAATTTGGATTGGAACTAAACCAAGGCCAAAGAGTTAAAACCACCCTCCCCCTCATATGGCAGTTCTCAATAATTCCACTCCCACCCCTGCACCTGCTATTTGGCTTTGAGAGAACACATGAATAACATCACAACTAGTCTGGACTTTACATTCACAAAAATTAGAGGGTATTAAGAAAAATTGTTCTTGTTGTTTATATGTCCCAATAGTTATGGAGGAACACATGGGCAAACGTAATACTTTCTTGAAATGTAGAAGTGTGTGCCTTTGGGAAGTATATAAGCCAGCCTTCTCCACATTGTATCTCTCCAGATACTTTGGATGTGATAGCCCCAACCACCATGACCAATGGTTCAGGGAAGATGGGAGTTGCAGTCCAAAATATCTGGAGGGCATCAGGTTGGGGAAGGGTGATATAGGACCATTCTCCATAACTGTGGTCTCTCGGTGTATAGAATCAGTGAACTGGCCAAATAGGTGCTCCAGAGGAACAATCATGTCATCTGAAACATCTGCATCAGCACTCCTATAACACTAGCCTTAAGATATGGCAAAATTAATGTTTGTGTGAATGGACCCGCAAACAAAGTCCAAACGTTACCAGCTTGCTGTTCCTCCAGATGTTTCCAGAAAACACAGCTGGTTCTCATATTGTCATATTTCTTATTCTTTGGCAAATAGGCAGCACTTTAAAGACTAGTTATCCCATCAGAAATAGAGAAGGCACTGAACCATGTGAAAATCATTTCAAGGAAGGGTGCCATTCTATTTGGTCGCTGGTGTAAATTATAGATGAAATTTCCCCTTCAAAAGTAAAGAAATGAGTTTCAAGGTTGGGGGTGGGGATTAGGCTATAATTTTTCTTCTCCCCTTTCCCCTTTCAACAGCTGATGTATTCTGTATTTTTTTCCTCATTGTGAGCGGGTTCATCCAAGCTACTTGATTTGAAAATACACAGAAAACGTACCTTGACTTCGCCCATTGCAGGAGGAGAAACAAATCAAAGTTTATATCACCTGTATAAATGTCTCCAAGTAGAAGTGCTATTTTTTCCTGCTGCTTTTTTGTGGCAGTAATACTTTTTACAGAGAGTGACTAAATTCAGATGATACTCCAAATCCAACTTATGGGTTGGAGGATCAGAAACAAGATGTGGGCTCTCTTCTTCCTCTTGCATGCACCTTCTCTCTCTCTCTCAGTTTCATGTTTGAAGCTAACCACAATTTGAAATCATGTCCAAACTGGTAAATAATGGTTTGTGCTTCCCCTCCATGCTACAATCAGAAAACATAGTTTGGATGATCACCTGGATTTAGCAATGCTCCGTTGAAGTACTGCCTCACTTTCAAGCAATTTTACTACAACATTTGGATTCTCTCTCTCTCTCTCCCTCTCTCTCTCCAGACAGAAGTTACTTGCTACTTTGGCCATATGATAATTTCATGTAAAGTAAGTCCAAAAGAAGCTGACACAGCAAAAAAAGTGTTGATTTTAGCGGTATGCATTTTGCTTTGCATTCTTCTACAGAGTTTTATAACAAAATAATAACTAGTTAAGCACAGGAGCATGTCAGGTTTGCTCTTCTCTTCTCACGACAGAAAACGTTCTTGCATAGGAAGAGCAGATTGGTAATTAGATAGAGAGATGTTACCTTCATTTAACTTTGCTTAGAGCTCAGGCTTCCTTATCAGTACATATATTTCATTAAAACCAGTAGGATTTGAGGTCAGTTCACACATGAGTATTACTATTTATTACTTGGTGAGTATACTGTCAAATAGCCATTTGGTGCCCTGCACCAAAATGTTGCAATGTGGAGTGCTTCAGTTCAGGATTCCAGCCATTCTACTGTACCCTCCC
Organism: Rhineura floridana; assembly: GCF_030035675.1. Taxonomy (NCBI): domain Eukaryota; kingdom Metazoa; phylum Chordata; class Lepidosauria; order Squamata; family Rhineuridae; genus Rhineura; species Rhineura floridana. The sequence goes on along the minus strand of NC_084486.1, from coordinate 16,264,362 downwards.
TGCAAAAGCTAGTCAGCATTCTATGCCTAGTGAGCATGTTCATTCTTCATTCGGCTGTTTTGGATGTGTGGGCAGAGTGAGACACACTTGTACTCAGTCCTAGCTACTTACTTACTTACACACACGCACGCACACACACACATAAGGCAAAAACCCTTGCGACTTTTGGATATGTTTGATTTACTTTGCAATTTTAGTAAAGTTTCTTATAGTAAATTCTTTTGCTTCTGTTTCTCTGAATATATGAAATATAGAAACACTTTGCATAATTTACACTAAAAAACCCCTCCAAAAATAATTGTGGAATAATGCCACTAACTATTATGCAGAATAGTCTCCAGTGGACATGAGGAGTATCTCAGTTTGCACAAGATAAAACAGTGGGAGGTGAAATATATTCTATGACATTTCTAGGTGTGCTCTATTGTTTGAATTGACAATGCCCACCCTGCCTTAAGTGGAGTTGTTTAAGCATAGCAGGCTGAACATATGCATCTTGGGCAGGCCAAATTTGTTTTTTTCCCCAACAGCTAGATTCATTGCTTAAGTAGCAACATATTGTAATCAGTCTTTTACATCAAACTGCAGTTTCAGAATCAACTCTTAATGCACCCTGAATAGAATATAACCTCCAGTTTGAAACACAAAAGGCTGTCTTCACCATCATATGACACTGACCAATAAAAAGGCCTTGAAATTAATAAGGCTTAATAAGGCTTTATTTGACACAGATTTCTAGGATGAATAATGAGAGAACTATAGTTTTCTAGGTTAGATTCCCTGTAGAAACAGCAGTAACGCAGGAAAGAAGCAACATAAGAAGAACACCAACAAAATACAAAAAAATGTAATTTTCCATCTTTGGAGATGCAGTCCTGATTGCAGTTGATGCCACCATTCACCATATGCTTAGAGGCACATTTTACCAAATTCTTCCAAGTAACACAGGAAGTGGATTGGACTATGAAAGACCAACCCCAATTGTGTTTGCATTTTTACAAATTTGTAGGGCAGTACAATATCTCAGAGAGGAGGTCAGGTCTCCTGCTCCTCTGGTGTATTCACTATAGCTGCCCCATTTCCCTGCTTTTAAAAGTTTGATAGAAATACCTGTTGGCTATAGGTATGTCAATAAACTGCAGGGTGGGGTTTTTTTGGCCTATTAGTGACTTTCTCTGCTTTTTAATCCAGGAGGTAAGGAATGGGATCCTGTGCAAGTTTGCTGAGAATGGATTGATCATTTGCATGCTTATTGAGTTCAGTGGGATTTACCCCCCCCTGCCATCATGCTTAGGATAGGGGAAACTGATAATGAGGGGGGAGGAGGGAGGGCAGGGGACGGGAGAAATAGGAATGGGAGGAGGAAGGGTAGGGTGAGGAGGGGGTAGGAGCAGGTGGGAGGGGGTGGGAGCAGGGCTGGAGGAGAGGTTTTATCATTTGCATGTATATTGAGTTCAGTGGGATTTACTCCTGTGCAATCATGCTTTGGACAAGTGAAACTGACCACAAAGGAGAAGGGGAAGGTAGAGGGAGGAAAGGCTGGAGTGGGCAGGGAGGAGGAAGAAGGAAGAGGGGAGGGGAGGGGAGGGGAGGGGGAGAGAAAGAAGGGAGGGGAGGGGAGGTTTGATCATTTGCATGTTTATTCAGTTCAATGGGATTTACTCCTATGCAATCATGCTTAGGATAGGTGAAACTGACCTGGGGCTGGGGCAGGGAGGGGGCTGGGCAGAGGGAAAGCCCCTTCCTTTCCAAAAGGAAAACATTGTTAACTATCATTATTTTGGGGGGATTCCTCCCACCTTTTTATTCTACAGCAGACACATGTAGTCTCCCACCCAAATTTAAACCAAAGCTGTCCCTAGCCACATCCTCACCAGACATTTATTCCACTGTTACAGACAAGACTAGCCCCCTTGCCAGTAAATGCATAGGGTTAAGGGTTCTTGCTTTCTCCCTTCCTCCATGTCTACATAGAGTCCTTATATGTCAGATGCAGAGCTTGGAAAAGTTACTTTTTTGAACTACAACTCCCATCAGCCCTAGGCAACATGGCCACTGGATTAGGCTGATGGGAGCTGTAGTTCAAAAAAGTAACTTTTCCAAGCTCTGGTCAGATGTCAGGTCACCTAAGCTCATAGGTTATCAACAGCAGTTGTATAGTGGAGGTAGAAAATAGAGGCAACCCCACTCAAGAATTCATGAGTCTTGGGAGTCAGTCTTCAGACAGCAGAACAGTCTTTATAATATATGCTATTTATTCATATATTGCACACTACAACCAATAAAATGCATCTAGGTGGCCTTAGCCATCATTGCAGAAACAGAAAAATAGAAATACATATCAACATGAAAGAAATTGCTGGATATCCATTTAACATCAAAGTATAAGACTCTGAAGCTACATCTTAGTTAAAACAAGTTACAATAGTTGAAGGACTGAGTTAAACTCTAAATCATATCACAGAGCCAAAGTACATAGGTTACATTACATAGGTATACATGTCATGATACATCACCCATCAGATGCCATGGACAGAATAGATGGATGATTCTCTCTTGCTTTCTTTGACACCCGCCCACTCTAGCAGAGCTGAGGGGCCCTGAGTGCTATAAAACCTGGCTTTTTATATGCTTTCTTTTCTAAGGGGAGGCATGTTCCCATGGTCTTATCTGCTTTTTGCTACTTCTCATCAGGCTCTCGTCAGATGCTCCTGATGAGTCTTTCTTCTCAACTAATCACCTTAACATCACCATATAAGGATTTCCTCTTACTTCATATTGACAATTTACATGACACATTGGCTGTCTGCCCAGAACTGTTACCCTGTACTGTACTCAACTTCATGAGAAAATAATGCTTTGTCTTTTCCAGTTGTTTCTCAGGAAAATTACAGCTTTAGGCAGGAGACAGAGGAAAAAGGGGGGACAGTTTCAGTCCTGTTTTACTATTTGGCTCATGCATAAAGCAGACTTTATAAACTATTTCAATAATTCTTAAGCATCTTCTAAGCAAATCTAAGCATATGTAAATGATTTCAGCATATTATATGCATATTTTAAGCCATTATATGGGCTTATACCTCTTTAAACAGTCATGGCTTCTTGCAAAGAACCCTGGGAAATGTAGTTTGTGAAGGAAGTGTAGTTGTGTGTAGTTTGTGCTGATCGTTGCTAGGAGATGCCCTATTCACCTCACAGAGCTACAATCCCCAGAAGAGGAGCTGATTGTTAAACCACTCTGGCCTCTGGAGCTCTGTCAGGGGAACAGGTGTCTCGTAACAACTCTCAGCACCCTTAACAAACTATACTTCTCAGGATTCTTTGGGGGAAGCCATGACTGTTTAAAGTGGAAAAAATGTTTGGTGTGGCCCCCCTGGTTAGCCAAGCCAAACAGCTGTTATTTTGGCTGTGTGCCTGAACTTTTCCATGGGAAAGTTTAGAAAGTTTAGAACCAACTGACAGTTGGCTCTTACTGAGCATACCTTCATTATCATAGACTCCAATGTTAAATTTCTTAAATTAATTAAAATCAGTGATGCATTTTTTAAACTTTTAAACTGCTGAAGATGAAGGTCAGAGTATAGGACAAGGTCAGTAATAGGATTATAGGTACTCCGTGAACATGGCTGATTTTTAATTAATGCCAACAAATTATGAGACCACTGACAGAAAAAAGTCCAACAGGGGTCTGGATTTCCCCCCCCCTCTTGTTTTACACTTTGAACTCTAAGTGTTTTGTGTATTGCCATGAAAACTTAGATGGTTGTTACACAAGCATTTCTCAGTTCAGGATTATAAGTTTTGTAAGTTTTTGTTTTGAAATGAACTTACGGGAAGCAGCAGATTGGCATGGGGGATATTTTCAATTTAATATGGCAGAATATGAAAAATCCATGCTGGCTAGATTATACAGCCACTCTTGTGGCTATATAAAAATAGTTTCTTCTTGTGAACCAGGATTGGCCTGTGTGGACAATTGGATAGTTCTCTCTCTCTTCTTCCATCCTCCTTTAACAGCTGCTCCATTCCATTCCCTCTCCTACCCAGTTTTCTATTTTTCCATTGCAACAACAGAGAAAGACCCACCTATTGCAGCCTGGGAGACTAGAGTTGCTTCATTGTTTGTATAGGGAAATTTGGTTTGGTGTTAATAATTTGCTTTTCAGTGTTGTGCTTTGTTCTCAGTTCTACTGTGTCCATTTCAGCAGTTAGAGTTGCCCTGAATTTACCTATCTGCAATTTCACTGAATTTGCATGTGTGTGCTATTAAGTGTGGGTACACACACATACAAATGAAATAGCTTTTTATAGATACAATAACCAAGGAATTATTTTAAATAATTGGTTTTATCTTGTGCATATATTAAGAAATGAATTCTTTTTCTGTATTGGTATCTTGCGGAAGAAGGGTATACATCGAGGAGTTTAGTTGTTAGTACAACACATTTGTTACTTTCATGCCTAGGGATCCTTTTAGACCACATGCATTTAACAGGTTAATTATTGTAATACAATAATTATGCTTATTATTCTGTAAAATAGTCTGTCTCTAAAACAGTAGTTATATGCGTGGAGATTACACCATTGAGCACAGCCTGGGAATGCTGATAATTTGTTTCTCTCAAACAGATAAGCTCACCATAGTCCCACAGTGTCCACTGGGTACTAGTGCCAGGGAGGATAGCAGGTCATTTATCTATCTTGGTTGTCTGCCATAATGTAAAGTACTGTCTTGACCTTGTAAATATATAAATGTAGTCACAAGCACTGATGCAGAGTCAGAAGAGCAAGTGTGATGTATTTCTTTATGTGCCTGTCTCTCCTTTGAGTGTCCTGTGTGCCTGAACTTTCCCATGGGAAAGTTTAGAAAGGACAGGATAGCCAGGTACTTTGAATGAGTTAGGTGCAACCAATAAGCTGATTAAAGATGGCCAGCTGCAGCTGTAAGAATATCACCAAGACACCGGTGTGGTTGATAGATAATTAATGAGACGATGTCAGCATGAGTCAGCAGATTGTATTGAGACCAATGGTGGGGAAATAGTATAACAATCCCCAGGGGAGATCAGTCATGGCTGCCAGGGCCTTGCAGAACTTCCATTCCAGCAGTGGGGTTCCCAGTAATTGAAGGGACATAAGTTATACTGTCCACACACCACATTTGGTGTTGGAGAAGAGCTTTGCGGATACCATGGACTGCAAAAAAGACAAATAATTGGGTGTTAGAACAAATTAAGAACTATCACTAGAAGCTAAAATGATGAAACTGAGGTTATCATACTTTGGACACATAATGAGAAGACATAATTCATTAGAAAAGATAATAATGCTTGGAAAAACAGAAGGAAGTAGAAAAAGAGGAAGGCCAAAAAAGAGATGGATTGATTCCATAAAGGAAGCCACAGACCTGAACTTACAAGATCTGAACAGGGTGGTTCATGACAGATGCTCTTGGAGGTCACTGATTCATAGGGTCGCCATAAGTCGTAGTCAACTTGGAGGCACATAACAACAACAACAAGTTATACTGTATCTGCCTGTTCTTTTCTTTTTTGTCTATACTGTTAATGTCTTACCTCTCCCTCTGAATTAAATCTGGGAAAGGAATTGCCGCCCTGGGCTCCTGGTGGGAGGAAAGGCGGGATATAAATCAAATAATAAATAAAATAAAATAAAATCCATCTGGTATGCCTCATTTGAATCCTAAAGAACCTCTGCTCCCTGGCAAAAAGTTAACCTTGTGAATTGTAATGCATGGGAAACATCAAAATTCTTTTCAGTGCACTTTGCTACATTCCGCAAAAGAGGAGGAAAATATTCTCATCCTTGAAAACTGTGGTGATACAGCCTGATGCTGTGCCTTCTGATCTGAACCTCTTTTCTTCTTTTAGATGAATATGTTATGTTGCTGTCCTGCTAATATTGTGTTCAGTTAGAGTTCATAATCTTTCAGGGTGCAAGCTCCCTGTCCCTAGTGCTTCATTAGAGTCCCTTGATATACTGTCTATAGAATGAAATGGGACATAGGAAACTGCCTCTGCTGCATCAGACTATTGGTCCATCTAGTCCGCTGCTGCCTTCTTTAGCTGGCAATGGTTCTCTGGGGCTTTAAACAGGAGTCTTTCCCAACCCTGCTTCCTGCTATCCTTTTATATGGCGATGCCACAGATTTATTCTCTGTTCTTTTTATCCATGCAAAATGTGTGTTCTCCTGAGCTATGTTCCTCATCTCACACAGTTATCACAATATGCAAGGGAATTTTCCTGTGCTGCTACTGTTTGGAACAACATTCCTCAAGGTACCTTTAAAGACTAACAGCTTTTGTGGACAACAGCCTATTTTGTCAGATGCACAAATTAGATAGTGACATATTGACAAGGTTGGATGATGTTCTTGCAAAGTTTGCTGCTTACTTAAATTAACTGGCAAAAAGGAGGAACTGTCTGAGAAAGCAGTCCGACTCCTGTGATGATGGCCCATTCTTTTCCCCTTTATTAGCAATTTGGAAAACCTCTAGAAGAAAATAAATATGTGATAGAGTTTGAGATTAAACTGGCAAGAAAGAAAAAAGGCAGATAAAGATTCCAAAGTAGCACTGTTTAGATCTGCCCAGTGAACAGATTTGTGATCTTTGTTCCATATTACATGTTTTTAGATATATATATATATATATATTTTGTATTGTTTTAAGGCTGATGCATTGGCCACCCTGGGTTACGTTGAGTAGAAGGGTGGGATATATATTTAATAAATAAATGAATTATATAAGAAAGTTGGCACATGGAAGACACTTCCAAGAAAGAAATGCCATGCATCCTGTATGTGAATCACCACATATTTCTTTGTGTAATTTATTCATCTTGTTTTCTGTTCTTTCTATGGAAAGCTTGGAGTAGCTTAGGTGGCAAACCATCTAGGCACTGACTAGTTTCAGTAGTGCCACAGGAGTAAGTGATTTCCTGAGCTTTTTTCAGGTTAAAAGCCAGCCAAGAGGAATCTTGGACTGGCTTAAATGTTCTCCAAGGTATAGGAGAACCGATCAGATTTTCCACAAGACTTCGTTGAGCTGTCGGCGGCTGGAATTGATCAGGAAATTCCTGAGATAAGAAGGCATGCCGATCAGCTGAAGATGGAGTCAGGATTTCCACGCAAGCTGTACTGGAAAAAAGCGAAGCGTTCTTTTTTTCTTCTTAAAAAAAAAGTTCTTAACCAGCGAGCCTACTTCTGTCTAAATCTTATCATTCGGCTTAAATTACTACAATAAAAGGGATTTGTTTACGAATCAGCAACTGAGAAACCTGGGTGAGTCATACTTTTTCTCTTTTAAATATAATTAAGGAAGAAAGAAAATGTAAACAACTTATATACTTTTTTTACGACAAAAAGCTGGCCTGAATTTGGAGTTTTAAAGTTTAAAAACGGATGAGAGGTAATTATTATATTTTGGACTATTTTTCTCTTTGGACTATTTCTTTTTGGACGAATCTGCTGCTCGTATATGTTACTAATTGTTTGGTGTTGGGAACCAGAATTGTTTTGCATTCTTGGATGTAGATAAGAACTGTGCTGTGCTGGCTGGACTTCAATAACAGGCCTGGAATATTAACTCTTTTGTTGGTGGAGGAAAAAAAAAGAAATAGACTGCCTCTAGGTTTTGGAACAGTGATTAATATCAGAAATTAAAGGCTTCTCTTGAAAATGACAACTAAAAAAGCAACTAAGGCCCTGGAGCGAAGAGGTTCTACTGATCCACAGGAAGGGGCTATACCCCCAGATATGTTTCAAAAAATAATGGAAGGGATTAATGATATAAAACAGGATATGAAAACTGAATTGACAGATATAAAAGAATATATTAAAACACAAGTGGATGAGATTAAAGGGACAATTGGGCAAATAAAGGAGGATGCAAAAAACACTAAAGAAAAGGTACAAATCTTGGAGAATAGAACAGATATATTAAATCTGGAATTAGAAAAAAACTTGGACTATATGGCTGTGACTGAAATGAAAAATAAAGAACATTGTTTGAGATTCCGTGCAATTCCTGAGGAAACAGGTGAAGACATCAGAGATAAAATTGTTAATGCTCTAGTAAAATTTCTGGATTTGAATGAAGATCGGATGGAATTTGAAATAGACAAAGTGTATAGAATTAATTCCAGATATGCAACAATGAATAAAATTCCAAGAGATGTGCTTGTTCATTTTATAAAGAAGAAGACCAGAGATATGGTATTACAGCAACACTTTAAAAATACCTTTAAAATTGATGGTAAGGAAATACTGGTGATGAAAGAAATTCCTATTAGACTTTTACGTAAGAGAAAAGAATATGCTTTCCTTACAGAGAAACTTAAGCAACGCAAAATTCAATTTAGATGGGATGTTCCAGAAGGAGTGATCTTTACATTCAGACAACAGAAATATAGATTGAATACTGTTCAAGGGACTTCTTGAGAAAAGCTTCAAAAGATATGGATGAAGATAAACTCAAAGATATGGATATAATTCCTGGGGAACAAAGTCAACAAGATATGCAGAGGAAGGGAAGGAAGATGATGGATTAAAAGGAGCATCAGGCACATTTTAAAATACACTCTTAAAGATGGATTACAAATATCTAACTTGGAATATAAATAGAGCCAATACGGCGCAGAAGAGAAAGAAAGTGTTTCATTATTTGAAAAGATTAAAATTGGATATAATTTGTTTACAAGAAACTCATATTAAGAAGAAAGATTCCAAATATTTGATTTGTAAAAATTTGGGTGAAGAATTTATTTCGGCTGGACCAAAAAAAAAAAATGGAGTTGTTCTCTACATTAACCCACAATTGCTTCCTAAATTGGTATTACTGGATGATAGTGGTAGATTTGTGGGGGTCGAAATTACTCTACAGGGTACAAACATTTTGATAGTGGGTATCTATGCCCCCAATGAAGATAAAACAAGGTTTTACACAGGACTTATGGAAAAATTGTCAGAGTTTTCATATGACCATTGGTGCGTTATGGGTGATTGGAATGGGGTAATCTCACCAAAAATTGACAGGCTTTCTGAAAAAAATATCAAAGAGACACAGGGTAAATTACCGAAGATTTGCTTTGAACTGATGGAACATTTAGAATTGGTGGATACCTGGAGATATATAAATGATAATGCAAAGGAATTTACTTATTTTTCAGAAAGACACAAAACATTCTCGAGGATTGATATGATTTGGATGTCTAAAATTTTAGCGAAGGACACTTTTAAAATGGATATATTACCAAAAACTTTTTCGGATCATAACCCTGTGATATTAACTTTAAAAAAGAAAAATCTTGGATTTAGATGGAGACTAAATGAATCTTTATTACAGAATGACAAAGTAGTACAAGAATGTAAGAAGAAATTAAAAGAGTTTTTTGAACATAATTTACATAAAGGAACAAGTGAAAATATCGTTTGGGATACAAGTAAGGCATTTATGAGGGGATATCTTATTAAATGTAACTCTGAATTAAAAAAAAAGAAACAACAGAAAATGCAATTAATTTTGGAAGAAATAAAACAAAAAGAGGAAGAATTGAAAAAGAATCCAACTAAAGTTTCTATTGTAAATCAAATCAAAATGTTACAGAAGCAAGTATCAATGCTGACAGTTAGAGAAATTGAAAGAAAACTAAATTTTGCTAAACAAAGGACTTTTGAATTTGCAAATAAACCTGGGAAATGGTTAGCATATAAATTAAGAAAAGAACGCCAAAAAAATATCATTTTAAAGATACAAGAAGGAGATGAGACGTTGACAGATAATGTAAAAATTAAAAAGATTTTTCATCAATATTATTCAACATTGTACAAATGTCAGGAAATTCCATCTGAAAAAATAGAAGAGTATATATCTAAACAGAATTTGCCTAAAATTACAGACTTTCAGAGACAAGCTATTAATGGTCCTATTACGTCAAGAGAGATATCTGAAGCTATAAACAAAATTAAATTAGGAAAGGCACCAGGACCAGATGGGTTATCTGCAATGTATTATAAATGTTTGGAGGAAGAACTCTTACTACCTTTACAGTCTACAATGAATCTTATTCTGCAAGAGGGAAAGATACCGGATAGTTGGAAAAATGCTAATATAACATTAATACCTAAAGAGGAGCAAGATTTAACTAAAACAAAAAATTATCGACCAATATCTCTATTGAATAATGACTATAAAATTTTTACAATGATCTTGGCAGAAAGATTGAAAATAATATTGCAACAATTTATTCAGGAAGATCAATCAGGGTTTTTACCTAAAAGACAATTACGTGACAACGTCAGGAATGTCTTGAATGTCTTGGAATATTTAGAACAACGAAATGATAAACAAGCAGCTTTGATTTTTTTAGATGCTGAAAAAGCATTTGATAATTTGAATTGGAAATTTATGTTTCAGGTTTTGGAGCAAATGGATTTTGGAGACAATTTTATAAAATGGATTAGATCGATTTATACATCTCAGAAGGCTCAGATAATTGTTAATGGAGATTTAACGGATTCATGTGAAATACAAAAGGGTACAAGACAAGGATGTCCTTTATCTCCTGTTTTATTTATTCTGGTCTTAGAAGTGCTGCTTAGAGATATAAGGCAAGATAAAAGAATTTCGGGATTAAAGATAAAAAAAGAAGAATATAAATTGAGAGCATTTGGTGATGATTTGATAATTGTACTAGAAAATCCTTTGGAAGGAATTAATGTATTGATGGACAAATTAAAAGAATTTGGACCGTTAGCAGGATTTAAGATCAATAATCAAAAAACAAAGATGTTGGTGAAAAATTTAACTTTAAGGGAACAGAAAGAGTTAATGGACAAGACAGATTTTACAATAGAGAAAAAGTTGAAATATTTAGGTATCATTATGACAAATAAAAATTCAAAGTTGTTTCATAATAATTATGAAAAATTATGGACAGAGATTAAGAAAGACTTGCTAAGATGGGATAAACTACAACTGTCATTAATGGGTAGAATATCTGTGATAAAAATGAATGTATTACTGAGAATGATGTTTTTGTTTCAAACAATACCTGTAATATCCTCTGATTTACCTTTTAAACAATGGCAAAAAGATATCTCTAAATTTGTATGGCAAGGAAAAAAACCAAGAGTTAAATTTAAACTACTACAAGATGCTAAAGAAAGAGGAGGACTGGGATTACCAAATCTGAGACTTTATTTTGCTGCCTGCTGTCTAGTCTGGATAAAGGAATGGATTTTATTGAGGAATAAAAGACTATTGGATTTGGAGGGCCATAATTTGAAGTGGGGATGGCATGGATATCTATGGTATGACAAAGTAAAAGTAAATGTAGACTTTAACAATCATTTTATAAGACGTCCTCTGTTGAAAATATGGAATAGATATAAACCAAGGTTTTATTCAAAAATACCATTATGTGTCTCAAGTCAAGAAGCGTTTTATAGAAGAGAAATGGCTGGAAAAGAGAAATGGTTAACTTATCAAGAACTATTAGAAAATGTACATGGAGAATATACAATGAAAGAGAGAGAACAACTGACAAAGGAAGGATATAGTTTTCTTTTTTTTTTTTTTTCAATAATTTTTATTCAAATTTTCATAAAACATACAAGACAAAATCATAAAACATTCAAAGACAAAAAACAAAATCAAAAATAGTTAAACAAAAAGAAAAAAAGAAAAAAAAAACAAAAATAAAAAATAAAGAGTAAAATATTGACTTCCCATTTGTCAAAGATCAAATCAGTTATAAGTCTATAATATATAGCAATCCTGTCTCTTAAGTCATATTATAAAATCACTTTCCTCCAGTAGTTATCTTACTTAATCATCAAATCTCATAAACATTACTTTATTCTTTCCACAAAAAGTCAAAGAGAGATTTCAATTCTTTAAGAAATATATCTATCAATTTTTTTTTCCAGATAAGCATATCGATTAATCCATCTCATTACTAATTATGATAATCTTATTGTCATAACCATAGTCAAAATAAACATTTCAATTAATCCATCACATCAGAATCTGTTAGGTTCAGTAATTTCAGTAGCCATTGTTCTATTATCTCTATTAGTTCCATTTTCCATCTTCCATCTTCAGTAGTCTTGTTAAGTCCAGTAATTTCAATATCCAATCTTCCATTATCAGTATTCCATAATAATCTTGCTGTCAAAGCCATAGTCATATAGTAAGAGTCTGATGGGAATTACCTCTATCCCAAATATTTTCTTGCCATCCATTCTGAATAGGTTGCTGAAATACTGCTGTAAAATCATATCTCTGTTCTTTTTTTCAAAATACACTGGGTCATCTCTTAAAAGTTTTTCCATTGTCACATGGCTGCAGTTAATTCCATAGATTTTCTCTATATTGGGCTCCATCACATCATTCCAGTCCAGAAGATAATCCATGCCATTGATAACTTTATCTCTAGAATCTTCATTAATTTCTTCAGAGATAACATTGAGTTCCAAACAATAGATTTTATTTCTAAAGTCCATAGACTCCAAATCTTGTTCCTGTTCCACGTTTGTTCCAATCTCCGGGATCTCCTCTCTCACAGGGACCCCTATTCCAGTCTCCAGGGTCTCCTCTCTCACAGGGACCCCTGTTCCAATCTCCGGGGTCTCCTCTCTCACAGGGACCCCTTCCAGGGTCACCTCTCTCACAGGGACCCTTATATCTTTAATCTCCTGCTTCATTTTACTCAATTCAATTTTCGTTATCTCAATCTCATCCATTATTTTCTGAAACATAGTTATTTCCAGATTCTCAGCCACTTTCTTAATTGCCATTTTAAAAGAAAAATATAGGAAAACCACTTCTTATTTCAGCAACAATTGGGTTAATACTCCAAACTTGGTGACATCACAGTATAAACAGAGCAGACAGCCTTATCTCTCCAATAGTTAAGTAAACAAAATGCAGTTCCCAGGATCGAAACAATTAATGGCAATCGTCAAGAAACAGATTCGTCAAAATAAAATAGACCAAAAAGAGAGTAGTCTCAAAACAGTATAATATTTTTCAAAATAAAAATCTGGAATAGAAATCCCTCTTCTGTGTGTATCTTTAGAATGCAAATCCAGGACAGCTTTTTGCAACAAAAACAGAGATAAGCTATTAATTAGTGCGTAGCAGAGAGAAGTTACGGCTCCCCAGTGAGATGTCAAAAACCGATCAATCTGGCAAATCTCTTTTAAACAGCAACAATTTAAGTCAAGTAAAAGAAAAATATAGAAAGAAGGGTGCTTGCCTGTTAATGCGTTCTCTCTTAGAAGATAAGATGAACGTTCGCTTTAACAGATAGAGCTTGCTGTTGAAAATCCGTCCCACCTTCGTCGGCTGGACCTCGTCCCATAAATTAATGAGATCTGGTCGTCCCAACAAAAATAGGCTTTGAGGTTAATCTCTTCGTTTCTCCCTACCCGGGAGAAGTTTAATCAGTCAAAAAAAAAGAAAAAACTGACTGATATATCTGAATAAGCTTCTTTTGAGGCAGGAGCCCGTCTCAAAAGCAGGCACAGGCTAAGTCACCCTTCCCGGAAGTCGGAAGGATATAGTTTTCAATGGTTTGCCTATTTACAATTGTTAGAAAGATATAAAATGGACAAGAAAATGTATGGGTTTGAAATAAGTAAATCTGATTTTGAAATAGGATTGTGTACAAATGATGAAAATATAATTGCGAAAATGTATAAACTCTTATTGAAAATGGATATGGAGGAAGAACAAGTAAAAGAGTGTATGGTAAAGTGGGCAAAAAATTTTGGTTATAACATACAAATGGATCAATGGGAAAATATGTGGAAAAAAGGTTTGAAATTTACACTATGCTATAATCTTAAAGAAAATTTTTATAAAATGATGTACCGTTGGTACATGACTCCAGAAAAGTTGTCAAAAATGTATAGTAATGTTTCTAATGTTTGCTGGAAATGTAAACAACAAGAAGGATCATTTTATCATATGTGGTGGTTATGTAAAAAGGCAAAATCATTTTGGGCACAGATAGGTAGGAAGATGCAAAAAATTCTAAAGATAAATATTCAGTCAAAACCAGAATTTTTTTTATTGGGTTTTATGGATAAACAAATAGAAAAGAAATATGGAAGAATAATGTTATATATGATTACGGCAGCAAGATTATTATATGCACAAAAGTGGAAAATGGAATCAACACCAACAATGGAAGAATGGCTATTGAAATTAATGGACTTAGTAGAAATGGATAAATTGACATGTTTACTTAGAGAAAAATCGACAGATACATTTCTTAAGGAATGGAAGCCTCTCTTAGACTTTTTGTTGAAAGATCAAAATAAAATGATGATACTGGGATTTGACGATTAATTAAGACAGCCTATGGAGAAAAGGGACTCTGTATGTATACATTACGGGACAGGTTTGATGTATATTATATACTTATAGCTGATCTGCGACAAATCGGAAGTCAACTATTTTATTTTCATTTTTTGTTGATGTATTGTTATGTTTTTTTTTACTTTGTTTTGTTTGTTTTTGGAAAAATTTGAATAAAAATTATTTTAAAAAAAAAAAGGAGTAAGTGATTTCCTGCTGATTCATCACATTCACAACCACTACATACGGCTAGCATGTTATTTCTGATACAGAAGGGCCTTGCAGCTAGTATTTGATAATGAGCATAATGGCTCTCGAAAAAACAGTAAGCCAGTCCAGCCAACTATTGCTTTCATGTGTTCTGCTTGTGTTAAAATATTTCCAAAGATATATTTCAATATTTAACTGAAAGAGTGTGGGGCTTGAGGCGGGCTGGTAGAGGACAGTAAATTTGCTCTGTGTGGATAGAGGTGTTACCAATTGCAGCTGTGCATAAAAGAATATGGGTTGTCCAAGTCAGATGTTAGAAGCCCTGGTGAAAATGTAGCTGCTCTTGGTGCTTAGAACCAAATCCGTGCATGTTAGGCAGCAGCCAAAGTTCATTTGAAAGGTTTAATCAGCAAATCCTTTCCAAAGTAAAATAGAATCTTTTTCCATGCCACATTTCCTTCCCCTTTGGGCCTGCCAAGACCTTGCATGATCCCTAAATTATTAAATTAGGGCTTCCATGATCATCCGAAGGTCATAGTGCCTAATGTGTGTTAATGTGATGGAAGTGTCAGATACAATTATCTTTGGCAGTAAAACATGGTTTTATAGCCCTAAATACAATAAATTAGAGTGTGCAGCTCAGACTGCTGTCGTCAGGGATATTTCTGCACCATTAAGGTTTGATGAGGAAGTCAGGTCTTTGCTTGGATGCTGGGGAGAACCAGGGGAGAGCAAAAACAGGGAATTGGTTCATTTCACTTGCTATCATTGCTGCTACTGCTGTTTGATGGATTAAATATCAAAGTGATCTTCAAATTCTTCATCTTGTCCTGGGGGTAAAACCCAAGCAGGGCTCTGTTGTGATGATTTTAGGATCACTCTGATGTATCTCCTTTGCTAGCATTTGTACAAGGCTCAGCATTTAGGTCCCAGGCTATCTCTTTGGGCACAGCCAAACAAACTGAACTAATTCATCGTAGCTTATCTGTGCATCTCTTTGTTCTAGCAGCAACCACATAATATTCCGTCATGGCTGGGATTTACAAAAATATAAGTATTTCATTTTGCTTTTTACTCCTGTGTATGAAAAACTTAATTAAGGTAGTTTACAACATTCTAAGACAGTGGTGAGTAGCCTCTGGCCCACTGGCTTAGCAAGAGTTCCAATTTGGCCCTCAAGTCTGTTCCCAATGAACCACCCTCACCTGCCCCACACCTGGTCATATTTGCTATCAGGTGTTCAGCAGGTACGGATGTGGCTAAAAAGGAACAATTGGGAGCTTAAAGTGAGCTCCCAATTGTGTCTTTGCAAGGGGAGCACCATGTCAGCCCTGATCAGCCTTGATGCTAACAGGGTGTCCTGCTGGCCACTAGGAAGAATTTCCTTGTGAAGCCAGGGAGATCACTTTCCCCATTTGGAGAAAGCAGTTTGGATTTAAACCACTTTCTCCAAACAGATTTCAAAGGGGCTCCCTGTAATCACCCTTGAAGGTGCACTTCCAGTGCCAGTCAGGTAATTAGTACATATTCAAATGAGCTGATTGGTGTTTGAACTTTGACAGGTATCAGTCATGTGATGCATGCCAAAAACTTGTTTGCTTTCCCTTATGTGCCTGGTTTTCTGGACAGGACACCCCAGTTTTATAAGCACTTTGTAAACTCCAGGCCACCAAACAATTCTAGATCTGAGTGCAACCTATATATTAAAAATGTGCCTTTTCAGCAAGAGAGAACCTAACTTGAGTAGCTAAGCAGCCAGCATGAAAACCCCAAACCATGTAAACAATTTAAAAGGTTTCTCAGCTTTTTGTCTGAAAATTGATCAGAGCGAGCTGTGAAAAAGCCTTCAAAGTTTGATGTTTTAGGCTCCAGGAAACCATATAGTCTCTGTGCTATTGGCTTACAGGGCACAGCACAGGGAAATTCCTAAGTTTGGGGAATAGTATAATCTCTCATTATGAGAGCCAGTGTGGTATAGTGGTTAAGGTATTGGACTAAGACCTGGGAGACCAGGGTTCGAATTCCCACACAGCCATGAAGCTCACTGGGTGAACTTGGGCCAGCCACCGCCTGTCAGACTCAGAGGGAGGCAATGGTAAACCCCCTCTGAATATTGCTTACCATGAAAACCCTATTCATAGGGTCACCATGAGTCGGGATAGACTTGAAGACAGTCCACATAATCTCTGAGCTTGTCTGACAAAGCTTTGGAAAGCTCTGCAAACCAGCTGAATTAAAGATTAGGCATAGTCCCTTTAGAGTTGCTCTTCTAAGATACTCCTCTCCCCAGTGAATGTGACCATGGGCAAAGCAGGACTAGTTGGGGGCAATTACCTGTCACATTAGCTGGTGGAGAGGGGAGGACTTGCAGAGGATATTGAGGAGGGACTCTTCCTACGCTTTAGCTCAGTATGTTCTGTGAACTTCCCGCTTGACTTACATAGCTCCCTTGCTCCCAAGGTTTAGGAGTTTCCTTGAGCTGTGCCCAGTGGGATTAGCTGAAGGGCTGCACAGCTTCCCAGAGCCATAAGCCCAGTTTCTGGGAGTTTTTGCATATTATACAGCCACAAGAGTGGCTGTATACTATAGCCAGAGTGGATTTTTCACATTCCGCAATGTTAAATTGAAAATACCTCCATGCCATTCTGATGCTTCCCATAAACTCATTTCAAAAGAAAGCCTTATAAAACTTATAGTCCTGAACTCAGAAATGCTTGCTTAACAACCCTCTAAATGTTCATGGTGATACACAAAACAGTCAGAGAATTGAGAGTTCAAAGTGTAACAAGAGGGGGGGAAGCTAGACCCCTTTTGGACTTTTGTCTGTCAGAGTTCTCATAATTTGTTGAAATTAATTAAAAATCAGCCATGTTCACTGAGTACCTGTAATCCTATTAGTGACCTTGCCCCATACTCTGTCCTTCATCTTCTGAAGTTTAAAAGTTTAAAAAATGCCTGGCTGATTCTTAATTAATTTAAGAAATTTTGCATTGAACTGAAAGATCATGTCGGGCATGCTCAGTAAGAACAAACTGTCAGTGTTCTAAGAGACAGACTCACAGCTGCTTGGCTTGTCTAATCAGTGGGCTACACCCATGTCAGACCTTTATTTCACTTTAGACAGTCATGGCTTCCCCCAAAGAATCCTGGGAAGTGTAGTTCGTGAAGGGTGCTGAGAGGAGACTCCTATTCCACTGACAGAGCTCCAGTGGCCAGACTGGTTTAACAATTAGCCAATCTGATTGAAGCTCTGTGAGGGGAACAGGACCTCTCCTAGCAACTCTCAGCATCCTTCACTAACTACACTTTCTAGGATTCTTTGAGAGAAGCCATGACTGTCCAAAGTGAAATAAAGGCCTGGTGTGGATGTGACCAGGAACAGCTTTGGTTTAAATGTGGGTGGGAGGCTACATGTGCCTGCTGTAGAATAAAAAGGTTGGGGAAACGCTGAAAAGCAAGATACTGTTCACAATGTTTTCCTTTTGGAAAAGAAAGGGGCTTCCCCTCTGCCCAGTGCTCACCCACCCAATCTCCTCCCTTCCCCTCCCTCTCCTCTTCCCCTCCCCCTCCTCCTCCTGGTCCATTTCACCTACCCTAAACATGATTGCACAGAAATAAATCCCATTGGACTCAAAAAGTATGCAAATCATCAAAGCCACCATCGCTTCTCCTCCCTCCTATCCCCTCCTTCTTGCTGTTTCCCTCCCCCTCCCCTTCCAATCCCCTCCTTCTCCTTCCCTCCCCTTCCCCTCCTCCTCCTCCTCCTCCTCCTCCTCCCCATGGTCAGTTTTACTTATCTTAAGCATGATTGCATGGGAGTAAATCCCATTTAACTCAATAAGCATGCAAATGATCAAACCTGCCCTCCCCTCCTCCTTCCTCCCATCACCTCCCTTTTGCCCCTCTTCTTTCCCTTCCTTTGCCCCTCCTCTTCCAATCCCCTCCTTCCCCCTCCTTCTGTTCCTCTCTCCCCTCCCTCTCCTCCTCCCCCATGGTCAGTTTCACCTATCCTAACCATGATTGCATGGAATTGCATTGAACTCAAGAGCATACAAATGATCAGACCTGCCTTTCCTCTCCTTCCCCTCTCCTCTTCATTCCTCCTCCCCTCCCCTCTTCTTTCTTCCTGCTCCCCTGCCCACCCCACCCCTCCCCTCCAGTCAGTTTTACTTATCCTAAGCATGATTACACGGGAGTAAATCCCACTGAACTCAATAAACATGCAAATGATCAAACCTGCTCTCCTCCTCCTCTCACCCTCCTGCCTGCTCCCATCCCCTCCTGCCCTCCGCTCTTCCTCCCCTCCCTCCTCCTCCTTCTCCCCTCCTCATACCCTGTGGTCAGTTTCACCTATCCTAAGCATGATTGCAGGGGAGTAAATCCCACTGAACTCAATAAGCATGCAAATGATCAATCCATTCTCAGCAAACTTGCACAGGATCCCATTTCTTACCTCCTGGATTAAAAAGCAGAGAAATTCATTAATAGGCAAAAACCCTTGCGGTTTAAGAACGTACCTATAGCCCACATATATTTCTATCAAACTTTAAAAAGCAGGGAAATGGGGCAGCTCTAGTGAATGCACCAGGGGAGCAGGAGACCTGACCTCCTGTCTGAGATATTGGACTGCCCTACAAATTTGTCAAAGTGCAAACACCATTTGGGGTGGTCTTTCACAGTCCAATCCACTTGCTGTGTAGCTTGGAAGAATTTGGTAGCATGTGCCTCTGAGCATATGGTGACTGGTGGCAATACCTGCTTCTGGTGTTCTTCTTACTTTGCTTCATTCCTGTGCTACTATTGTTCTACAGAGAATCTAATCTAGAAAATGTATTTCTCTTATTATTCATCCTAGAAACCTGTGTCAAATTTATTTTTATTAATTTCAAAGCCTTTTTATTGGTCAGTGTCATATGATGCAACCTGCAATCAGCCCAAATAACAGAAACAAGATGTGCTGTGCTGATCTTGTTTTAGCAGGGAAGAAGCAACATTATTAAGACAGTTGATGTAGTTCAGATGATCACTTTAAATATGTCTGATTTACTTTGCAATTTTAGTGACGTTTCCTATAGAAAATCATTTTCTTTTGTTTCTGTGAATATGTGAAGTACAGCAACACTTTGCAAAATTTACACTAAAAAAACTCCAAACATAATTGTGGAATAATGGCGCTGACTATTCTGCAGAATAATGTCCAGTGAACATCCAGAGTGTCTCAGTTTGCACAAGATAAAACAGTGGGAGGTGAAATATATTATAGCAAAATTCTAGGTGTGCTCTATGTTTTTAATTGCCCATGCCCACCTTGCCTTAAATGAAGTGGTTTAAACATAGCAGGCTGAAAACATGCATCCTCTTTTTTCCAACAGCTAGAGTCATTGCACAAGTTGCAACATATTGTAATCAGTCTGATTTTACATCAAACTGCAGTTTCAGATTCAGCTATTAATGCACCCAAAATAGAAATAGAACATAACCTCCAATTTGAAATACAAAAGGCTGTCTTCACCATCATATGACATTGACCAATAGAAAGGCTTTGAAATTAATAAAAATAAATTTGATACAGGTTGCTAGGATGAATAATGAGGGAAATAAAATTTTCTAGATTAGATTCTCTGTAGAAACAATAGTAACACAGGAAAGAAGCAAAGTAAGAAGAACACCAACAAACATACAAAAATGTAATTCTCCATCTTTGGAGATGGCTGGTGTCGCCACCACTCACTATATGCTCAGAGGCACATTTTACCAAATTCTTTCAAGCTACAAAGGAAGTGGATTGGACTGTGAAAGACCACCCCAAATGGTGTTTGCATTTTGACCAATTTGTAGGGCAGTACAATATCTCAGAGAGGAGGTCAGGTCTCCTGCTCCCCTTTTGCATTCACTATAGCTGTCCGATTTCCTTGCTTTTTAAAGCATGATAGAAATATCTGTTGGCTATAGGTACATTCCTAAACCGCAAGGTCTTTTACCCATTCATGAATTTTCTCCTATTGTCCAAGGATTGGATAAAGCTAGACAAAATATTAAGAGGACCATCTGAAGGTGATGTTCGGAGATACGAAAAACAAAGCTGACAGGACTCTTTCTAATCACTTCTGCTTTACATCAGTAATTCCAGCATAAGAATGCAGTGCCATTAATTTGTTGTTGTTGTTGTTGTTATGTGCCTACAAGTCGATTATGACTTATGGCGACCCTATGAATCAGCGACCTCCAATAGCATCTGTCATGAACCACCCTGTTCAGATCTTGTAAGTTCACATCTGCGGCTTCCTTTATGGAATCAATCCATCTCTTGTTTGGCCTTCCTATTTTTCTACCCCCTTCTGTTTTCCCCAGCATTATTGTCTTCTCTAGTGAATTGTGTCTTCTCATTATGTGTCCAAAGTATAACCTCAGTTTCATCATTTTAGCTTCTAGTGATAGTTCTTAATTTGTTCTAACACCCAATTATTTGTCTTTTTCGCAGCCCATGGTATGCGCAAAGCTTTCCCCAACACCACATTTCAAATGAGTTTATTTTTCTCTTATCCGCTTTTTTCACTGTCCAACTTTCACATCCATCCATGTCATTTTGCCTGGTTAATAAGCTAATTTGTATTCCTGAGAAAAATTGCTTTGGCAGAATTTCATAGAAATTTGGCAATGACATCATTGTCAGCATTAACAATAGCACAAAGACGTCTGCAAACAAAGCATCCCTGACCCAATCAATAAGCTGCACTGCCTTCCATTTTTTCTTCAATAATATATTTTTTTTAAAACCAAGGAAAATCTCCTGCATATCCTGGATTATGTAAAAGCTGTATATTAAGAAGCAACAAAGACAACAAAGCTGGACAGAAGGGAGCATCTATGCTGCTTATGTGAAATCTTGTGCTGTGCTGAAGAATTCTTCCACTGTTTTGGACCATTGTCCATCAATATATAAGGGGGGAAATGGCAATAAAAATTATCAAAGGGGAGAGAAAATTTCAGTGAAACTCTCATAGGTGGACGTAGATTTGCTGTTGCTGCTGTTCTAACCTTACTTTCAATGAGAATGAGGAATTATAGGTGTCCTTTCTTTTATTCTACATATCATCTTTATGCATTTTTCAGCCTTCCTGAACACCCCTGCACATCCTTGACTGGGCTTTCCTGTAAGAGTGGGAGGCTGGGGAGGCTACCTACATATGCCTGACAGTTGTACATTGTGGGCTTTTTAAAGTCAAGGTTTTTACTTTTAAAGAAATAAATGCAGTTTTTTAAGGTAAAATGAACAACTTCCCTTACAAATGGATTTGGCAAGTTCACCAATCTTAGTGCTTGGTAGCTGGCATCCCTGGCTCCCTGTGTTTTATTTAAAGCCCAGGGAGACATCATAACCAAATCAAATGGCCCCATAGGAGGAAGTGAGGATAGTCAGGGAGCAGGGTTGTAGCTGTCCAGGGTCTCGAGGATCTTAGACCCCTTACTTTTTTGGAAGCCAGGTCCCAGCAGGGTCCCTATGTCTCCATCATGCTATGAGCCAATCAGCATGAAAGGGGAGCATGTTAGTCACTGAGAAGAGTCTTTTAACATGCTTCCTTGTCTTTCCTGATGATTGGAGCCAATCGTAATGAAAGGAGGTGAATCAGTCACTGAGAAGACTCTTCTTAGCAGCTAACACTCTCCCCTTTCACGCTTGGCTCCTAGGGATATCTGTTGTTGTGGGTAAAAGCATTAAGAAGGATCTCATTGTCAACCCAACAGCAAAAACAAAAGTGGGGCAGCATGGCTGTGACTAACATGAAGGGACCCTGCACTTCAGAATTTGCCACTATACTACTATCAGAGAGGCTGGAGAGTGCCGGATGAATATTTAATGGAAATAAAACACTGGTCACCTCACAACAATAAGGCAAGCTGAACCATGCATCCAAAGCAATGATAACAGAATTCTAAAATGCCCTTTGAATCAGACAGAAGAATGGACTCCTCTTTTGTGAGAGAATAAAACTTTCAAGGAATTGGGAACAGACGTCGCCATAACACTAACCAAGCAGCTCAGAGTGAATAATAGTTATCATTTATCAAGCAATGACTCACCAAAAATCAACAATTGTAATGGTCTGTATGGCTCTGCATAGGTATGAAGAGAATTGTACCGCTGCCTACATTTCTGATCATGTGCAGAAGTGTCACAAAATCTTTGGCAAAGATAATTCATCTTAAAAGCTGAATGTTCATTAAAAATGCTCATTAAAATACTGAACTAGTTATATTAGACGTAGCCAACATGGTGCCCTCAAGATATTGTTGTCCAACTCCCATCATCCCTGACCATTAATCATGCTGGCTGAGGCTGATGGGAGCTGGGGTCCAACAACATCCAGAGGACACCACATTGGCTACCTCAATGGCATATGATGATGGTGATTTAATAATCAATTAATAATGCAATTGAGTGGTTTTAAAAATGTGTATCCCACCATTCGTAAATAAGAATTCAAGCCAGCTTGCATTAAATTATAAACAAGATACATAAAAACAAATATATAAAGTAATTGGATAAAATTGCAAAAACTGATATAAAACATCAGTAATATAAGTTGCTATTTAAAATAACAGGAGCCCCCACCTTATTTTGAGAGTCAGGTTTGTGCTAAGCACAAAATGGAGGGACCATAATAATGTGTTCTGTCTTATTCCAAGTTATATCTCCATATCCATGAAGACATCAGAAGGCTTCTAGCCATTTCTATCTGTCAAATATCAGATGGATTGTGATAAAATTCTATTATGCCCCAAATAGTCAATGTTCATCATTCTTTACTGCCTTGTTGCCCTATAAATCTAACAAGTACAACATGTAAAACCAATTTACAACACATATTTCAAGCCAAGTAATTGAATGTATGCTTTGACAAGGTTGGCTTCTCTCTAATATAGCCAGATAATGGGACAAAAGAATCAAATATAGGCAGCTTAGAACCAAATGCCTCTTTTTAATGCAACTGTAGCATAACTGGCCATTTATAGGCACTGTTCATAATACCTCCTCAGATGCACTATGAGGTAGTATTGCTGTGGTATTCAAATCCAAATATCTACTATGTGAACGTTTCTGGGAAATCATCACCATTTGCAAGTTAGCAGTTACTGATCTTGGGGCAATCTTCCTAATAAATGTGTTTAACATTTGCAATGTCCAGAGAATACTCAGTGGTGGTGATGGGGTGGGTTGAAAATTAGTGTATGATCACTTTTAACTTTTCATTCCAACACTGTATGTCATTTTTGATATTTTACTTTATATTTCTTGTACATCACCTTGAGACCTATGTGGTATAAGGTGATGAATTAATAATAGTCAAGAATCATAACTGGCAATGATATACACGTATGGGTTCAAAACTGATGCCTCAATATTCCCAACTTCACAAACTGTTTATAGAAAACTTAAGAAAGCGATGATTTTTCTCAAGGGGCACTTCTGGTTGTAAAAGAAATGGCAAAGACTCCACATTATATTATATTCCTCCTACACAATGTATTCATATGGTATTAGAATGAAAAAGAGTTCCAATTAAATCACTTTTTAAGAGATGCATTCAAGTAAACATTACTGTAGTACAGTACAACTATATAGGGCTATAATTATTAGGGTGAGAAATGACCATAGTTGTTAATCAGCATGTTATAACCAAGGCTGCCTGGGCCAAAGTGATCCCATAATCCAGAAAATAAGCCTTTCTCATTGATAATCTGTATTTAAATGTCATTGGTTTTAGTCCATTAGACTATGTACCAGTTCTAGCTGTTGCAGGTGTGTGTGGGGGGGGGTGCGCGCGCTGCTGAGAGTGAATTGGTGGCTTTGTTGTGGTGATTTTATTATTGTGTTATTGGGATGGGTCTTACTGCTTTTGTGGATTGTTAATTTAATTTTGTGCATTCTTGTATTTGGACACATGCACTATACGTTTAAAACAGTATCATACCACTTTAGTGGCTAAGAAGCTAGGAATACTGGGAATTGTAGTTTGTTAAGGGTGCTGAGAGCTCTCAGGAGACCCCTGTCCCTCTCACAGAGCTACAATTCTCAGAGTGGTCTAACAATCAGTTCCTCTTCCCAGAGAACATTGCCACAATATAACCTTCTGTCTCTTAACCTCTGCTAGAAGCAATCTATCAGGTGTTTTAAACCTCACAATATTAACTGTTCTGGCTTTCTTTGAGACAGCTTTGCCCCCTACATCCCTGCCCGTTCCCTGTGTTCAGTGGATGAGGCTTTGTTGGTGATGCCACAGGTTGGATGTGATTGATTGATTGATTGAGCTACTAGTGATTGAGTGATTAGTGGAATTACTCTGTTCCACTAATTATCTCCAGGCAGGTGTCTTCTAGTTTAAGTTTTAGACATTTCTTGACTATCTTTCTTTTTACTTAGGCTTAGACTTTTGTTAATGGAATGGTTGTTAGTTTTG
Source organism: Rhineura floridana (assembly GCF_030035675.1). Lineage (NCBI taxonomy): Eukaryota > Metazoa > Chordata > Lepidosauria > Squamata > Rhineuridae > Rhineura > Rhineura floridana. The sequence goes on along the minus strand of NC_084486.1, from coordinate 16,239,305 downwards.
CTTGTAGCTGACAAGATATGTAATGAAGGATCTTTCATGCATTGTCCTAAAGCAAATGATTGTTTTAATTGTACTTATTTCTGCACATTTTTGCTCACCATTTGGATATTTTATGATCAAGCAGTTTATAAAGTTTCATATCAGTGTACAAATGTACCAAAGGATAATTCTTAATTACTTATTTGATTACCTTTTTGAAAACCTTTAAAATTTTTCTCCACATATCAACTCCGATTCTCTTCCATTTTTTACCTTGTCTTTTTAATATTGTAAACTTGCAAACAGGCTATTCTTCGCTTTAATTGCATATATCACCTAGCTATATACTATAGGCACCTGAAATAGTATTGTTTTTGCTGATGAAATGCATTTTCATTGCTCTATAAAGTCACTAGAAACTATATTGTTTTTACAGAAAGCATGTAACCTCTGAGTGTTTGTGACAAAGTGAATTGCCTCAGTTTAATGAGGCCAGAGAGAGAATTAGGGAGCCAACAGTTTTAAGGAAAATATCTGTAATAGCTTCTGCCCTCAGTTTTTTCATACTTTAAACCAGGAGCTGGGGCCTTTTAGAAAAATTATTATTGCACTTTTGACAACACAATGTATGCATGTGCAAGAAATGAATTTGAACGATAAGACAAGTTAGCTAAATTCAAAGTGGATGCACAACACTCAATCATGTTCATTTCCTCCAGACTTAGGCTGCAGTCCAATCAGGGCCAGCGCCAGAGGGCAGCGAGGATGGGCCCTGGCCAAGGGCCCTTGCAGCCCCTGAAGGGTAAGTGCTCCTGTTCCACGATCTGTGGCAGTGTTGGCTCCTGACCTTGCCACAGATCATGGAGAGGAAGCTCTCATCACCCCCCCAATACAGTTAGTGTGGGCTTCAATAAGCCCTCATGCATGCCCAACATGTGCATGCCTGCTATCAACCAAGATGGTGGCAGAGGCTTCCCTAAGGGGCTAACACCCCTGCTGCCATCTTGGCTGATGACAGGCATGCACGCACAGCACACATGTCTTTAACAGGGACAGGAGAATTAGGTGGGATGCGTAGGCGGGCTTATTAGCTCTGCGCTGCCTGTATGGGGGGGTTGGACTATGGCACCGTAGGCCAGAGGCAGGCTGGTACCCAAGGGCCCAGTCATGCCTGTCGCTGGCCCTGAATCCGGTATATGTCTACTCAGAAGCTCCATTGGGTTCAATGGGACTTACTCCAAGATAAGTGTGTCTTGGATTGCAGGCTTGTCTTTTGATAAAGCTTGCTGCTTTCACTTTTCTGGCACAGACTGGTTCTGGCATGTTAGAACAATTGTACAATGCAGTGATTCCATTAGTAATGAGACCCTCCTAAAACAATATGCCTTTGGATTCCAAAGGAATGGACAATATTTAATTGCTGGAAATGTGGATAAGAGAAAAATTAAATTGTAACCTTCTACAGAACAGGGAATTTTCATATCACAGAGGAATTTCTGTTGCAACATGGTAATAAATCACATCTATTGAGCCTTTTTGAATTACATTTGATAGAGTCTTTATTAACGCCCATATATCTCAGAGCCCTGTGATAAAACACTGCCCGTTGATCAGTGTGGGAATTTTATTAAGGGTTAGAGAATCCAAATGTTATAAAACTGATTTGGATTTCTCATAAAGTAATTAACTGACTTCCCTGCTAAAGCATTTACTTGCAGAGCCCTGCTGTGGGCAACTTGTAACCCTGATTTTAAACAACCATTTATGCCTTGGGAGCAAATAAGGAGCTCTGATTTTTAACATTTAACACTTTTAAGCCAAATTATCATCTTTAACTTTCCTATTCCATGAGATACCAAGTTATTATGAGTGCAAACAGAATAGCAAGCAGAGTTTTCATTATGCAATGCTTGACTTTAGGACAGTTCTGCACAATGTTGCCTGCTCTATAGCACCCGAAGGCTACTTTCTTACAAGAAGAATGCATCTGGCTATAATTGTTTGCTCTGCTCTGTCTCCTACCCTTGCTATCTTCTTAATGCAAGTTAAGAGTTACCCTACAGAGTGGATAATAGATAAGATTAGGAATAATGACTTTTCTTAGGCAGTTGGGGTATTCTTTAAATTAACACAAGAACTTTGCGGCACAAAGCTGTTTTTTCCCATTCAGATGAAGAGAGCTGAAAGGACACAGCATTCACTGCTAAGTGATCAAATAGAGATCCAGAGCTGCAGCAGGCGACATATTGCTAAAGATGACAACACTGTTAGGATTGTAATTTTCCAGGAACTGACCCAAATTCTCTTCCCCGCTGCCTTGGGGGTGGCCCACCTCTAGATCTACACATGAACAGTCACACAGCAAAGTAAAGCATGATGATAGTTGCAGGTTTCCCCTCAGTTCCTTTCTTCTTGCCCCCATTTCCTTCCCACCCACCCCCACCTTCTCAGCCATCAGCCTCATTTGCCAATATTGTTAAATCCTCATGGCTGATTCAGCCCACGTGAATGAATGTTTGTAACATCAGCAGTAAATCACATGAGTCTCCATAGCCTAGAGGTGGCAGCCTGTGAACTGCATGAAGCACTGCATGAAGCCCTCAGCTTAATTTTATTTTATGTGAGAATTATTTTATGTAAGTGGTAAGGGAAGGACAGGGAGAAAGGGGATGTCAGAAAGGGAGAGAAAGGGGGATAGCCCCATCCAGTCCTGTAGCCAGGATGGGACAAATGGGTGCACCACTACCTTTAGAGCTGGGCTTCACACCCCACCCCACAATTTTTTGGACAACAAGGGCAGCCTCCATTTAAAGAATGATAGCTTGTTTTAAGAAAAGGAGCAATTTAAAAATAGGACCCTCTGGAAAAGTCAGTGAATGAGGCAGGGTGAGTGCATAACAAAAGCCTCATCTGGAAGAGCCCCCAAAAGTCTGCTCATTCAAGACTTTCCCTGACTAAGGGTGGATGTTTCATGATTACAATCACCCTACAGTTACCTAAGTGGTGGTGGTGGTGGGAAGCCTGTATATAACATGACCCTTGAAGAGTTAAATATTAGAACTCTGTATTATGGGTTAGAGTTAGACTCCACCCCTTGGACTTTCCTATGCTCTGCTTTTCTGTTTCAGTTGTGTTCTCCACCCAGCCAGCAATAAAGACAAGCTCTCACTATACTCACAATCATAGTGCCATTTTTTCCATATCTTTTCCTTGAGTATTTGATAGCAAAGCATGAAAATAGCCCTAGAGGAACAGAAGCACTGCTATGTACATTACAGTTAGCTGGGTAACTGGCCACCTAGGCCTAATTTCTTATTTTCCCAATGTGTGCAGCTCAGCATGATATATCTCGACTTCAGCAAAGCTTTTGACAAAGTTCCCCATGATATTCTGATTAGCGAGCAAGCTAAATGTGGGCTGGATGGAACAACTATCAGGTGGGCCCACATTTGGCTACAGAATTGTACTCAAAGAGTGTTTATCAATGGTTGCTTCTGAAACTGGGGGGAGGTAATGAACGGGGTACTGCAGGGCTCGGTCCTGGGCTCAGTGCTCTTCAACGTTTTTATTAATGACTTGGATGAGGAGGTGAAGCGTATGTTGATCAAATTTGCAGATGATACAAAATTGGGAGGGATAACTAATATCTTGGAAGACAAACAAAATTCAAAGGGATCTTGATAGGCTGGAGAAATGGGCTGAAAACAACACAATGACATTTAACAGAGATAAGTGCAAAGTTCTACACCTAGGGAAAAAAAACCAAACACACAGTTATAAGATGGGAGATACTTGGCTCAGCAATATTTATTTTTATTTATTTATTTAAAATATTTATACCCCCGCCCTTTTTCCGAGGAACTCAGGGCGGCTTACATTAAAACATTAAAACAGCAATAATTAATAAACATGATATTCAGTTTAAGCAATTTAAAATGGAATTAAATAAACATAGGTTAAAACTAACTACATTGGTTAAAAGCCCGTCTAAATAGAACAGTCTTCACCTGTGCACGAAAATTTGATAATGAGGAAGCCAACCGGACTTCAATAGGGAGAGAGTTCCACAGTCTAGGGGCGGCCACCGAAAAAGCCCTATTCTGTGTCTCTGCAAGATGAACTTGCAGGAAGGAAGGGGTAATAAGTAGAGTCTCGCTGGAGGATCTTAAAGTCCGAGCAGGTTCATAGAGGGAGAGGCGCTCTGACAGATAGCCTGGACCTAAGCCGTACATGACAGAAGGATCTTGGGATTGTTGTTGATCACAAGTTGAAAATGAGACAACAGCACAATGTGGCTGCAGAAAAGGCAAATGCTATTTCAGGTTGCATTAATAGAAGTATAGGCCTGGTTCACATGGGAGCTGAACTTCAGATTAAAGATGCAGCATTTTCCATTGCGATAGATTTGCACGGTTTACACTACCTACCAATCCCTTCAATCCCGCTGTTTTCTATTCACATTTGGTGTTCCTATCGAGAGGTTTAGTATCGCTGTTTCCTTGTGGCCCCACCCCCAAATCTGCTTGTTTAGTCCCTCCGGAGTATTGCTAATGGAGAAGGGGATGGTTTTTTTTATTGTTTCTTGTCAATTGCATGCTGAAGCACAGAGAGCATGGGGGGCAACCCCCCTTTTAAAAGTACTTATGAAATGTAATTTTTAGTGGAAGAGTATGTGTGCACATGCGCACGCACGTTCTGCAACCTCAAGTGACTACCCAGTCCTTATTTACTCAGAAGGAAGCCTCAACAGGGCTTACTCTCAGCTCAGGGCTCATCAGAGGTTTCTCTCGACAGATAGACCATTGAAGTTGTTAGTTGTTATGCACTCTGGGATCCCTCGAAACCAGGAGAGTGTGTGTGTGTGGGTGCGATGCAACTGACACAAAAAACTTTTTCACACTGTGGTGTTCAGTGGGATTTATTCCCCTGCATATGTGTGCAGGCTGCAGCCTCAAACGACTACCCGGTCCCTCTTTCCATCCCATAACTCACCTGTTTCCCCCAACTGCCTCCTTTACCCACAGCCATTTCCACTTGCGTAAGGAAGAGGGATCTTGCTGCACGCATACTCACACATACATACCGGCTGTGTTTTCAAAAATGTTCTTTTTCTCCATGGTTTTTTTCTTTTTATATCTAAGGCTGCAATCCAAAGCATGTCTACTCAGAGGCAAGCCCCAAACCCCTCCAGTCATTACCACCCTTCTCTCTCTCTCTCTCTCTCTCTCTCTCTCTCTCTCTCCCCCACCTTCCAGTATCAATTTTGCTAATGGAGAAGAGGGTTTTTTTCCCTCAGTTTCATTGTTTCTTGTCAATTGCACACCTCTCCCTGCATCTAGGAGAACTTGGGGGTGAAATTGACATAAAACGGGGGGGGAGAGGAGTGAGTGAAAGCAAGCTGATCCAGCAGCAGGCAAAGCCTCTCTTTTCCTGCCCAACAGCTGATGGGGATGGGAGAGGGAGCTAAAATTCAGGGAACATAAGGAAGGGGAGATCAGGTTCTCTCCCTCCAGGCAGACAGATCTGTGTGTGTGAGAGAGAGAGTGCACACACTATAAGTTGTATTCTTTTCCTCCCAGCCTGAAACAACCCAGACTTTTATTTTTTTTACACTTGGGGGGGCATTAATGTTGCCTTTTTGCACATCCACAAACCTATGTTAACATTAATGGGGGGAAAGGGGGGGAAAGGAAGGCTAGAGCAGTTGGAAGTGGCTGGTTAAGGCAACGGAAGCGAAATTGAATTCTTGGGGTTTAGTGGGCAGAGAAAAGGGAGTATCCACAAGTTACGATCCACCACCCCCAGCAGAAAACATCGGAGTAAGGCAACTACATGGGAGGAATGCTGTGAAGCAGAGATACTTTTCAGATTTTCTGTGGGTTGCTTGATTGGATTAAAGGGAAAGCAGTGAGACGCCTTCCCGTTGCCTCCTACATCATGTAAACTGTGTGAATTAAACGGGCATGCAAGTAGAACCCATATGACATTAAATCACCATGTGAACTGGCCCATAGTTTCCAAATTGTGTGAAATATTGGTTCCCCTCTATTTGGCACTGGTTAGGCCTCATCTTGAATACTGCATCCAGTTCTGGACACTGCACTTTAAGAAGGATGCAGACAGACGGGGACAGGTTCAGAGGAGGGCAACGAGGATGATCACAGCATTGGAAACAAAGCCCTATGAGGAGAGACTGAAAGAAGTGGGTATGTTTAGCCTTCAGAAGAGAAGACCAATAGGAAGTATGATAGCACTGTTCAAGTACTTGAAAGGTTGCCACCCTGAGGAGGGCCAGGATCTCTTTTTGATCGTCCCAGAGTTCAGGACACAGAATAATGGGCTCAAGTAACAGGAAGCCAGATTTCAACTGAATATCAGGAAAAATTTCCTAACTGTTAGACCGGTACAACAATGGAACCAATTACCTAGGGAGGTGGTGGGCATGTCAATGATGCGTTAATTTGGATTCCTCTGTTGAGCAGGGGGTTGGGCTCAATGGCCTTATAGGCCCTTTCCAACTGTATGATTCTATGTCTTTTTAGAGTTTCTAGGCAGAAAAATAAACCCAGCAACCAGTAAAAAGAAAACCCAATTGCTTTCCATGATTCTTTTATTTTGCCATGGGCTGGGGGGGAGTTGGATGAGGTGAACCCCAGGCTAAGTTGGCAGGTTCCCAGCTCCACTGGGCTCTGCCAGCAGAAGCCCCCATCCCAGCTGAGCTGCGGTGCTGCCAAGATCCTGCTGGCACTGCCAGGGATCTGCAGTGGGTGGCCAGCCAAGCAGATGGAGAGCCAGTGGAAGCAGACAGTAGCCCCCCAAATGGGGTGTTCTGCGGTGTGGCAGTGGAGGAGCCATGGGGAGACTTACATGTGATCCAGTCCCCCTCAGAGCACTCTCTCGGGTCCTGCTCCACACAAAAATTCCACTGGCAAAACGACTGGCAGAGTAAAATAATGACAGCGGTCGCCTATGGGGAGCACTTACTCCTGGTATTCATGGGAGCCATCTCTTCCCATCCAGCTCCCACACGCTGCTCCTGACAGAGCCTCCATTTTGCTGTGTCAGCAGCTCTTGAGCAGCAAGTGGATGCCACAGAGCTTCCCGACAGCTCCTCCTCCACTGCCCCCCCTCCTAGTGGCTACCTGTAAATTGGATCGTGCTGTTAATCTTTTATATAGCAACAAGCTGAAAAGTTTAACCTTGATTGTCGAACAGGAAGGAAAATCTAAAGGTCAGGAACAAGTCTAGAAAGAGGGATCCTGAAGAAGGAGTTAACAAACACACCCTAAAGAGTTTGTGTTCTCTCTGTCCTTCCCTAAACTTGTAATATGGACAAGTTTGTTTTTCAGGTGGAATCTAAAACCAAGATACCTAATCCAGCGTCAAAGCTAAGCTCAGGAGCTCACTGTCATTACCAAACCATGAGTTCATGAGTTTCATGAGAAATTCGAACACAGGGAGACACCACAGGTGAAAGAGGATTTTAGCTTTAAGAAAGTCAGGCTTTTGAGTCTGGTATTCCTGGGGATCTCTCAGAAAAAAGTAGACAATTCAACAGATTAAACTTCATTCATACCGAAAGATCAGTGAGGGCTGTAATTTCCACAAAGAATGGTTCCAGAAATATTAATGGTTAGAGTATTCTAAGCTGCACACTAGTTTTTAACTTTAGTTATAGCATTAACTATTTTGTTTGTATTACACCTTTTGATATCCCCTTGTTTACTGTATCCTTAACATCCTTTTAATAATATCCCTTAAAAATATGCTAGTCATTTAATTCCTAGTGTTCATACTAAATTTTCCATTAGCTTGACCTTCAAATACCCCGTTATGAAAGTTAACACTGTCTCTGCACGGGGAAGGAGTGAGGGAGGTCACTGCCTTTCCCTTCCCCTGGCCTGGCCCTTACATCTCTACTAGTGGGGGGGTTGTCTGGCACTAGGCACCTCCCCCCCAAATGCCCCACCTAGAAATGTGGCTGCCTCACCTAATAAGGCAGGCTGGCTATGATGGAGAATTTTTCTCCATTGGGATCTTTTGCTGGGGGTCCTTTAAAAAAATACCTGAGGACACAGGCTTGAAGCAAAAAGGTAGGCCTTTATTCTTTACAAGCATATGCAGGGTCAGCCCCCCCAGAAACATCCAGGAGAGACTGCACTGAGGCACTGTGTGTAAGCTCTTTTATAGAGTACAGTTACAGCATGTGACAGTGATTCACCAATCTCATGAGTTCCTGCCCACACAACATCACAGTTCCTTCTCTCTACAATCGTTCCAAACCAATCAGAAACTCCAGTGCTGATTCCAAGATTCTGTCCATCTCGTTAATATCTCCATTGTCCTACTGTCTCTCATGACTAATGCTTTTTCAGGCCAGTACCATTCTGAAGGTGCCTTCAAGCATACCCAGTACATTCCATATGCCATTGTTCCTGATCAGTCAGGGTGACCCAGGCTGAGATAATTGGACAAGTTCCCTGAGTTAAGTTTGCCTCAACTTAGGGTATTTTGGAATGTTTGAGCACACCCAGTTCTATTCCTTTGCCATAGGGGTTCTTATGTCCTTATACTTTCTCAGAAATCCCATTTCCTTATTTATAAAATACATAGCTCAAGAGAGGGGATTATATTTAAATACACTGAGCTTCATTTTAAAAACACACAGACTCAGGAAAAGACTGGGCGACTCTGGCTAAATAGTATCTTTCAGCCTCGGAGATATAGAGGAGGCAGGCCACCCCAGAATACCTTTTTCGTAATGAAAACACACTTATAAAGTTGTAAATATAATATAACACACTGGGTTATTTTAAAATCATTGTAAAATCTCACTATTTCTCTTCATTAAACATTTAATACTTATTATAGACTTTTCCCCTAGATGGCATTACTGCTTTACACAAGAAACCTATCTCTTTGGATCAAAACCAATATCATATTAATCACTGCTTACCAGTTATATGCTTGCTTGAATTACAACAATAGATCAATTAATATATGTCAGTCATGCATCGGCCAAGTCTTGGCAAAGAAACAGAAGGCCCCTGTGACTGCTTTCTGCTTTGCTCACAGATCTGAGGCCTCATGGATTTTTGTTTGGTTCCTTTTGATTTTAAAACATATTTTCTAATATCTATGTTTATATATATGTGGATATATAAAATTTTCCATTAGCTACAGGGCTGGACCCACCCACTTCCAATATATACATCCCTACAAATTACCCCTGAGGTAATGTGGATGATAGAAAACAAGGTAGCCCAACCCTGATGTAGTCCATACATTTTAACATTTTTCAATATTCACATACACACACACACACACACAACCCACCATGAAACAAGGCAAGTAGTTTTGCTTAACCCTCAAACTTCTGAGTAAGAGCATTATTTTCTGAGAATGTTCAGGGCAGGTTGAAGCATTCACTTCTCTAGTTCTGTTGACAATCCAAGACATTTGTTATGTTATGTTATGTTATGTTATATTTATACCCCGCCTTTTGGCCAAGAGGCCCTCAAGGCGGCTTACAGAAAAAGTAAACACAAATATAAAAATACATCAACAAGGCAATACATCAATAAAGCAATACATCAATAAGCAATACATCAATAAGCAATACATTGTACAAAAAATTAAATTAAATTAAATTAAATAGCAAATAACATTATATTATAACATTATAACATTTCTCTGTCCCAAGTGGCTACACCACATGATCTCAGAGTTGCATCTCAAGATCTTCCCCAATGTTAAAAATGATATGGGGACATTAACTCTGATATTGTGTATGGACATGTTGCATCCTCCTGTGACATTTTAGTAGAGCCTGGTGAGTGACTCTCACATTGCATGAGGCTGAACTGGGTCTTATAAATATATTACTGTTCCTAGTAATTAGTTGAGTTGCTTCTGCTTGGGTAGCTGGTAATGTTGAATGGAGTTAAGTATTATTATCACTTATTATCAAAGACTGTCGTCTTTGGATCATCAGTCGTCTGCGAGCTTCATTCAGGTGGTCTGTGCTGTGTCTGTGGATTTGTGGTTGAAGGTGGGAGATGGAACATCCAACATATTGAATATTCATATTGATATTTAATTGTATTTTTATTACTTGTTTTATCTCTTACATTGCCTTTTATTGTATTACACTCTGAATTCTATGGAATTACAATTGCTACAACAGAGAGAAAAATCATTAAGTGGTCTGTGATGGCCTTCCCTGGCTCTCCCTGTCAGGTTCCTACCTGCTCGTGGCTAGTGCCTGTCACTAGGCACCACCAGGGACTCCACCAGTCCGGACTGTCCTTTTTATGGTTTCTCTCTCCGCTCTAGCACAGACCTCACCAGATCCCCCTGCCAGGCAGCAGCACCAGTCACGTCCTATAACCAGTATTCCCAGAGACTCTGCCTGAGTCTCTCTATCAGGTTACCTCTGTGACTGTGTGCTTAAGCTGTCCCCAATCCCTTTGATCTTTATATAAAAAGCATACAACTCTGGGTTGCTCTGGATACTTGTGGTGTTATATTCTTCCCTTCACCGCTGCCACCAATTGTTACAGTTTCCCTTCAGCCTTGGTAAGCACCTTGCCCTCCCTTCTGGTCTGTATATTCCCCAGCCAAGGATCAGGCCTCCGGTAAACCAAAATAGTGTTTATTAAATATTAGAAATAACAAGATTACTTTATAAAGGCACATAAGCATATGGTTTCATCTATTCCTGTGATACTTGTCTTAGTATTAATCCGAACTCCACACTCTCCCCACATCCACCTCCAAACACCTCTCAAACAACTTTCAAACAACCCACTCACGTCCACCCAGATTCAACTGTCATCCTTCCATTTATACTCTCAGCCATCCAAACACTCAGCCAATCATCCAGCATTCTACTGCTCATTTATTCCCCCCTCCTCTTTCATTCCACTTACCATGTATCTTCTATACAAACAGCACTTACCATATATACATTAATACAGGAACATCACATTCCCCCCCCTTAAAAATAACGGCAGAGTATTATTCCTGCTCTAGGATTCATACGCCACGTTAACAATAAAACCAAGTCTTTATGGGGAAAATGTCTTTTTTGTTCCTACGTCTGCGTCACGTCACTGCAGTCCCAGCCACCTGCCTTGACAGTCCATCGGCCAATACATTGTCCTTGCCTTTGATGAACTGGAAGTCCACTTGATAGTCTTGTAGGGCCCAGGACCACCTCTGCAGCATAGTGTTATGGTTTTTCATAGTCTGTAACCATAACAAGCCCCGATGATCCGTCGTCACCGTAAATCTTCGTCCCCACACCTATTTATTTATTTTTATTTATTTATTACATTTATATACTGCCCGACTAGCAATAGCTCTCTGGGCGGTGAACATAAAATAGCATAAGAATACAATGAATAACAAAATAATACTAAAATACAATCATCAATCCAATACAATAAACATTTTAAAAAGTAAATCAGTGTAACTTAAAATGCTTCAGAGAATAGGAAGGTTTTGACCTGGCGCCAGAAGGAGAGCAGAGTCGGCGCCAGGCGTACTTCCTCGGGGAGACTGTTCCATAGTTCGGGGGCCACCACTGAGAAGGCCCTAGATCTTGTCATCACCCTCCGGGCCTCCCTGTGAGTTGGAACCCGGAGGAGGGCCTTCGTAGCAGAACGTAGTGCACGGGCCGGTTCATATCGGAAGAGGCGTTCCGCAAGGTATCGTGGTTCCGCACCGTATAAGGCTTTATAGGTTAATACCAACACTTTGAATCTAGCCCGGAAACATATTGGCAACCAGTGCAAGCTGGCCAGAACAGGTGTTATATGCTCGGACCGCTTGGTCCTTGTCAGCAATCTGGCCGCCGCATTTTGCACTAGTTGTAGCTTCCGAACTGTCTTCAAAGGTAGCCCTACGTAAAGCGCATTACAGTAATCCAAACGTGAGGTTACCAGAGCATGTACCACTGATGTAAGGTCCTCTTTACTCAAATAGGGACGTAGCTGGGCTACCAACCGAAGTTGGTAAAACGCATTCCTAACCACTGAGGCTACTTGAGCCTCAAGTGAGAGGGAAGAGTCTAAAAAGACTCCCAGACTATGAACCCGGTCCTTTAGGGGGAGTGTAACCACGTCCAGGACAGGGTATATATCCACCATCCGATCAGAGAACCCGTCCACCAACAGCATCTCAGTCTTGTCTGGACTGAGCTTCAGTTTGTTAACTCTCATCCAGTCCATTGTCGCGGTCAGGCAACGGTTCAGCAAATCGACAGCCTCACCTGAAGAAGATGAAAAGGAGAAGTAGAGCTGCGTGTCATCAGCATACTGATGACAACGCACTCCAAAACTCCTGATGACCTCTCCCAACGGCTTCATGTAGATATTAAAAAGCAGGGGGGACAAAACTGACCCCTGCGGGACCCCATATTGGAGAGCCCACGGTGTCGAGCAATGTTCCCCAAGCACTACCTTCTGGAGACGACCCGCCAAGTAGGAGCGGAACCACTGCCAAGCAGTACCTCCAACTCCCAACTCCGCGAGCCTCTCCAGAAGGATACCATGGTCGATGGTATCAAAAGCCACTGAGAGATCAAGGAGAATCAACAGAGTTACACTCCCTCTGTCTCTTTCCTGACATAGGTCATCGTACAGGGCGACCAAGGCTGTCTCAGTGCCAAAACCGGGCCTAAAACCCGATTGAAATGGATCTAGATAATCAGTTTCATCCAATAGCGCCTGGAGCTGGCCAGCAACCACCCGTTCCAAGACCTTGCCCAGGAATGGAACATTCGCCACTGGCCTGTAGCTGTTAAAATTGTCTGGGTCCAAGGAAGGCTTTTTCAGGAGTGGTCTCACCACTGCCTCTTTCAGACAGCCCAGGACCACTCCCTCTCGTAAAGAGGCATTTATCACTTCCTTGGCCCAGCTACCTGTTCCATTCCTGCTAGTTTTTATCAGCCAGGAGGGGCAAGGATCCAGTACCGAAGTGGTTGCACGTACCTGTCCAAGCACCTTGTCCACGTCCTCGAGTTGAACCAACTGAAGCTCATCCAACAAAACAGGACAAGACTATGGGCGCAACTTGTTCAGTCCCCACACGACCGCTAGGCACTCCTTTTGGACCGACGAATAGTTTTTCTCCCTCGACGTCAGCTTGCGACTCAGATACACCACTGGATGTCTGGTGCCTTCTCCTGCAGCAAGACAACTCCCAGCGTGAGGTCCGACGCATCTATAGCCACGATGAACGGTTGCTCATAGTCTGGTGCTATTAATATAGGTCCTTGGCACAAGGCTTGCTTCAGCAGATCAAAAGCCTTCTGACATTCATCCGTCCATACCACACGCTCAGAACACTTTTTCTTTGTCAACTCATGTAAGGGGGTTGCGATTTCCCCAAAATCTTTCACAAACTTTCTATAAAAACCAGCCACACCTAGAAATGCCCTAACTTGTTTTTTAGTTAAGGGGATAGGCCACGATTGTATTTCCTCCACCTTGCTCCATAAGGGGGTGATTTTCCCACTCCCCACCTTATGTCCTAAATAGTTTACTTCACTCACAACTTTCCCATTCACACGGTACGGCACAGATCTGATTGGGGCATGATCTCCAGTATCAATGGAATGTTTGGCTATACTGGTTCGGCCAGGTTTATTGCTAAAGAGATTCCCATAGTTTTTCAAAACTCTCAGAATCTCTTCTTTTACTTCCTCCTTCACCTCCTCTGACCATTCCAATTGATCTACCCCTCCTTTGTCTTTGCTTTCCTGTACCAAATCTGGAAGTTCAGGCCCACTTCCCTCAGGGAATAAGGTAACTTGTAACACCTTTGCATCCCTGGTATGGTAAGGCTTTAACATATTTACATGAACCACTTTGTTTTTGCTTAATTGGTCTGTGGTAATTACATACGTCACTGTGTCAAGCTTTTCTCTTATGGTATATGGTCCCTCCCAGTTAGCCTGTAATTTATCATGTTTCCTGGGTATGAATGCCATAACCATATATCCCACATCATACACACGTTCCCTGGCTGTTCTGTCATACTAGTAACTTTGCTTCTCCTGAGCTTGACTCAAATTCTTTTGCACAGCTTCCATGATCGATGTTAATTTGCTGCGGAAGTCTAATACAAAATCAACTACAGATGTTTTGTACTCTCCCAGGGTTCCTTCCCATGAATTTTTTAACAGTTCCAAAGGTCCCCTCACTTTTCTAGTGAACATCAGTTCAAAGGGTAAGAAGCCTGTTGACTCCTGAGGGACTTCTCTGTACGCGAATAAGAAGCACCCCAAACGTTCATCCCAGTCTTGTGGGTGATCTTGAACATAACTTCTTATCATGCCCTTCAGAACCCCATTAAATCTCTCAGTCAATCCGTTAGTGGCTGGATGGTAAGTGGTGGTCTTTAGATGTTTTAGACCACAACACTTCCACATACATTGCATCACTTCTCCCATGAATACACTGCCTTGATCCGTCAGCACTTCATGAGGGAAACCCAGCCTCATAAAGATTTTTAACAAAGCCTCTGCCACTACAGGGGCTTCTATGGATCTTAATGCTTCCGTGTCTGGGTACCTGGTGGCAAAATCCACCACCACCAATAGATATTTCTTGCCATGCCTTGTGGGTTTGGAAAAAGGGCCCACCAAATCTATTCCCACTCTATAAAAGGGTTGTCCAATTATAGGAAGGGGCTTTAAGGGTGCCTTAGTCTTTACTCCACTTTTTCCCACCTTTTGGCATATACCACAAGATAGACAATGTTGTTTTACATCTTTGGAGATATTTGGCCAATAATAGTGTGCAGCCAATCTCCTCTTGGTCTTTTTTATTCCCAGATGTCCTGCACATGGGACATCGTGGGCTACCTCTAGCAATCTGGTTCTGTATTTGCTAGGTACTATCAATTGCTTCACTGGTTCACATTCATCCTTTCTCTCAGCAGGCATCCACAGTCTATATAAAATCCCATTCTCACACACAATTTGATTCCTCAGCTTGTCAGTAAAGGGAATCTTTTGTGTCAGGGCTTGGTCCTTTATTTGTTTCAAACTTGTATCCTTATTCAGCTCTTCCCTGAACTGCTCTGCCTCATCACTAGAGACCATTTGATACAAGTTGTTTCTTTCAGCAGGCCTTCCAGGGGTTGCTATGGTGACCGTAGGCTCGAAAACAGGTTGCACCCTGTTTTCTTCAGCCCCTTTTAACATGGCTTCTGTTTCTCTGCCAAGTTGTCTGGTTACCACATATATTTTTCCTTGTGCCCCCATTACATCTCTTCCCTGTATCACTGGTTCTTGTTGTTGGGCATTAATACCTACTTTATATTTTCCCTCTCGGCCTCTCCACTGCATTTTCACTAGGGCCTTGGGTAAGCTTTCTGGCTGTCCCCTCACTCCTTGGATAGTCACCGTTTCCTGAGGTAATATTTCCTCAGATTTTATTAAATCTGGCCTCAGTAACGTCTGAGCGGCACCAGTATCAAGCAATGCCCAATAATTTGCCCCTTGAACACACACTTCTTCTCTTAGACTCGAATCCAAGTCTTTTACTTCTGTCCAGTTTATCTGGCAGAACTGAACCTTTTTCGTTGTTAGATCTTTTGGTTCTGTTTTTACTGCCCTTGCCTGAGCAGGATTACTAATGGGGTTGGTAACCTCACATTGAAAATGTAGGTGCCCCGGTCTACCACATTTATAGCATAATTTCTCCTCCATTTTAGGGTACACAGATCCACTCTGGGGTGTCCTGTGCCCTTCAGATTTTACTGGAGGACTCACTCGCTGTGGCACCCCATCCTTTTTGCCGCCATTATATGGTCTGGGTTTAAACTCTCTTGATGTTTTCCCCACCCAGCCAGTTCTATTGGAGGCAAAGTGATCCGCCATCTCTGTGGCCTCCTGCACCGATGTAGGGGAACGGTCTTTGACAAGGAGCCTTATTTCTGGTGGTAACTGATGGAATAATTGATCCAGTATCATGAGGCTTTTCACCTCTTCCACTGACTGAGCTTTGGCACTACTCATCCACTTTCCAAATATATCCATCAACTTTGCTCCCAGTTCAACAACAGACCTCCCTGGTTGGATCTGACAGTTTTGGAATAACTTTCTAAAATAGTCAGGTCCCAGTCTGAATCTTTTGTATACTGCCTCTTTAAACTCGGCATATGTGACGGGCTTGTCTGAGGGGAAATATTGGTATACCTCAGCCAATTCCCCTTTGATCAGGTTTGATAAATATTGCATATATTTATCCTCTGGTAGCCCCCACAATTGAGCTGCCTTTTCAAAAGTGCTGAGGTAAATCTGTGGATCTTGTCCAGGCTCAAACACTGCAAAGTCTTTTGGTGTAACCTTTATCTTTGTTTCATTTCTGTCCTTTCTTGTTTCATCAGAATGAAACTTCTCTCTTTCAAATTTTAACTTTTCCACCTGTATCTCCGCATCCAATGTTCATTGCTTCTCCCTCTCCTCAAACCCCATTCTCATTCTCTCAATTTCCAACTCCCTCTGCTTTTCTTTCTCATCCATTTCAAAGACCCTCTGCTTGTCTTTCTCATCAGCCTCCCATCTTAACTTCTCTCTCAAATACTCTATATAAGTGGGATTGCTTAAGTATCCTTCTGGGGTCTCTTCCCTGACAGGTTGTTTTTGCTGGACAGTTGTAAATCCTATTAGTGCTACCCTCAATTCATCTACCCCTTTACCCTCGTGAGGTAAATTGAATGTTATGCACTTCTCCACCAGCTCCTCTCTTTTCATCTTTATGTATTCAGCCATGGTGTTGGAGTTCACTCACTCTTTTCCACACACTCTTTGCCAGTCACTCTCACAAGTAATCTTTATTTGTTATTTCTGTTTGCCACACCACTGTTTAGGGACTCTCTATTTCGTATCTGGACTCTCTTTTGTTCGTAACACACCACTACAGCCAACACCTGTAACGCCCTTCCCTGGCTCTCCCTGTCAGGTTCCTACCTGCTCGTTGCTACTGCCTGTCACTAGGCACCACCAGGGACTCCACCAGTCCAGACTGTCCTTTTTTATGGTTTCTCTCTCCACTCTAGCACAGACCTCACCAGATCCCCCTGCTAGGCAGCACCACCAGTCACGTCCTATAACCAGTATTCCCAGAGACTCTGCCTGAGTCTCTCTATCAGGTTACCTCTGTGACTGTGTGCTTAAGCTGTCCCCAATCCCTTTGATCTTTATATAAAAAGCATACAACTCTGGGTTGCTCTGGATACTTGTGGTGTTATATTCTTCCCTTCACTGCTGCCACCAATTGTTACAGTTTCCCTTCAGCCTTGGTAAGCACCTTGCCCTCCCTTCTGGTCTGTATATTCCCCAGCCAAGGATCAGGCCTCCGGTAAACCAAAATAGTGTTTATTAAATATTAGAAATAACAAGATTACTTTATAAAGGCACATAAGCATATGGTTTCATCTATTCCTGTGATACTTGTCTTAGTATTAATCCGAACTCCACACTCTCCCCACCTCCACCTCCAAACACCTCTCAAACACCTCTAAAACCCACCAACGTCCACCCAGATTCAACTGTCATCCTTCCATTTATACTCTCAGCCATCTAAACACTCAGCCAATCATCCAGTATTCTACTGCTCATTTACTCCCCACTCCTCTTTCATTCCACTTACCATGTATCTTCTATACAAACAGCACTTACCATATATACATTAATACAGGAACATCACATGGTCTACCAAGACCCTTAGCAGTTTTCAAGTGCTTTGTGGGGGAAAAGGTTTGGGAACTACTGGCTTGTTACATTGCCCTTCCTCTACGGACATGAGGGTGAATTGTCCTGACAGTTCTATAATTTGAATTGGGGGTCTTATTAGCCATTATGTTTCTGTAGCTCTGAGAAGGAGAACAAACTTCCAGATTCTAAATTTTGAAAAGCAGCTCAAATATTTTGGGTGAGGGGTCTGAATCAATTCTCTCACCACCAGATATTCTCCCAAAAGTTTATTCATTACCCTAGAGCCACTTGTCTTGTAGAGTGTTACAGTGCTGTGATGCTGCTGTCATGTTCTGGCCAGGCACTGAGGTTGCAGTCCACTGGGCAGGGCCAGGCGAGGGACTGATCTTCAGTGGGGGATTGTCCAGCAGTGGAAAGCAGACTTAGGGTGTAGGTTCCAGCCAGGGAGTAAGGTCAGGTTCTGTAGAGGTTGGGAGAGAGAAAGGAGACATTGACCTGAAAAAGTCCAAAGCTCAAGAAAATCCTTATTCCTAATTTGGGCCTGATGACTGCCAGAATCAATCCCCTTCAGCAATGCTGTAAGGAATTTCAAGAGCCGACATGTGGGTTAAGAGTCATGCACTAAGGTGCCATTTAATGGCCTCTGATTGTGCACTCTGCCTTTTCTAGTGGGGAGGAGAACTCTAAGAGTGTCAGAAGCATTGGGTGGTGGTGGAGCAGTTCAGGCTTATCAGTCAAAACATATGAGCACAAATTGCTGTTTTCCATGCAGTGTCTGGTAACTCCACCTCTTCCCCATAGAGGGCTTTCAAGAATTCCCCCTCAGACTCTTCGTATGGTAGATTCAGGGGCCATGAAATCTACTGAGAGTCCCATTGAATCCACTGGAGCTTTCTTCTGAGTAGACACATATTGGATTTCAGCCTTAGGGTCATTATCTTGGAATCTACTCTTGAATTCTACAATACAGCTGCTTTGGACAAGTTGTGTAGTGCCGACTCGGTATGCTGAGTTATCCAAATCCAGCATAAAAATATATTTATATTGGAATATTGTATTGCAGCTGCAGCTGTCATAAGGATCCAGGCTGTTTTTCCAATTAATGCCATTAGAATGTGTTAGAGTTCTCAGGTGAAAAAGATGTTACCTTAACCTTGAATAATGAAGGCTTGAAAAATAGATTTGACTAGGACAGGCAATAATTGCAACTGTAAAGGCATTTTCACCACATGTTGATTTTCCCCCCTTGATGTTGGTTTTGAGCTTTAGGAAATCTTTTGTAAATATCAACTTACTTCCAGATCTTAATGTGATATTTTCCTTCAAATTACCCTTTCAAAACAATGCATTTAAAATGCAATATATTCTCTGTAGAATATGTAAAATGCAATATAATATCTGCTAGAATTCTGATCTCCTCCCACACTGATAATGCTGCCTTATATTGCATCTCAGGTACAAAAGAACCGAAAGACAAGAAACTCTATAGATAACCTCAATGTACTAGCATCCTGTGATGTCACTGAAAAAAGTCTAGGGTGGCTGTTTCATGTTACAGTATTGTGATTTCAAACTTAGAGGGGATCTAATGCAGGTGACTTGTGAATTTCAAGTACTGATCATATGGCCCGATTCATATATTGCCAGAGGGGTGGGGAAGAAATTTGGTTCAGTTAACATTTTAATGCAAACCTATGTAATCCACACTTCCTGGAACAATTTGCAAACTAGAATGCAGATATCCTTTGAAATTTGCACTTCTCCAAATGTTATTCTCCAACCAAAAATGTATATGTTAGGAGAAAGTGTGCATAATAAATATATATGTGAAAAGAGCATACAAATACACGGGGGACTGGAATGCAAAAGTAGGGAACAGAGAAGTAAAAATTGTGGGGGAATGAGGCTTAGGAGAGACAAATGAAGCAGGAAAAAGACATTGAATTCTGTGAAGCCAATAATTTGTTCCTTGCAAACACATTTTTTGAGCAACCAAAAAGACGACTGTACACAATATAGGAATCACATTGATTATATAATTGGAAGCAGGAGATGAAGAATTTCCATACTTTCTGTGAAAACAAGACCAGGAGCAGACTGCGGTACAGATCATGAACTCATCATATCAAAAATCAGAGTAAAGCTAAAGAACAACAGCAAAGCAATCATAATGCCAAAATGCAATTTCAATAACATCCCAGAAGAATATAACGATCAAATAAGGAACAGATTTAAGGCTTTAAACTTAGGTGATAGAGAACTAGAAGAATTATGGAGTGAAGTCAGAGACATTATCAAGGAAGAATGCAAAAGACAATACCTCTCATTGAAAAGAGAGAAACGCCTCAATGGATGACTGATGAAACTCTTAACATGGTTAAAGAAATAAGGAAAACAAAAGCAAAAGGAGAGAGAAACACAATCTGAACCCTAAATGCAATAATACAGCTACTAGTACATAGGGACAAAGAGAATTACTACAGTAATTACTGTACAGAAATAGAAGAGAATAATAAAAAGGTAGAACAAAAGCCCTATTCCAAAAGATTAGAGAAATCAAAGGGAAATTCAAACCAAGAGTAGGGATGCTGAATAATGAACAGGGGAACACACTGACTGACCCAGATGAAATAAAAGGAAGATGGAAGCAATACAATGAAGAATTATATAAAAGAGATGAAAGGATGACAGATTCATTCATGGAGGAACCATATAATGAAGAACCAGAAATTTTAGAATGTGAGGTGAAAGCTGCTCTTAAAATACTTGGAAGAAAGAAATCATCAGGAACAGATGGCATACCAATAGAGTTGCGACAAGCTACTGAGACTGAATCTGCCCAAATTTTGACAAAGATTTCTCAAGAAATATGGAAAACTCAACAATGGCCCACAGACTGGAAGCACTCAATATACATCTCAATTCCAAAGAAAGAGGACCACAGGAAATGCAGTAATTATTGAACTATTGCCTTAATATCCCATGCAAGTAAAGTAATGCTCAAGATTCTACAACAAAGGCTCTTACCATATATGGAGCGAGAAATGCCAGATGTCCAAGCTGGATTTAGAAAAGGAAGAGGCACCAAAGATCATATCGCAAACATACGTTGGATAATGGAACGGAGCAAGGAATTTCAGAAGAAAATCACCCTGTGCTTTATAGACTACAGCAAAGCCTTTGACTATGTAGATCATGAAACACTATGGAATGCTTGAAAAGAAATGGGGGTGCCACAGCATCTGATTGTCCTGATGCGCAACCTATACTCTGGACAAGAGGCTACTGTAAGGACGGAATATGTAGAAACTGACTGGTTCCCAATTGGAAAGGATATGAGACAGGGGTGTATTTTATCACCCTATTGGTGTAATCTGTACGCAGAACATATCATACGTAGGCGGGATTGGACCAAGTTGAAGGAGGTGTGAAAATTGTACGCAGAAACATCAATAATTTAAGATATGCAAACGATACCATACTACTAGCAGAAACCAGTAATGATTTGAAACAAATGCTGATGAAAGTTGAAGAGGAAAGCACAAAAGCAGGACTACAGCTGAATGTCAAAAATACTAAAGTAATGACAACAGAAGATTTATGTAACTTTAAAGTTGACAGTGAGGACATTGAACTTGTCAAGGATTATCAATACCTCGGCACAGTCATTAACCAAAATGGAGACAATAGTCAAGAAATGAGAAGAAGGCTAGGACTGCGGAGGGTAGCTGTGAGAGAACTAGAAAAGGTCCTAAAATGCAATGATGTATCACTGAACACCAAAGTCAGGATCATTCCCGATCTCTATGTATGGATGTGAAAGTTGGAAAGTGAAAAAGGCGGATAAGAGAAAAATCAACTCATTTGAAATGTGGTGCTGGAGGAGAGCTTTGCGCATACCGTGGACTGCGGAAAAGACCAATAATTGGGTTTTAGAACAAATTAAACCAGAACTATCACTAGAAGCTAAAATGATGAAACTGAGGTTATCATACTTTGGACACATAATGAGAAGACATAATTCACTAGAAAAGACAATAATGCTGGGAAAAACAGCAGGGAGTAGAAAAAGAGGAAGGCCAAACAAGAGATGGATTGATTCCATAAAGGAAGCCACAGACCTGAACTTACAAGATCTGAACAGGGTGGTTCATGACAGATGCCCTTGGACGTCGCTGATTCATAGGGTCGCCATAAGTCGTAATCGACTTGAAGGCACATAACAACAACAACAACAATTTGTTTAAACTATATGCAGAACATATCATACAGAAAGCGGGAATGGGCCAAGATGAAGGTGTGAAAATTGGAAGGAGAAATATCAATGATTTAAGATCTGCAGATGATACCATATTACTAGCAGAAACCAGTAATGATCTGAAATGAACACTGATAAATGTTAAAGAGGAAAGCACAAAAGCAGGACTACAGCTGAACATCAAGAAGACTAAAGTAATGACAACAGAAGATTTATGTAGCTTTAAAGCTGATGAGAACATTGAATTTATCAAGGATTATCAATACCTTCACACAGTCATTATCCAAAATGGAGACAATAGTCAAGAAATCAGAAGAAGGCTAGGACTGGGGAGGGCACTATGAGAGAACTAGAAAAGGTCCTCAAGTGCAAAGATGTATCACTGAACACTAAAGTCAGGATCATTCAGACCATGGTATTCCCGATCTCTATGTATGGATGTGAAAGTTGGACAGTGAAAAAGGCGATTAAGAGAAAAATCAACTCATTTGAAATGTGGTGCTGGAGGAGAGCTTTGCGGATACCATGGACTGTGAAAAAGACAAATAGTTTCGTGTTAGAACAAATTAAGAACTATCACTAGAAGCTAAAATGATGAAACTGAGGTTATCATACTTTGGACACATAATGAGAAGACATGATTCACTAGAAAAGACAATAATGCTGGGAAAAGCAGAAGGGAGTAGAAAAAGAGGAAGGCCAAACAAAAGGCCTGAACTTACAAATAGGCCTGAACTTACAAGATCTGAACAGGGTGGTTTACAACAGATGCTAATGGAGGTCACTGATTCATAGGGTTGTCATAAGTTGAAATTGACTTGAAGGCACATCATACACACACACACAGCATACATAAGTGCATTATATTAGGAAAAAATCCTTGCAAGAATGTGTATATTATGCAAATTTGTATAAAAAAGTGTATATATTAGGAGAAATGCACACTAGAATGCTGAGAAGTTTTCACGACAACTTTTTTTGAAAAATATTGCAAACTGATGTGGAAATGTGCTGAACTGAACTTAAAATTGGAAAAACAAGGAACAGAGAGAAACCAAAACAGACAAACTTGTCCATCCCTAGTGGTGTGGGAGCCATTTCAGTAAGGCTAGAGTTTCTGTTCTCTGGACACAACTGCAGGAAGATATCATGTGAGTCTTGTCATGCTATGATAGTGTCAACCCTCCCTGGAGGCAGACACTGTCATGAAAGAATGGACTTCGATGATTCCTCTGATCTACATATGAGTCATGTAGTTATATTATATAGTTATATTATTGCTCCCAGATTGGCATTGGACCCTTTCACATGTAGGTCCTACATCATCTGGCTAACAAACACATTATGACTTCTATGTGAACTTTTGATAAGTGACCTTTGAACAAATGCAACCAAGATTTTGGGAGAACGAATCATAAATCTATTTCTTAGTACAGTGTTGAAACATGGAGTCTAGCTGGACCTGTAAGTATGATGGGCTTAAAGGTACATAGTGCTCACTGCTTAAGGAAATGCCTCAAAATTATTTACAAACTGCTTTGTAATTGATGCATTTCTAGGAAATAGGATTCCAAATAGAATATTCATTTAGAATTAGAATTTCTAAATAGAATTTCTACTATCTTAGGGAGACTCTTTAGACTTAGGGCTAGCTCAAGACATTTCAAGTTATTTATTGAAAATATTTATATATCATCCTTCATCCTATTAGGATTTCAGGACAGCGCAAAACCATTTTGTCCCATCTCAAAATTTCATCATTCTGCAAGGAATCCTTGAGCCAGCAGAAAAGAGCACACACAAAAAGGCATGATCAATGTAACTATTCATTGTAGGGTATGCAATAGGTGTGAGGAATCTGTGACCCTCCAGATGTTTTTCAACTGCAATTCCCACCATCCCTGGCCATTGGCCATGCTTGCTGGGGGTAATGGGAGTTATGTTTCAATAACATCTGGAGGGCTACAGGTTCTCTACTCCAGATATACAGTGTCTTATGATGTCAAACATATTATTTCAGTGATATTAGTAAACTAAGGATGGATTTGGTCATATGACACATAGAGATATAGAATCAATGGTAGCCTGTATGCCTATAGCAGCAATGTTTTCTTCAGCAATGGAAAGAAAGACTTCATCAATGCTATAAATTAAAGGCTGAAAGAGTTTGTCTGAAAGCCTAAATTCGACAAGCAGGTGAAACAAAGGTAACAATTGTTGGAAGCTTAAACCTTGCAAAGAGTGGTGGCAAATGGAAGCAGAACATTTTGCTTCTGGAATGGGTAGGGGGGGAACTGGAGCATGTTTATCTCCATTTTGTACTCTAGCTATAGAATGATGCAAAACAACTGTATATTGATGTTTGAACAGATCATAGTTGGTAGCATCTAGACTGGTTTTCACATGGCAGGGTATGAGAGTGAACCTGTATGTGAGGATCCCACCTGCTGCCACCTCCTGTCAGATGCCTCCAGTCAGGATCCTGGTTTTTATTTGTTCTCTCACCGGCTCTAGCACAGATCTCGCAAGATCCCAGTGCTAGGCAGCATCACCAGCCACTCTCTATTTCACAATATTGCTTTGAGACTTTGCCTTAGTCTCCTTCTGGCTTATTGTTACTTTGTGTCTGGGTGCACTTGCAGGCCACAACCCCCCTATATCTTTGTCTATAAAGCATACTGCCCTGGGTTGCTCTGGATACTTGATGATACACTATCTCTTCACCGCTGCCACCATTTGATACTGTTTTTCCGCCTTGGTAAATACCCTGCCCACCCTTCTGGTCTGTGAAAGCCCTAGCCAAGGATCAGGCTTTTGGTAAACCAAGAAAATATTTATTTATAAACACCAGGAAATAACAAGATTACTTAAGGTATATTTAACAAGCATATAATAATAATAATAAATTTTATTTTTCAGCCGCCTATCTGTCCGGGTTAGGGACACTCTAGGCGACGAACAACAAGAATAAAGCAATACATATACATCAACATAATCAAATTATAACTAAAAAACCATCCGTTAATTCAATTATAACATAAATTAATCTGTCGCAATCTTGTAGGCCTGCCTGAACAGTATGGTCTCATATAGTGTCACTCTTTATGTTTCCAGTCATATCTGCCTCAATATCAGCCAAATATATTCCAACCCACAACCAACTCCAACCCACAACAACCAACCAACCGACTCAACCAACAGAACTCTTTCTCAGCTGTTATCCTCTCATTTATACCTTCAGCCACTCAAACACTCAGCCAATCATCATCCAGCATTCTCCAGCATTCTAGCCCATGTACTCCCCCCTCTCACTCAATCCACTTACCATGTATACTTTAATAAGCCTGCACTTACCGTATTTACTGTTATCAAAATACAGGGGCATCACACTGTACACCCTCCCTCACAACACAGAGAAACTTAAATGTGAGCTGCACCTACAGTATATGCATAAATTCTAGGGCTGGGGAGCTGCTATTAGCTCCTGAGATGAGCCATCAACTGCTATGACAACCCTTCCTCTGCTTTTCCTGGGGCTGCTTAAGGCCTGTGCCACCTGAGGGAAGGCAGAAGAAACGTGCCCAGGCCAGGGAGGTTGTGCCATCAGCTCTCAGTATGCCTGAGTGGCCTCTGTCACTCTACATTTTATATCATTTCTTTGTTTTAGTATTTAAAAGTTGTAAAGCACTTTGGGTACCTTGACAGAAGGGCAGTATAAAATGAAATAAAGAAATAAATTCTTACATGAATAGCCCACTCTTGTGTGACCTCTTATGTGTGGCATCTAGTTGGTCGCTGTGAGCTCTTCTTATGTTCTTATGATCTATCCTTTGTGAAAGGTGGGCTATATTACAGAGCGTTACTTATGTACTTGTTGGTGGCAGCACCTTTGGAGGTGGCACAACCTAGGAAGCTGCCTGAAGGCTGCACTCGGAAGGTCTGGTTCACATAAGTTTGGCAGATTACTCTGTCTGAATATTTAACACATCAGGTTTGGAGGGCGAGGGGTCAAATGAATGAAGTTAATTGTTTAACACATATTTTACTGATTTTTAATTGTTTCGTTACAAGCAGGAAACAAAAACAGTTTTAGAGATCTGGTTCCTCTTTTTTACATATATTAATGGGGGGGAGTGGAGATTTAGCCACTTGACTCTCAAAGGAAGGTTTGGAGGGATGTTTAGGGTTAACCAAAAGCAAAGGTGCTTGATTTCTGTTGTGTGCTGTTTGGCATTGATGACACAAGTCATTGTACTTAACTGAAAATCTATTGTTATATTGTTGAAAATTTACAATAAAAATGAGCGAGACCGATTCATATAGGGATTTATGCATCC